>NC_132808.1:28206978-28546978 GCF_048594095.1 Paramormyrops kingsleyae | reverse complement strand
AAGCTGTATGTGCAGGGCTGAGCTCTCAGAAATCCTCTGAAATCCTCCGGGGGGAAGAGATGCCACTGTGAAATTCTGCTGCCGTTTCTCCCGCATTTTAACGCTGGTTCTTCTGCAGCGGGATTTCTTGTCCCGTCTGTGGGGTGTATGATAACATATCAGGTGTAATCATAGCTGGGTGTTTTCCCTGTGAAGATTTTTAACAAGTACTTCCCCAATTAGTGCTGCTTCCTAGAGGACTCATTGCGTAACGGCTGTTGGATTCCAGACTGTAGCAGAGTGTGTAATAATGAGAATCGACTTGGAGTTTTACTTGCGTCCAAAAAAAAAAAAACAAACAAAAAAGTCAAAGACATACTGTCCTCTGAAAACTAACGCAATTTTAATGATTCTTCACTGAAAAAATCCGCTTGTTGACAATTCGCTTGGAACTCAGAGTGCAAAGAAAGCTTTGGATTTATTTATGGTGCACATTTAAAACGATGCAAATTATACTTACTTTCAGCCAAAGGACAACTTACAACCAGCTAGAGAAGGTACTCAAACACTACCCCAGAGCAGTAGTCTTCAGGTTAACCTCTACATGACCCGCCTTAGAGCAAACACTACTATACAAAGTGACTGGTACATCCATTTATACAGCTGAACTGCCAACTGGAGGGGCTCAGGTTAGGCGGCTGCCCTATATTTTCATATATCCTGCATCGCTGTACAATAAATAGCACAAAAGGATACGATGATACCATTAAAACTCTGTGACTTGAACTCTTGTGATCAATGGCCTTATTTAAAGTCTGCTAGCAGAACCTGCGCCACAGAGACGTTTAGACTGTCCCCAGTTCATTTTAAGATCCTGAAGAGGGGACCTCAGACACCTTCGGGGGCCCATAATCCCGGCGCTGTGCTGCTCAGCGGGTTAGAGCACTGTGTCTGCGATCGGTGGCTCAGAGGTTCGCATCCCGGGAGAGGTCGAGTGATTTCACACTTGGGCCTGTAAGCAAGGCTCTTAACCTCCGACTGCTTTGGGGAATTTTTCTCCAAGAACATATGTCACTTTGGATAAAGACATCTGATGAATAAATAAAAATGTAAAAAGAAAATGTTTTATACTGACTGCTTCACCTCTAAATGATCGCTCAACAAGCATATGCCAGGTGTGATCTCTCCGGGCCAAAGACCGGCTTCGCAGTCAATGCTGAGCATCACCAAACATATGAAACCACAGCTGTCAACTTAGCAGAAAAAGAATCGTTACTACTGACGTATGATGAGCCCCAAACCTTTGTTTTGAAGGTGTGTTTGGTTGGGAAGACAAAAGAGTTGGTTTACAATCTATCAATCTTGACAACATGAATTGCTTTCATGTTTGTGCGTTTTATAGTTTTCCTGAATTGCTATAACACTAAACCTCATTCTTGGAACAAAACTGCCAATTTCCAAAACTCCTTTGGCCAAACTTTAAACAGTGCTAACCTAGTTGGACACAATCTGCAGGTCCGACTCACCATTTTGCGAAACTCTAAACAGATTCTCATTCACCAAAACACATTTTGCACCGTGGTGAACTTCGATGCGAAGTGGAAAACACAGGCTGCAGAAGTTCAGCACAGCCAGCACACAGTAGACATCATTTAAGCACAATGACTCAAAGGTGTTGCCATGAGACATGATTGTAACATGAGAAGAAGCCAAAGAGTGACTAGGACATAGAATTCATGCAGGATGAGAGCACAAGTGCCACAGTTGCGTTTCAACGTCAAGGTACAAATCGGTCACACTGAGGATTTTTCCCATATAGCCCTGCAAGGGAGAGCATTTCCTGTGATGCAGACAAAGTTCTCTGTCCTGACCCAGCCCTGAGACATGGTGATGAGGCAGCATGTATATTTTACATGACATTTTAGTGTAATATGCCTCTCATTTGGATTTTGTACTTTGTTCTTTACAGTATCTTCTTTGGAGTACTGAATACTGCAAACATTACATATCATTTAGTATAATTGTATACAAACATACAATTTTTTGCTATAATGTGTAATGACTGCTCATATAGTGTTTATGTACCGACTGGTTTGATCCTTGGTCTGAAAGCAGTGTTTGCTTTTGAGCAAAGATAATATAGTTTCGTTTGATTTTGCAAGATGGGTCAAAGGTTTTGTGGGTGTAGCTTGATTTCTAGGGTTTGTGTTTAGTGTTTTGATAAAAGGAGAAGAAATTTTAGGAAATGTGCTTTAGCAATTCAGAAAAGCTGCAATAAAATGCAACTGAATGCAGAAGAGAAACAGCAGGCGCCTTGCTGTGAATGAGCTCGCGTGCTGCAAGGCTGACTTTCTCCCGTCATTAGCTTATCCTCTTAGTCAATGTAATGATGGTTTATATTTCAGAGAGAGAGAGAGAGGGAGAGAGAGTGAGAGAGAGAAGGAGAGAGAGAAAGAGAGAGAGGGTTAGAGAGAGAGACACAGAGAGACTTGACTTTTAAAATTTTCTTCATTATCACAAATGCACACTTAATCCTTACTCAAAAGATTAAATGAAAGAAAAAAAAAAAGATGAGAAAAGAAAGATATCACTCCACAAATTCACCATTCACATCATACTTTCAACACTAGACTTTGATCATCGCCAAGTTCACACAACACTCTGCATGGCCCCCACACCGTGGAGAACTCCTGCAAGGGTATGGGTCAGCACAGAGTACGCATACCCCACCCTGAGCCGCATCGCTACCAGCCCCACCAGTATAGATTTAGCGTCCGTCGGCCCAACTCCTTTCAGCTTATTTTTCCGAGACAGCCAAATCGCAAGTTTGGCCTGACCCACTAGAAAATTCAGCAAGCACAATTCGACAGAGAGACAGAGAGAGGGAGAGTAAGAGAGAGAAAGGGAGAGAGAGAAAGAAGGAGAGAGTGGGAGAGAAAGAGAGAAATAGAGTGTGAGGGAGAGAGTGAGGGAGAGAGAACTGTCTGCACTTTTTCCCAACTTTACAAGCTTTTCCTTTTTCAAGGTCAAACGAAAAATGGGAACAGAGGCTGGATTTATGGGAAAAAGGAAGATGTTTATACAAACCGGGGACAGATACATCAGTCTGGCGTGGGGAAGATTGAAGAGAAGGAGATTAGGGGTCTAGGGACTGGATTCAACTGCTGTATGACTTATTTGGCCGAAACAACACAGAACATATCAATTTATATATGTGGATATGTGGAACAGAGCAATGCACAGGTGGCAGCGATCAGTCCGAATCGGCGTGGTTATGTGGTAAACCCCCCCCCCCCCCCTCAGGGTTTCCCATATTTCACTCAGCAGCACAGCATTTAAAATGGCTATTAGGGAAGAGTGGGATTAAACAGTGCATGTGTGAAAGCAAATGAAGGAAATATCCATGCTGATGCATATAATCCCAGATTTGGGAGAAAACTCAGCAGGTCCTCAGCGACCACAGATCCCCAGGAATCCGAGCGACTCTGCAGCTGTCACAGGATTGTGGTCCCCTGAGTGAGTTCTTGACGCGGCTCCACCTCACACTGAGCGCTTCCTGCGAGACCGGGGAGCTCTTCGTTTGAAAGTCAGGGCCGAGGCTGAGGTACAATTTCTGTCATGGATTAATGGCTAGCGGCTGTATTTGTGATGATTCTCCCTGGAGGCCGGGCCCCCCCTCCAAGCTGCCACAGCAATCAGTCACTCACACGTCGGCTGATTGAATTCCAGGGGCTCTGAATTATGGGTCGCTTCAATACCCCCCACATCTATTTCATATTTAAGCCATATATTACCTACGACCCCTAACTTCAAATGATATTGAGAAAAATGAAGAAAATACTGTGACAGAGCTGGGTCATAAACAATAAACTATATGACAGTGCTACATATTTAAAGCACTGCTTTCGTCTTATTGCTTAGAAGGTGCAGGGTGAAACGGGGTGGCCTGTAGGCAGCACAGGGCACGGGGCCGGGGTACACCCTGGACGGGATGCCGGTCCATCACAGATAATTGCCGCAAAATGTAATGGAGTAAAATAAGAAGTATGCATTATTATTTTCATTTTAGTAAAGTACAGATACATAAAAATGTACTTAAGTACAGTAACGAAGTACAAATACTTTGTTACATTCCACCACTGATATTAATTATAGTCAATCATGTAATGTCTGTTCATATTCTTTCCTTTTTTTTATTAAACTGCAACAGCAGAACCGAATTCATGAGAAAACTGTAAACACTAAGCACAAACAGCAGGCGCCTTGCTGTGAATTTGCCCATGTCCCGTAGCAGATCTTTTTAGCCGATGTAATGAACATTTATGTTCCCCACTCAGAGAGAGGGTGAGAGAAAGAGAGAGAGAGAGAGAGACAGAGATCCATGCAGACTTGTTCCTAACCTACAAACAGCAGGAGGAAGGAGAGCTTGCAGGAGGCCCGTAATGCGACGCAAAGCCTCCGTATCCGGCTCTGTGCAGAGATGCCCATGAGTGTGTAGGTCCACTGCAGCTGAGTAGTGGTACTGATCCTCCCTAGTGGTACTGGTCCTCTCTAGTGGTACTGATCCTCCCTAGTGGTACTGGTCCTCTCTATTGGTACTGGTAATTCCTGCTCAGGCCTGTTCCCAAGCACCAGTTCTCCCAGTCTCTTTATTAATGCCTTTCTGACCAGGTTCTTTCATCCAAAATAACTCTGCGTACACCCTTTCAATTTTCAATTCAATCGATTCCCACACAGTGCCTTTCACAACACAGCTGGCCCAAGGCACTTGATAAAAGTATGTGGCAAACATCGTTTGTACAAGATGGTGCATGAAACAGGGAGAAATGGAAGAGTGAGAGAAAGAATGGTAAAAGACAAGGAGGAGGGGAACCAAAAACTCCCAAGTAAGGAGAAAAAAATCCACTGGGGGGGTCCAAGGTCGACTGGCTGCACAGCCCTGCTAGAATGCTAACATTACAGAGAACAAGGGGAAGGAGGCTGCTTTAAAGATGGCCCTGGTCTTCTCTGTGCTGCTGTAATAAAAGCCTTCCACTTACACTGCAGGTAGCTTTGCTTTTAGACTATAGGATCTGCTGTTTCTGAGCTGAGGCCCATTCCTCAGGTCCAGTTCATTAAGTACGAGGTCACATGGTGCTTCAGCATCAGCTGGATTTGTTCAGAATTTGTTGACAGTCTGTTGCTGTAGAGAGAAAGAAAAAAGAACTATTTCAAGCACTGTCACTGCACGATAAGAGGGACTTAAAAATAACTTGACAAACGTTATACAGCAACTAGTTTTAATTCTTCATTATCTGTTTAAGGGACTCTGGGCTCATTTATGAATTAAAGTGTCAATATCCGGCGTGACTTTCCTGTGACGCGACCGCAGTCTGCTGTTCCGCTTGCCCGTTACTTTAACAGCACTGACTTGTAACTTCATGTACCCAGCCAGACTTTTCAGTTTCCATTCTGGCTGCAGACGTACAGCTGCTTATGAGTAATTAACGCCAAATCGCTTTGGCAATTATCTTAAAACAATACTTCTTTGTCTCCCGCTAATTATTTTCCCGAGACATTGTAACGAACTCGGAGCAGATTAATGCCCGCTGTACCCGGGAGACACTTATTGATAATGTTGCCTTAAAGTTGGGCCAGATCCGCCATGCTTATTGTCTGCTTTAATTACAGCCAGGTTGATGCATTATCCCCTGAAAATCTGTACCGAGCAAATCGTAGCTAGGGGACCATGCGGTGATTATTTCCTGCTCTCGTTTTCGCAGAAACCCCCCAATGAGGACACGCAGATGCCATGCCCCCGTTCTCTTGCTTGGGTTTTTTTTCCTGGCGGCTCACGGGACGCCGAGCGCCGCTGGACATGAGCCAAAAAGCCATCAGCCGTCGGTGAGGTTCCGACACAAGGTATCGATTTCAGTCCTGTTTCATTATCTTCCCAGGATTGGCTCGCATGAGTGCAGCCGGTGACACAATTAATTGCTGCGGAGTACCTTAACCAATTAAAGGAGTTGGGCTTTTGCCGGGGGGGACGTTTTGGCGTTAGGGTTTGCATGTGATTTCCTGATGGAGTATTACGCGACAGTCACTACAAAGGGGAATTAGAAATAGCTCATAAATGAAATATCTATTATATTACATTCATTACAAAATATTGCTGTTCATTTTCCCGGGAACAGTTCATCTGGTGCCGGGTGAAAGTCTGGTGTCTCTCCCAGGAAGCACAGGCACCAGGAAGTGGAGACCATGATGTACAGATGCCAGTACGTCACAGGGCAAATTTACAAAGACATATACTCACATAGACACAGACACTGATAAACATACAGAGATACAAACACATGCAATAGCAAACACTCATAATCACAAAGTATTTCCATACAGCAATTGACCTAAACTCACGGCCCACCCAGAGGAGATCCTAATGGACTCAAGGAGAAGATGCAAACTCCACTCAGAAACTCAGGGCAGGGACTGAACCCACAACCCAGAGGTGCAAGGCAAGAATAATCATCATCATCATAAACCAGTTATCCTGGACAGTTGGTGTAGTTATAACCATGTTTAAATTTGACCTGAGGCCAAATTACAGGTTAAAAAATAATTACTTTTTGCAGTTGAAGCTTAACTTGAATATAGGAAGTAACTACAGAACATTCAGGAATTCAGAAATGAATTTGCATTTCAGTCAGTGGTCTAGATCTGCAAAACTATGTGATTAACTAAGCAGCACAGAAAGTAAAACGCTGTAACAGATGGTGGAGAAAGAGTCTCTGCTGAGATCGGCATCGCTGGCGCGGCTGTCAGGCCGCTCGCAGAGAATGATACCACTACAGCAATTACCGCGGCAGCCATAATCAACCTTTTTGGTTATTATCTTCACATTTGTATTGGGAGTTTATAGTGATGAATACTCCTTAGAGAGTGACGATTCTTAATAGTGCGCTCGATCAAAAGTTTCGCTCTGCTGTTACTGCAGTCTTAAAAATAACGTCTTCTAAAGAATATTAAATGTTAGACTGTAAGTCAACCTGTACTTTAGTACTACAGGGATTATACTGTATGCTATTTGTTATGAGAAATTGGTATTTGTATTTAGAAATTAGTATTTAGTATTTAGTATTTAGTATTTGATACCTTGATGTAACTTTGATTTAGCCTGCAAAATAAAATGCTGGTAAATGTAAAAAGAAAAAAATAAATGCACAATTAATATAAAAAATTAAGGTATTAGGTAGTACTGTGGCCTCACATCTGCAGGGTTCGGTGTTTGAATGGCTTCTCTGCTCTGCCTGTGAAGTCTGCATGTTCTCACGGTGAGAAACTGTTTCACGCTATAAGTGGATAAAAGTTTAATCAACTTCTGACCAGAATAAATGCTGAGGAAGACGGCAGGTAGTGTGTGTAGAGAGCTGCAAAGCAGGAACTAACCCAGGGAGCTTCTCTAATGCAGCCCTCAGCTTCATCCTTTCAAACGAAAGAGCGGGACCCGTGGGCGTTACCGCCGCAGTCCTGGGGTCATTCGATCCCGATCCCGACCGCGGACCCCGGGTCAGATGTCGCCCCGAGTGTGCATCGCGCAATTTGGAGCGTCAGTCTTACCAAAAAGCTCAAAAATAGATGAATAAACTCGCTCGGAAAGAACTTGACTCTGCACCTATGCTGCGGGGCTTTTCAGTGCTCAGCATGTTGTGAACTGCCTAATTATTTATGTATGCCTTAATTCCCCAGGCCAGCGGTCATATAACTTATTCCGTTTAGCAGTGACTCCAAGATGGCACTTCTGTATTTTTAATTATGTTTGTGGGTGTGATCATTTTTTACATGCCAAACTTAGGAACACATTGCACATGAGAGCTGGGCGGATAGGTTAATGCATCCTACTGTCCCCCAATCGCATTAAGGAGAGAGTAATTGTGTTCTAATAAATTTCTACGCTACTCTGAAATGCTGCGGTTAATCGATGGATTATCACATGATACATGCACTGTGTTCATGTTGCCGGTCAAAGCCCATATGGAGTCTTAGGCAAACTTCACCACCAGCGCCCCCTGTCTGAGACAAAGTGAAATCACTCCAGGGGCACCGGACATAAGCTGACCCTACGCTGTGACCCCCCCAAGCCACGCAGAGCAAGATGGTACAGGCAAAGAGAAGCATTCCAATGTCCTGTACTTGTGCAAATGGTAAATAAAGGTTTGTTACGGTTATATTATCAGGGAATAGGGCCTATTGCGTACTCAAAAGTCCAGAGAAGTTTCACGCAGAAGCCTCCTGACCGACCTCTGTACAGCAGATAATGACGCCGGAAATATTTTTCAATAAGGCGGGGAATTACTGTTTATCTCAGCCCTGGGAAATAGCACGAGTCATGAGATTAAGATTGCTGGACTGTGACAATCAGAAAAACTCGTTTTTAAAGCCTTTCAACTGAAAAAGAGGGACTTTAATAATATCTAAAGTTGTCTATTAAAGTTTTCTGCTAAACCGTGAAAACTGCATCACACTGCAATACATCACATCTAGCCTGCTTGTTTGGAAGAAATAAATATGCCCCGTCTATTAAGTCATTAACCAAATTACTACCCGTGCATGCAGTCTGTCATTTAACATTTAGATGACAGAATGACTGTGCTGACCTATTAAAGTTTAATTTTACTTGGGTGTGATAAGTTGTTGACAAAAATCGGTCGTCCATCAATTTGATTCAGGGGATAAATCAGCGCTCAGCATTAAAATATCATTTCCTATGAGTGTTATGGACCTGGGCGGGTTTGGAGCGAGGATGTGGCCTGATACAGGCAGACATGGTGGACGGCCCACTTGCGGCTCACCAGACAGGGGTTTATTAAACAAAACAGAAAACACTAAGAACACTGCAAAAACCAAAAGGACCACGAAGGGTCAAAAACAAAAGGGGAAAAACAAAGACTAAATATACAAAAGGGTCAAGACAGGCAGGCTACTAACAGCATGTTCAAAACTACATTAACATCCAAATGTCACAAACAAAATCAACGAACTACTCGGGACTAAACTCAGACAGGAACTTAAATACAAAAACTGAATGGGGTAATGGCAAGCAGGAGTGAGGCAGACAATTAACCAGTCAGGGAGGGTGCAGGACAACGAGCAATCAGGGAAACACACAAGGGCAGGCAACAGGTGAAGCTAATAAACTAAAACATGAAACTCAAACTAGGAAAACAGAATCTAACAATGGGGAAAACTGACAGGTGAAAACACAATCATGGGCAAAAACCAAAACCGAATACAAATGAAAACACAGGGACTAGAAAACTGATACAATTGAAACACAAGGGAACAAAATCTACAAAAGCAGAGGCGGCGGGATTCAATCACAAGACAGAGAGAATGACAGGCAGCCGCATGCACAATGCGTTGAGCCATGTGGCCAACAGGGAGCAGAGGAAAGCACAACAGACTGAAAACAGGAGGGACGGGATGACCAGCGACACCTGCTGGCCAAACGGGGAAGGGACACAGAGTGGGATAACAGGACCTGACCCTGACAATGACAAGTTAAATTTAAAGCACCATATCTGATTAATGGCTTTATGGGGCAAACACCCGGAGGGTCAGTGCCGTAAGAGGGGGGGCGGCTCGGGGTCGCGGGTGCCCCAAGTGCGGCTCTTCCGGCAGAGATGGAGCCACAGATATGGATGACGGTGAGCATCGTGAAATGTGGAATGAGGCAATCCTGGCAAAAAATAATAAAAAAAAAATCACTGGGACCCAGTGACAAGATGCGATAAAGACAAAAGGCGCCCATCAAAGCGTTTGGCCGGGGCATGTGGAGTGGCCGCCCTGCAGGGGGCGCCGTGTTAAGCGTGTCCCGCTTTCGCTTTCACTTCAGCCCAAGCTCTGGGCCGTTTTGCCTTCCCGGTCCCTGTCATTTAGCTCCGCTAGCGCTGCCCACTTCATCAAAGCGGCACCAGCTGTCACCCTGTGACGCGGAGCATTTGTTAATGTCGGGTGTGTTGCTCCCTCGCAGAACACTGTGTCTAAGCTGCAGTGTGACTGTACCTCTGCTCTCTCTCTGTCTGCCTGTGAGCCAAACAGGAATGAAAGTCGAGTCCAAATTGGTGCACGACTCTCATCAGTTTCCCTGCGAGACACGGGGAATCGGGATTATATACCTATATTTTATTTTCATACTTTTCTCTTTTTGCCCCAGCAGGACGAAAGCCCAGAACCTCTGCCCCTTAAAGGTATGTATTCGTGATTTACTTGCGTTTCTATCCCACACGTTTACAGTCTTTATTGATGAGCTGTTCAGTCACACGTTTATTTTTATTTTATAGTGCATATAAAAAGTGTCGAACCCTTGGGACATTATATAGCCCCACAAACACAAACAAGGAATTTATTAGGAATTTGTTTTATCCTGATCAACAAAATGTTCTCTGTAATATGAAAATGAAAAAATAAGCTTTTAAAAATCGATTACAAATAACGAACTGAAATTAAGTGATTGAATCCGTGCCAGAGGGGCGCGTGCAGGTGAATGCAGATTTCAGTATATCTGCCCTTCGCCGTAAAGTTGCTCTCGCTCCGCCTGGCGGACAGCAGCACGCCGCTGTCATTGAGATTCACGTCCAGGCTTCTTCGCTGGCTGCTCCTGGACGGTGAGCTTTTTTGTTTAAGCCCCGCAGTGGGTCTCGCTGAGTGCTTCAGGTCACCGTCCATCTGGAAGATGGATCTTCTCACCAGCCTCCCGCAGAGTCCAGGCAGCCCTGCACCTCGCTGCACCTTGATTTATCTCCTTTTCTCGCCCACTTTCCCCAAAGCGGAGAGGCATCCCCCAAACTTTCCTCTGCTTTTGTATAATGCCATTAGGCCATAAAATCTTCTCACATGCCCCGTGGAGAGCTGTACCAAGAGCCTTTTTTTAAAAGATGGATTTTCTTGACGCCACCCTTCAGCAAAGCCCAGATTGATGTGGTACCTGGGATATCCTTGTTTCTCAGCCAAAGAAGGCTGTTTCTTCTCTGTTGCTGTCATGGGGCTCTTGGTGCCCTCATTATCCCAAAATCCCTTTAACTGTCACTGGTCTTTGATTTTTTTTTAAAGCCTTTTGTTTATAAATACACTTTACTGACTGGTGGACACTTGAAAGATGGGTAAACACAATGTAATTAATCCTGTAACTTTTGATGACAGTTATTTTGGTGCATAGGGGTGAATTTTTATGTGATTAATTAGTTTACAATTAAGTTAGAAGTAAAAAAAATGTAATGGCAGTACCATTTGATGTGTGTCTCAGTTTGATGTTTTGGGGGGGGGCAGTAAGCCTGGTCTGTCTGTGATCTCACACAGCCGTGTGTCTCGGAGCTGCTAAGCCTGAGCAGCTGTAATTACAGATGTGCCTCTGAGTCAGGCAGCTCTCCTCTGAAGGCGGCCTGGCTCTCATCTGGCAGCGGTGCAGTCTCTTAGAGGTCTCTCATGCCTTGGGGGTCTCTCATGCCTTGAGGGTCTCTCATGCCTTGGGGGTCTCTCATGCCATAGAGGTCTCTCATGCCTTGGGGGTCTCTCATGCCTTAGAGGTCTCTCATGCCTTTGGGGTCCCTCATGCCTTGGGGGTCTCTCATGCCTTAGAGGTCTCTCATGCCTTGGGGGTCTCTCATGCCTGGGGGTCTCTCGTGCCATAGAGGTCTCTCATGCCTTAGAGGTCTCTCATGCCTTGGGGGTCTCTCATGCCTTAGAGGTCTCTCGTGCCTTGGGGGTCTCTCGTGCCTTGGGGGTCTCTCATGCCTTAGAGGTCTCTCGTGCCTTGGGGGTCTCTCATGCCTTAGAGGTCTCTCATGCCTTGGGGGTCTCTCATGCCTTTGGGGTCCCTCATGCCTTGGGGGTCTCTCATGCCTTTGCGGTCCCTCATGCCTTGGGGGTCTCTCATGCCTTGAGGGTCTCTCATGCCTGATTTCAGACTGGTTAGAAATGAGCTGGGAGTGAGGAGCCCTTGGCCAAATCGAGAAGCCGATGTGTGACAGTCCTGGAACACTTGGCCATTGCTGCTTGTCCTCCGTTTGTTCCCCGGTGGTATGAATTTCGGACAGTACTTACACCCGGCCATATTGGAGCCTGAGCCATGGCTACCAGCTTAGATAATAATTAGTTTTTGTCACTTCTTGATTAAGTTCCAGTGTTATTTTCATATAGCTAAGCCTAAAAGTTTACTTATGAAGGTAACATTATTAGTTATCTTCCTAAATACAAAGATTTGAATTTAAAAATGTGCTTTTAAGGACCAATTTCAAATGATTCAGTCAATAGCCAGATGAAAATTTTACTGCTCATAGCTTTGCTCTTCTATGGCTTGGGGAGAGAAAATTGTGATTCTCATTTAAGCCTCACTTTAGTTTCTGTTTCGTCTGATATATTTATCCTAAAATTCAGTAGGAGAAATGAAGGGGACACAGGTGACCCAGAGGACAGGAGTCATATTTGAGACAAACAGGAAATCTTGCCGAACTTTACACTGTCCCTTCAATGAGCAGTACTGGAGCCAAGAGACTCGGACACATAAAGTCAGGGGAGCGGCTCCATCCCTGGTCTCTGGAGGTGGAAGGCATGGGCTTCATCTATGACGTAGCATGAAACCAGGGGCACCTCAGCAACTACAGCTAAATATGGTCTCGAATTTTGAACCTGTACTCGAAGAGGCTGAATCAGTAATTGAAATTAGCAGTAAAGTACAAATGTTTATGTTGCAGCACAAACCAGCACAAACTAACACACAGAAGTCATTTTATTATTTTCTGATCACATGGGTGCCAATTTCATGCAGGTATTTGAACTTTGCTGGGATGTTCATAACAAGTGCTCTCCACTTTCTCCATCGTAGATCAAAAAGAGGCACAAAAGTTGAGACAATCTAAGAGCTATTGTAGAGCTTGATGAGGTCTCTTTTGAAACTGAAAGCGAGACTGATTTTGTGTGTATTTTTGCTGGAGAGAAGAAAAAGAGACAGGAGAAATTAGTCGTGTTCTCATTTTGGTTTTGCACAGATCTCATCGTTGTCTAGGAGAATTAAATGGAACAGCTTTGAGATCTTCATTCAGATTTTATTTTCCTCTGGGTATGACCATAATCCTGGAGGTAGATTTTTTTTTTTATAGGATGAAACCTTAAGTAATTAGTCTTGAGCTGAATGAACTGCATGCTTCAAATTACACTAATCAGGGCCTACCTGTAAGATACATTTTTAAATTGTTACCCTCAAAATGAAATAACCAGCCTTATAAATTTATCAGTGTCGAGAAAAATTTAAAATGTTGAAACATTCGTCATTATGCAATAAAACAGGTCCATGCTATTTTTTTAATCTGTTATGAAACAACCAAAACAGAATAAACGAGTACTGAACGTGGTTCGGATCAATCAAGCCGTTAGATTCAATTCAAGAGCAACTGGACCAGAACTGAACATTTTAAACGGCAAACAAATTCATTTTTAATGCCTTTTGAGTTATCGGAGTCAGTGGACCAAATTTTTAGCTGAGGATAATTAATTAAGAGTTCGGCTGGAATGAAAGCTGGAGTCCAGAGAGACCAAGAGACTGAGGAAACCAGCAACTACCAGTGTCAAGGAAGACTGCTGTCTGCCGTTTCATCACGCGGGTGAAAATAACTGGTCAAATGGGCTCTTCTAAGCCTCCTTACAGCATATAAAAACGTGTAAGGTAGTTTCTCCACATACACCTTTTGATCCTACTGCATAACGCTACGAGAGCATCTCCAAGCTAATTGTGAAGAGTTCTGGAGTAATGAGGTACGGCCTTCAGATACAGCATTATTATGCGTTGTGCGTTTTATTGTGCGTTGAAGAGTGAGTGCGATGCATTCAAGGTGTAAACAAGTTTTTGAGAAGCACAGTCATTTTTATCTGTGTCGTGATAATCATACTAGACATTATGCAGTGTGAAGAGATTTCTCTCATAAGATATCCAATCCCGAAGTACAGTAAGGGCCTCATCTTTACAACAGTAAAAGCCCAGTAGTTTGTTGGTAAATGCGACTTTTTCCTTCTCAGTCTTTACCTGTGTGTCGATGCGTTTGCCGTTCATTCCCTTCGTTACTAATGTTCACTTCAGATGAACACTAAAATTCATAATGTACAGCTTTGGAGACGTGACAAACCATACGCGCAGTTCTTGATGTCCTCTTAAAGGGCACCGACGTAAGTAATTCGCTTTATGAAATAAACTGGCCTTTGCAAGATTGGCGTTCATGGAGATTACTGCAGACCGCCTAGGCAATGAAGATTTCATTAAGTTCATTGATCCAAATAAGAAGGGAAACGGCCTTTAAATTAAAAAGAAAAGCAATTCATTCTCCAACCCTCGTGATAAATAAACACTGACAGAGGCTGATACCAAACATCACAGGCTTCGGCAAACAACAAGATGAATTTTACCATCAGCAGCCATGTTCCACGCTGTCCGCTGGTTGTACAACGATCAACCTTGGCCCAAGACTGAATCGTCTTTTTTGTATAACTCTGATGGTCTGTGGATCGTCCCTCAGACGAACGTGAGTTTGCGGGCTTCCTCGCTTTTACAGTTGTTGTGCTGGATCTTTCTCAAGGCTCTTCGAGAATCGTCGAAAATGAAGCAACATTGAAAAGAAATTTTGCATTGACGGGACTGGCACTGCGGCGGTAAGAAGCCACATCTAGCGTCCACATCTATACTGTTTGTATCCTCCAGTCAGCGGTGGTGTTCACCCCCACTCAAACCACACATTTGAATGCCCCCCCATACCCCCCCCCCCCCAGTTGGCCACATACCATCACTACACTAAATAAACTCGTTCTTGTTTAGGAGATGCAGAAGCAGCATGTTCTGCTAATCAGCTACTATTTTCTGATTCTGCTTGCTTGCTAACATTAATGTTATATGCAACCATAAAATAATCATATTTTGAGACCCGCTGATGCTGAATCTTGGACCCCCAGAGGTTATTTTGCTCCTTGCGTGTGAGTTTTTGGTTCCTCTCCTCCGTTGTCATCTGCTTTCTTTAATCTCTTTCCTTCCTTTTGTCCCTTTACATATTACTCTCTCTAATGATGTTGCAATGTATCACAAAATATCTGTGCAAAGAGCCTGGGAGAGACTGTTGTGAAAGGCGCTATATAAAAATTCATTGAAATGGAAATTGAAATTAAGTCAGTGGGACCTTCAGCACGAAATCTCACAAATCCGCTTCCCTTGGCAAAGAGGAGTCCCCGCTCAATCGTGTTGCATCCTCGCCAGCTCAGAGCTTTTCAGATCCACAGGAAGTGCTCCCGCAGTTTCCTTCCAGAGGACGGAAGCCAACTTGTATGTCCACTCATGTGCGGGACAGCGCCTCCTGTGGCCAATGGCCGTGAAACCCGCAGTGAAGACGCAGTGACGACGCAGTGTGGACTTTAACTGTGGCCTGAGTGGCAGAAACTGCTCTTAACACACAAACATCTTTGCTGGCAGAGTAAAGTGTTGTAATTGATATTTTTTTCCTAAAGGGCATGGACTTTTAAAAGAGTTAACTACTTTTTTACCATGTTAACTACTAGTCTTTGTAAGTAGTTACATACACGCTGCTATTTACAAAAGGTGGGCTGGCAGCAGAGCAGCTGAAATGGTTTGATGTTTACTAATGGCACGAAGCCACTTTCACTGTTTCCATGCTGGGTGGGTCATGAGGTGTAAAAACATCTCAGCAACAATAAAAGCCCTTGAAATAACTCAAAGGCACAATAAGGCAGGTGTTACAGTAGATGCAGGAGAACCATATTAACTGTGTGACCCATCTCTGAATTAGCATTTACTTTAGACAATAATCACATAGGGTTAAAAGAAAAGAGACTGGATTGTGCCGGTTTGAAATGGCAGAAGTTCTAGAATATTTTATCAAAATATGGAATTTATGGAAATGTATCCTCAGGGTGGGAAGTATGCGATATCTGCTGTATAAACAATAATTTGCATATAACAACAGTTAACATGGAATTTCAATTTAAATCCAGTCATTTTACCAGAAGAGGCAGCATGTCGATCTTTAGACAAAGTAACCACCACGGCGAATCGGAATAAACACAAACCCCAGCTAGATTTGTTTACTTTCAGTTTTTTGAAAGACAGACTGAGGTTTATCCGGGGATTTCACATCAAGTGGGCTCATGTTTAGTGGAGGAATTCGAGTTTTTGGGTAACTTTTAACTTTCAGTCACACTAAAGTAGCTTAACAGTTGCCTGGCTTTGTCTAATACTTTAATAAACGGGGTAATTAGCACACTTCAGCAAATCATAATTACCCCGACCCAGTTTGTGCCCTGGGCGTCTCGTGTCACCTTTAGCATGTGTCCTAACAAAGAAAACCCCTGCAGTTATGGAATTTAAAAAATCAGAATCAGAAGCGGGATTATGCAACGTTAAAATGCGTGTTTTTATTGTGTGGCGACTGTTTGTCGCAGCTTTGTGGTTTTGTGGACGGGCAGAAAGGAAGGAGCGGGATGAAAGGCACAGGGGGGCGCATGCATGACAGGGAACAGCCACAGGTGCATGATGGGACAGTGACATGGCCCTGTGCTGCGGCCTCAGGGTTCCGGGCTTGGGGCAGGGGGTTCTGGGTTCGGGGTTCTGGGTTCGGGGCTTGTACAGGTACGTGTTAGCCAGCTGCTATTCCAGGCCTGCATTGCAAACCAGAGAGGCTGTGAAAGAATTAAACACGTGTTCCAGTTGCTGTGTGCATGTGTGTGACAAGCAGAGGAGTATATAGGGGAGGGGCAACAGAGGCACTCAACTAAGCTGATTGGACCCTGGAGTGTCCCCTTCCCCTGTCACTCACCGATTCAAAACATATCACTGGATAATAATAAGGCTGATCCCCCTGTATGAATTATTAACCTTAAACAATTCTAGAATCACCGCTGGTGACAAGCAACAGGTGGGGTCAGCACAGGGTTGCCTCCTGCAGGAGCCGTCCACTGTTAGAAACAACAGCTCCTTATGTAAGACATGGTTCTGCATGGTTCCACATGGTTCTGCATGGTTCCACGTGGTTCCAGCAATCCGAGCTTTCGCCTGGTGGCCTAATGAATTTATCTCATGGTACCTTTTCTTGTCGTGCACCCAAACTGCTACCAGAATAACCCTGGAAATCTGCTATAAATGATGAGTTTACTTGCCAGTAGTGACATCGATAATTTTGTTTCATCACATAGATTGTCAGGGTGCTTGTGTCTAACAAATGAGAAATATGCTTAACAAAGAAATTAGGCCAGAAGCTAAGGCCACATGCGGCATATCACATACATAAGTGCATATTATACACTCACCTAAAGGATTATTAGGAACACCATACTAATACCGTGTTTGACCCCCTTTCGCCTTCAGAACTGCCTTAATTCTACGTGGCATTGATTCAACAAGGTGCTGAAAGCATTCTTTAGAATTGTTGGCCCATATTGATAGGATAGCATCTTGCAGTTGATGGAGATTTGTGGGATGCACATCCAGGGCACGAAGCTCCCGTTCCACCACATCCCAAAGATGCTCTATTGGGTTGAGATCTGGTGACTGTGGGGGCCATTTTAGTACAGTGAACTCATTGTCATGTTCAAGAAACTAATTTGAAATGATTCGAGCTTTGTGACATGGTGCATTATCCTGCTGGAAGTAACCATCAGAGGATGGGTACATGGTGGTCATAAAGGGATGGACATGGTCAGAAACAATGCCCAGGTAGGCCATGGCATTTAAACGATGCCCAATTGGCACTAAGGGGCCTAAAGTGTGCCAAGAAAACATCCCCCACACCATTACACCACCACCACCAGCCTGCACAGTGGTAACAAGGCATGATGGATCCATGTTCCTATTTGTAGTGGAGATGAGTGGTACCCGGTGGGGTCTTCTGCTGTTGTAGCCCATCCGCCTCAAGGTTGTGCGTGTTGTGGCTTCACAAATGCTTTGCTGCATACCTCGATTGTAACGAGTGGTTATTTCAGTCAAAGTTGCTCTTCTATCAGCTTGAATCAGTCGGCCCATTCTCCTCTGACCTCTAGCATCAACAAGGCATTTTCACCCACAGGACTGCCGCATACTGGATGTTTTTCCCTTTGCACACCATTCTTTGTAAACCCTAGAAATGGTTGTGCGTGAAAATCCCAGTAACTGAGCAGATTGTGAAATACTCAGACCGGCCCGTCTGGCACCAACAACCATGCCACGCTCAAAATTGCTTAAATCACCTTTCTTTCCCATTCTGACATTCGGTTTGGAGTTCAGGATATTGTCTTGACCAGGACCACACCCCTAAATGCCTTGAAGCAACTGCCATGTGTTTGGTTGATTAGATAATTGCATTAATGAGAAATTGAACAGGTGTTCCTAATAATCCTTTAGGTGAGTGTATATCAGTCTGTACTTATCAATATTCTCATGATTATTTACATCAATATTAGTGTGGCATCTGTTCTAACATAATTCATCACATAAGGGCAGATGAAATGTCTTTCAAAGTCTTTCATATTACCTGTTTAAAAGCAAGGTAACGCTAAATCAATTCAATTTTCAGTTTCAAATATGTGTCTGATGTCTTTGTGATCCTATACTTGCAATTCATCTTTAACTGATGTCTCCTTGAAAGTTCCAAACTTCACTCACGAAGGATTTGAAAATAACCAACATTTCAAAATATGGAAACAACAAAGTGAAGGGTCCTGCCCACTCCCTGCTGCTTTAACCGTGAGAGAACATTCCAGAAACTCAAAAGCAAATTGATGTGGAGGCAATTACTAGACGTAATTAAGTTACACAAATTAGGAATTCATAATTTTTACTGCTTTAATCAAGGCTAAATTGGCAAAAGGAAGATTTTAATGAGATGGGACTTAAAAGTACTTTGTGGGGAACTGCACAAAATTGTAAAAGCAATAAAGTGAAATAAACTCAGTAATCTGCAGAGCTGCCTGCCACAGGTTATTCTGAATCCGTGCAGCTGTGCAGATCAGGCGCAGGCAAACCGGCCCTCAAGCGGTTTCCCGGCTCGGAGCAGACATTCTGTCTGCGGCATCTTCGTTTACGGGAAGCTGGGAGAACGATAAGGGCTTCTCATGTGGGCTGGGGGGGGGTAGGGGGGTCCCTGCTGAATGCCCCCCCATGGGCTTCATACTCTCCCATCGAGATGAAAAATGTGAAATAACCCAGAATGCACTGCAGCTCCCGCCTGCATGCAAGAAGCAGCTGGCATTTCAAACATGCAGAATGTTCGCATTCAACATGGAGGGAGGGGTGCAGGGGGGGTTCGCAAAGCGCATTATTTGTGACCAAAGCGATGCCGCCTTACAGTGCCCGCGTCAGATAATGGATTCATTTTCCAGACTGATCATAGTAAGTGAAATAAGAGCGATGATGCCTGTGTTCTCAGAGAACATGCCATAGTTCTCTCAGAGATGGAGGTGATTCAGCTGGCAATTACTGTGCAGTGACGTGTCGGACACTGACACTGTACAGTTACGCAGTTTTCACAGTTCGGATGTGCAATGGGCCTGGCAGGAACACATAATCATATTCAGCAGGAAAAGAATTAATCATAGAAAAGCAAAATATCCCGACATCTTTTTTCGGATATGTCTATCGCCGCAAAATTTTTGATTACGAGTCTCATACAGAGACTGGCCTTCTCATGGCTCAGTCTGTTTTTAATAAAAAAAAAATTAGAAATTTAATAAAATACACGTAAGTACCATGTTCCGGGACCCAAGAGCAGGAATTGACTCCACATCCGAAATTTCATAACCACTTTTCAGAAATGTGAATCCTGACACCTTACATCGTGTCGTGCAAATGCACTATAATTACATGATTGCTAGAATGAACTTTACATTTCAGCACGTATTCGTGCATTGTGGGTACTGATCCGCTACAGCAGCTCACCGTGGTATGACCTTACTGGTAAAAGTGTAAAAATAAAACCTTTTGCAATGTTAACAGCTATGCTGAAATATTCCATGAGCGCCACTATTTTAACAGTACTGTCACGTTTCTTATTTCAGTGATTTCTTTTTTAATGGTGCAAACCTTTCCTGCTAAATGGTTATGTTAACAATTGAGAAGGCTGGGTGATCTTATTTTACAGGTCCTTCTGCACATACGTAAAATGTCACTCCGTCGGCTGTGTGGGATTAAAGTTCAAACGTTAGAATGTGAGCAGCACCCCGTATCAGACCTTGGTATCTAGATGGTCCGTACATATTTGACCCCCTGAGCACCCCTATAAAAAAGGCCACATGGTACATTCCATAATATTTTGACGACCTTATCCCCGACCCAGCCCTAACCATAACCATAAGTAACCAAAGTACGAGACTTTTGGTCCCCACAATGTAATATAAACATAATCCACACACACACACGCTCCATGCCCTGTGTGTCGTGACACATTACTCCTGCAATCACCATCAGATATTTTCTGCTATTTCTGCCACAGTAACTGTTCTGTTGGTTCAAACCAGACATGGTCTGTCATTCACATCCCGCACCAGCGAGTCTTGGCGGTTCAGACTCACTCAGATCGCTGACCCAGCTCAGTTCTGCTCTAATCAACGTGTTGACTATGAGTACTGAACATAAACTGACTATCTAATGTCTCCTATTTGCTTCAAATGGGAGTGGTAACAATATGTTGTCCCATCAGTGGTCTGTTTCATAGCAGTAGAACTTTTAATTCTTTATTCTTTTCTTCATTGGCTATTATACTGTTTGTATGATAACATATGATGAGATACATAATAATATACTGTAAATAATAAAATAATTCAATAGCATTAATAATTTGCTTACCATAAGCTGTTTCATATAAATAGGAGTCACCAACCTCTGATAGTGTAAAAGGCCGCAGCAAGATTATCTCAGCAAAATCACCAGGGGGTGAATATTTCCCATGTTAGGCCCTAAAGACTGTATGTATTAGTCTTGGCCAAAACAGCTACTGGCAGAAAATGTCGCAGTTTAGTAAATCACCTGTTTACATTGTAGCAAGTAGCATTTTAGTACTTCTATCCCTGTAGTTATATAGAAACACTGACGCTGAAGGCAGTTAAACGATTACTATGTATTGCAGAGTATTTTAAAATGTTATATTAGTTGAAAAAACTTCTCATCTAATACTGTACATCAATGTTTTCCAATCCGGTCCTCGGAGACCCACAAACAGTCCAGGGGGCGAAAACGTGGACTGACTGGCAGGGAGCGAAAACCTGGACTGTCTGTGGGTCCCCGAGGACCAAGTTGGGAAAGACTGCTGCTCCTCCACTTGCAGTCCTTGCCCTCTAACCTGCAACCTTAATATAAAAAAATTAATTAATCAGTAGATGATGTTATAAAACTAATTAACACCATTCATTTCCCCAGCATCATGTTTGAATAATGACAATTTTGTGGTGTGTAGTGTGACCAAAAGTTCATTTGACTTTCATAACCGTTTAATCAAGTATACATTGAATCAATTAACCGGCCTTCCAATGTAGCTGAAAGCCTGTGCCAGCTGACAGGTATGAACCCTCCACTCAGTTCAGACACCGTGACCTTAGTGAGGTCCTGCATGAGCTGACGGTCACAGCCAGCCTTCAGTCTGACTCTAACAATCATCTCGCTGATTGTTATTTTCTGATGGTGAAGCTGAATAAAAATCAGCTTCCGTCTCATGATTACTGCATGCAACACTGGAAGAATATTCAATGGGGGCATTTCTTATCTGCAGTGTGCCAAACGGGGTTATATAACACAGGGTTATGTACACATGATGTACTGTACATTGGCCATTAGAGTTCAGGTGGCCAGTTTATAATGACGCATAATAGCTGGACTCCATTTTCCGGCGTATTCTAGTCTGAGGGACTTTATCCTCAATTCAAACTCAGCCTGTCCGTCTCCTGATACAGCTACTGCTGATCTGTATCTCCGGAAGGCAACCTGTAGGTAACACTTGGAATGTAAACATAGGAATCCAGTTACAAAGGTGAGGCTTGTTTTAGTGCTTTGGGAGGCATCTTGTCACTGTATCCTGGTTGGTTCGGCTGTCATTGGTGCAGGTGATCCAGTGATTCCGCTTCCATCACGCAGCCGGTTCCTGCTCTTTCTATTTTTACTTCACTCTATGGTCCATCTGGCAGTAACCCACACCCTACAAGGTGCCCGTCAGGGGTTTTCCGGTCTTCCCAGTAACAAAATATTCAACATATAAATGTTACCCAATATTGTAAAATACTATGGAATCATTTCCAGTGGTTCCCCTGCCTTGTACTCTGTGCTCAGGAGTTCTGTAAGGGGGGTGGGGGGGTGGGGGGGCGTTAGGATAATTCCAAGGCCCCCTGAGTGACTCACTCAGGGGCCCTAAAATATTTGGAACCTAATTAGATTGATCTGGGTTGGGGGCCCAATGTAATTTGCCCCCCTGCCCCACCCGGGATTCATTGTCAGGTACAGAGGCACAATGACAGCACAGGCAGGGGGCAGGCGATGGCCTGGGGCCCTGAGCTGGGAGGGGCCCCCCAAGGGCAGCCGATTACATGGTACAACGCTATGACAAATCTGCTTTATTTGTGTATTCTGTGTGAAATAAAGGAATTGTGTTTCTGAAATTGTCTTTGTTGATATTATAAATTTACACTTCACAGTAAAATAACCAACAAAACATTTTACCGTGCTGGGGGGGGGGGGGTTGGAGATTTTTGCCGAGGGCCCCCAGAGGACCTACACTTGCCTCTGGTCAGATAATACAATAGCAGAACAAAATGCTGCTTGTGAGCAGTTAACCTATTATAGCATCTAAACAGTCATCTTCACTTCGACACCATTTGCAAGCTTCTTGTTTGTTTATTAATGAGACCAATTGAAAGATTAATGTGCTGCCAGTCGGCTTTAGCCGTGTTAGATAGAACAAACTTACTCTGTGTTGTACTAAGACATTACAAATGTGTGGCTGAGCCTGATGAAGTAAAGGGCTTTTTACTTTATAAAAGTGATTCAGTTCGCAGTGCTGTGAAGGAAAGGCCAGGCTGACTTCTGTAACCTTGCCCAGCTGTAATGGGGCAAAGCCCCCCCCCTGACAGGTCCCGGCTTGACCCGACGTGCCGCGAATCCCGAGCGCAGCCCCCACCCGCAGCCCCCACCCGCAGCCCCCACGCGTCCTTTTCCTTTCCCTATTCTCGGAATAATGAATCGCGCACTGGGCCACCGGGTTTATTAGTGGATACGCACCGCTTCCGCGTTGCTGATTCCTGTGGAACAGGAGGTGTGGGGGGGGGGGGGCTCCTGGAGCTGGGGAGGACCGCTCTCCATTCTGCAAACGGCCCCCCTCCCCTTTGCTAATGCATGCATTTTTCACGTTTCTGTTGACGATGATGACACCACAAAGACGCTATTATAAGACGTTATATATATATATATAAAATCACGCTGTACGCTGTGCTGGTCGATTCCTCTGTAATCCCCACTATACATAACCTCTGTTATTCCTGGTATATAAATATGGATGTATGAAGGCATGGATTTTTGTGTTATAGACCAGTCCAAGATTCAGTCATTAATTCTACGCTGCCATTACACGCAAGTAAAGCCCAGATATTCCAACATCACAATCCAATGTACACCTTAAGCAACCTGAAATTAAACAATGATTCATTCGCCATTTTCACAGCCACCTTTGAATGCTGCAGTTTTCACATATCCCATAATGCTCTCCTTTGACACACACGCACACACACACACACAGAGGTGAGGATGAGGGAGCATTTCGGGGGGTTAGGACCTTGCTCAACGGCCCTTTGAAGATGTGACTGTCTGGCTGAGGATGTGGTTTGAAATAGAACTAAAAACCAGCAATGCTACCAACTAACTGTAAAATAAGTACAATTAAATGAAGTTCTTAATCCAGGTATGAAGCCAGACAGCCATGAACACGGGTCACGCGACAGACGGCGTAATGAACGACAGCAGGGACCCTCCGCGAGGAGTTGACAGTCGCCGGAGCGCGGTGCGGCGTGCCTGAAAAATAGCCCCCGCCCGTGGAGACGGCGTGAGGGACGCATTTAGAACGTGGTCACTTGGGTGTCACTGCGTAGCCAAATCGCCGACTCTGCCGACCACAGAGATGGGAGGGAGAACGTGAGGCTCATAGCGCGAGAGAGGGGACCATTGTGCAATAACAATATCAGTCTATCAGTCTGCCACGGTAGCCCACAGGAAGGTGGATTACTGTGCCGCTTTAAATGGGCCGCAGCGGGAATACCGGCGGATATTAAATAATCCAGCTTGTTCGACATTATTTTAAATGTCAAAGAATTTAACAAAGGAATCTCCATGCTGCATTTTATTCCCGAGCGAGAATTGTGTCCTTTCATGGTTCCCCCGTCAATTCAAATTTGCAACTCTTTGTCACTTTTATTCATCCACACATTTTCTACTTCTTTAATATATCTAGGTCAGAATCGTGATAAATTCGCCACATTATGATTATGATTATTATTATAATTAGCAGTAGCATTAGTAGCAGCAATAGCTTTCAGAGAGGAATCCACATAGGAACATGTTTGTACTATATGACTAATAGACATATTTCTGCAATTGGAAATATCCACGGAGATTCCAGATGCAATGCAGCAATGCAGCAATGCAGCAGATGCAAGGTCTGGTAGATCCTATGTACTGGAGCTGGTATCTGGGCATTAAGGCTCTTGGCCCAGCAGCCACACCGATCTTTGGGTGATCGCTCACTTCCGTTGGACTTCATCTCTATGCCCACCTGAGCAGGGATTGTTGGACTCGGCTTCCAAGCATTTGGACTGAATACCGTTTCCCAGGAAAAGCCGTGGATCAAACGGTAATTCAAAGTACAGAGATTTATTTTTAATTGTGCATATCTGAACGATAGTTTGCCAAAAGCTTAGCAGATGCAAATTGAATATATTCCTCTTCTGCATAACAATAATGTTGAAATCATACACAAATTACTCCTCTTAACAACCACCACTGATTAATAAACACTAATAACTATAATAAAGGTGATTCCCAGTTAAATTCTGTTTACTGTACAGGTACTTGTTTGCCTCCTTCTTGAATGCAGAGCTTCTGGGGGCATCCTACCCACCCCCTTCCTCTGTCCACCCCACCCACCATTGTTTGTAAGCCTGTTCCCTACCCATGGGCCTTACGCTCAGGCTACCGGCAGGGGCGGGGGGGGGGGGGGGGGGGGCGCTTGTCAGGTTTCAGAGCAGCTGCTTGGGGGCAGGTGCCCTATTAAAAGGCAGACATTGTTCAAGGAGCAGCGAGAAAACCTTCATCCAGTGAGTACTGGAGTTAATTTTAGGCATCTGGTCAGGGGACACTACCGGTAACAAAATAAATGTCACACACAAAAAAAAAGACACTAGCTGAAACAAACAAGAGATGACTGTGCTGTCAAACTGACCGCAGAGGTGGTGTTTACTATTACTCAAGCCACTGGGCCCCCTGCTGGCCACAAACAGTCACTACACTACATATTATATGATCACGCTCCTGATTTAGGAGATGCTGAAACAGCATGTTCTGCAAACCAGCTAGCACGCTAGGATCTTCTGACTACACTTGCTTCTATTTATTTAGCTTTTAAAATGTCTGGGGGTGGGGTTGAGTCTTTGAGTGGGGCCCCCGAAACGACAAAGCCAGCCCTGGCTGGGAGATGTGGCTTAAACGCTGCTCTGTGGCCCTTCTCATGGAGCAGTAAGTGATCAGACACTCCTTTGGTAAACAGCAGCACGTCACCAAGTATGCAATCGACCATGATTAGCAGAAGCACATGACACAGACGCCCAGTATAGAAATTCAGGACAGTCCTGCCATCGTCACTCGGTCCTTTTCTCATTCCGAAGCTGTGACTGTGGACGACGAATCATTGCAACCAAATTAGTCATTCATCTCTGACGGTCACTTGGACCTCCTTGTGCATTTCGATTGATTAAGTGCACATCCATCCATATTGCTTTCGCAAGAATGTCGATTCCTGACTCTCAGCAAAGCTTCTATGTTTTAATCACTGCAAGAAATGAGGGTATGGATTTAGAAACCGGTACTGAATGCGCTTGATTCTTAATGCGGCAGTGCATATTTTACTGCGTTAAGGAAACGCAGAATACCTTCTTTTTGGTCCTATGATGTTCAGCCCTGACAGTCACCACACACATAAATCCTACACTTGCTGCTATTTTACTCACATAACTCAGTCCTCCTACGGTGAACATATGTTACTGTTCTCAATATTGGTTTACAGCATTTAGCAGATTAGTTTAAACTTAATTAAATTTATATGCACTGAAATAACACAATTTCGTGGTAACTTTGGGGAGTCAGATTGTAGGTTTCTTCAGGATAAAAACAAGGTCACATCGACAGAAAGATTCCCATCAGAGTATTTTTCGTTTTTTTTCCCACAAATCACACAAACGGTTCATTTGAATTTGAAAATATCTCTACGGGGGTTTGGCGACCCCTCCGAGTGCCTCACATATTGAAATGAAATTACCGTAAGATACTTTGCAAAATTTATGATAATAGAAAAAGAAATATCCGACATTCCCCAGGAGAATCCTCAGCTACAAGAGACATCTTTTAGCGATGAGATGCCCATTACAGATGTGAAGTGAAGCACTCAAGATATTTTTCCGCTTCGACAATAACTTCCTAATATGCCATTAGCTGAAAGTAAAGGCTTTTGGGGTGAAGGTCCCTATGCAGACAGCTGAAGCGTTGGTATATTTTTACTACTCCGGCCGTGTGCAGGGACGCGTTTGTTTGTTTGTTTGTTTGTTTTTTGCCATTTCTGGGAAATAAATACCTAGTGAGTAAAACAAGTAGAGTCAGAAGATTGTAACTAGCTAGCTGGCTAGCAGAACACGCTGCTTCAATATTCAATATTCAATAGAGGAAGTGGGTCCTAGCAACTAGAGGATATGGGACCAGGACATCTGATTGGTTGGTCCTGCCGTCACAAGTTGCTTGGACCCACCTACTGTACAATGTGATTGGTTATCTCTCTGAACCCATCACTTTTCCTTGTGCCCTCATAACGGTTTGTGTAAGTAAAACTCCCATGAGCAAGGAATGCATTGATTTAGTGACTGACCGGGGGCGCCAAAACTCGGGGGCCCGTGGTGGTAAACATGGCCGCTGGCCGGATGTTCATCAGGAGCGTCGATCCTTGAGTGAGATCTCCTGCTCCAGACTTATCGAAGTGGGATAAGTAGCTGGACTTGCGTGCTGCAAGGCAAAGACACTGATTTCAATACTAAATAAACTGTAAAGCTGCTTTAGGGTGCAGTGGTTCCAGAGTAACTTCAGACGCGAAGATGTGAAAATGCAGAATATATTTATTGCGGAATAAACACGAAAAGGGCATGCAATCTGATTATATTTCCTGCATTTTCTGAATTTAAGAAGATGCTCATCATTTGAAAAGTGTGTTTAATACTGTTATGCAATACATACTCATGCCGGCTCAATAACTTTATGATAAATTCAGAAAGTACAAAGAACAAGAACATAAGAACTATACAAACGAGAGGAGGCTATTCGGCCCATCGAGCTCGCTTGGGAAGAAATCTGGGCATTAATCTGACACATTAGAAGCTTTCCTTAATTCATTTGTAATATCCTTTTCATCGGAAACACCTTCCAGTTTTGTTGAATGTCATCACATTGCTTTGAATGCTTTTTAATTACGGAAGTTCCCCTGCATTTGCATTTATTTCGCTGGATAGTTAAATTGTGATATAGTATTATGGTAAAAGTGTGACTTATGCTTCTAACCACATATCATTTTTGGTCATTTCAGGACAGGTTGTAGAAAACACGGCATGTATGAAAACATCATAACATCAATAGCAGATTCGCCTGAAATTTCCCAGCATTTCGTCTTTGCGTGACGGCGGATTCCTGCAGCGCCGTTCAGTCACCTGGGGAGGGGTCTCCATGTCGTTCTCCGCAATTTCGTTTGTTTCCTTCCCATCCTTGCGGATATTATGTTCAGCACAGCCCCAAGGATAAGAAAAAAAATAATGCCCGGAAACGATAAAGAAGATGTCGTGGGGCCAGCTGTCATTTTAGCGCTCGGCGTGACTCATCCGTCCAATTCTTTATATTTTTTGCCGGTGCTCTTCCTTTGCGGTAATTATAGGGACAAGTACATCTTGGACCGCGGCTCGGAAATAATGCAGATTTAATTTGAAGCGCTCCTTTAGAATTTAATGCCCGTTCAGGCTCTTCAGGTGTCCATCATCATTCACCCATGCGAAAAAACGAGGACTCGTTAATTAAAACATTTCATATAAAGTCAGAGCAAACCGGCGTCCCCGATTATGCAAATGGTACTTCGGGATAGCAAATACTGAAGACTTGGACTTCATGATGGAGCGGAGTAGCTCATATCAGACTCACCTCTACTAGCTGAAAATAATCAAAAGTCCATTTGAGTGTCGGGGGACAATGACAGAGGAATGAAACGGGGATTGATGGTGCCAGAGCATGAGCCATTAGATCTCTAGCTGGCTTTTGTGCAAAAAATAAAAATAAAAAATGAGCAGTGACCTCGATCAGCTATGTAATAGACTGTGACATCATTTATTTCTCTTCTGGATTGTTCTATGGGACCCCATGGCCAGGCAGTGTTAGATTTGGGGGATTCCTTTGCAAAAATGTGCAATAACCTGTGATAAATTGTCACTTGTCATTCCTGCACTTTGTTTTGCTGTCCTTTACAATCTGTCTCTTTATAATGTATTTCTTTTACGACCTGTATATATTGTTTAATAGGTAGTTAACCTGTTTTGCCTACCGTTTGCCTCTTGTACACATTACTTGGTATTTTTGATTGCATCAGCTTGGGAAGTCGCTGACCTCATCTCGTTGTGTGTAAGACAATGACAATAGCCACCTTTGAACCTTGAATTTATTCAGACTTAAACTTCTTAAAAAGAACTAAAAAAGATTGCCACAAAAGAGGAAGAATTAGTTTAGATGAGACAAAACATGGAAAAAAAATCTCATTGACAATATTCAAGATTCAAGAAGTTTTACTTGTCACATGCATAGTTAAACACGACCAACATGCAATGAAATGTACCCTTGAATCACTCCTAAGACATGTGTATTGGTTTAAATAAAACAGATAACTAAAAATAAACAAATCATAAATATAACAGATACATAAATTGCAAATAAACAATATGTATACCAATAAACAATATGTACTCAATTTAAGATTTAAAGTGACGTTGTGCTTTGTAGAACATGTGCGAATGGCATTTTGGTGAGACATATGTAAAATACCAGTGACAGTATAATACTGGTATGGAGCAGTGGTAAATTACCAGCAGAACACGAGTGAATGGATCTGAATTGAAATACACAATGAAATACACAATATGGAAACACAATGCACAGTGTAGTAGTGCATTGTGCAGTGTGGGTACTAATGAGAGTGAGGCACTACTACATTGCAGGTCATGTGACGCATAGAGTAAGTCGTGATACGTAGAGCAGGTCATGTGATGCATAGAGTAGGTTGTGATGTGTAGAGCAGGTCATGTGATGCAAAGAATAGGTCATGTGATGTGTAGAGGAGGTCATGTGACGCTTGGGTAACACCCCTGTCCTTCCACAGGACTCTCGGGTCACGATGGCCCTGCCGGGTCGTGCGAGAACACGTACTGCGGGCTGGGCCAGCGCTGCGTGGCGGAGCGGGCAGGAGGCGGCTGCGAGTGCGTGGCACGCTGCAGGCCTCACTACAAGCCCGTGTGCGGCTCCGACGGCGAGCTCTACATGAGCCACTGCGAGCTGCACCGCGCCGCCTGCCTCAGCCGGCGCAGGGTCACCGTGGCCCGCGGTGAGGGCTGCTTCTACAGAGGTGAGTGCGTCGCCAAGGCAACCCGCCAAACCAGGAGCTTCAGAGAGCAAGCGGGCCGAGGAACCTGGGCTGGCGTGTCCACTGAAGGATGGGGATGTAAACTAAAACATAAAATACAATTAAAAACTGTAGAAAAGGCAGCTAAAACATTATTGAAAGCCTTGCATGTTCATCTCCTATGTGAGGTTTATATATTCACACTTCATGTTTTATACTGATGAAATAGAACTATAATGCTTTTTATTAACTGTACCTTTATAACGCCTGTATAATGCATTCGTAGAACATTCAGTGAACCTTCATAATGCTAGAACATTCATAAGCAGCACGTAAGTATACATTAACACCCTAACAGACCTTAACAACTTTATTATATATTAATAACAAACACTATATGATTGAAACAAACATGTTCTATGCATTATGATGGTGCAGTTAATGTAAAGCGTTACCAACTATTATTACAGCCATTACACGTCAAATATTACGATACGAAAATGCAGGCTGCTTCAGAATAAGAAAATGCAGTACAGTGGGTGGAATGAACCAAATACACGAACTCAAAGGAAAATCCCCCCCCAAGCACTTGCCAAGGAAAACACCCCCATCCTGCCGACACCATTTAATCCCCAATGAGCCAGTCAGTCCAGTCAGAGTCAGCTGGGCTTCGTTACCCAAGTCCGGTGATTGATTATGGTCAAGGCTGTAAATATCAGCCAACTACAGACCCACAGCTGCCGACCAAGAAGCAGGTCTCATTGACCAGGGCGCACAGACCAACATGTCAGTCAGGCTAAAGGACCCAGGGTCGATCATCCTCTGCCTTTGCTTGGCACCGAACCTGTAATTATTATGGGACTCAAGTGTCAACACTTCATCTGAAAATCTTTTTAAGAAGTGTTTTTGATTTAACTCGCAATCAAGAAGGACGGGTAAAGGTTGTTGCGATACTGATACTTATACAAATCACTTTTAGAAGTTAAGTTTGTGGTGTCATTCACTAAGAAGGTTTTACTTACTCGGAGCAGCTTTTTACTGTAATTATGTGCACTCAGTTTTATTCTGGGTAGTTAACAGACAAAACTGAGACACCTGCTGCTCTTTGCCTGTTAACCTGACTTTCTAAATATCCCTGGCGTGTGTAAAGCTTCAGCAATTCACATACAGCGGAACCTTCTAGCATATAAAGCATCACGCACCCAGACACACACAGACACACACACACTCAAAACTAATGTTAAGACAACACAGACACAAAATTTTAAAATATATATTTCCATAACTTGCTTATCCTTATCAGACCTCCCAGTTCTTCCGGAAGTTCTGGGAATCTCCCGCAAATTGACAGCAGTTCCCTGACACCCGTGAATGATGCTCTATGTCCCAGAAATCTGCCTACAACAAATCAAAAATCATTTAGCTACAGTGATTTTACAGTGATTTTATCCCACCCATGCCCAGGGGCGTGGCTAACCCCCCCACCCTGGTCGATGGCATCCCCCCCCCCCCCCCCCCCCCCGTTTTTCCTCATCCACCTTTCTGGAATCACCATGCCTAAGGGGGGGGGGGGGGTCTGCCTTATTTACCAGGGGACAGTGAGGTCACACTTTGCTAGAATCTACCCTGCAGTTGCTGGCCCTCCTGTAGATTTCAGTGTGTTACACAAAGGAACCGCACTAACCAGACATAAATGATCAATCAAAGGCTGAATCAATATATTTTTTGTCAGCCTTTAATCAGAAATTTAGGACAACACTGTAAATTTAGCTGTGTACTGTTCCCTCTCCTCCTTGACTGTTTCCCCCCATGTCGATCGATGATTCAATCAAGTTTAAGCACAAACGTGGGCTGACGATGACGATGAGGAATGAAAGATGTGACATGTCCAGGAAAATAAAGGCACCAAAACTTCTGGGACACGGCTCACTAACGCCCCCCCCCCCCCACACACACACACTAAGCTGTGTTACGTGGAATATTACGTATTCACTATGATGGATCTTTGGGCTTTTTTGCACATAAGGACATATCAGTATATGCTGTACAAGCTGATGACTGTTGGGTTAAATAGCAAATTACATGCATTTATGTTGGTGGGCGATTACGGGACAGTTGCCTGTGATTAGACTTTATTTTAGTGTGATCAGCCTAATTGTTATTTTAAAGAAAAACAAAAAAGAAATCAGTGCTTTATTTATGGAGTCGCCTGTGTTAATTACCTTTGAAAAATACCAAAAGTGAATAATTGAGTCCCATGCTGTCAGCTGGTTCTCATTTGATATGAGAAACCATGAGGCCACGGACCTCACATGGGGGGGGGGGGGGGGACACACGGCAGCTTGTGCAGCCCTGGCTGCATGCAGCGGTGTGAGTCAGTGCATTTCCTGCAGCCGATGCGCATAGCAGGAGACGGGCAGCTGTCAAGTTTGGGGATGTTAGGCGATGGCACGGCACGCTCCTGGCACATCCCTCCTCCGTGTCCCGAGACAGACCGCTTGGAGTGGGGGGGGGGGTGGCACTCAGGGACGCGTGGATGCGTGAGGTGATTGGCAAGCTAGCTAACGAGCACCATGGAGGCTTTCATTAGTACCTGGACACCAAACCGTGCCTCATTTGCCCGTTTTCTGCAGTACTGTTCGAAGCTGTCTCTGTCTGAGACAAAGTGAAATGATGGTTTAACGGAGTTTTTCTGATAGATCAAACACTGAAACTACTTCTTAAGTTTAACCCATTTATCTGACACTTTTATCAAAAGCAACTAACAGCAGAGGAAATTGTTATAATTTATGTGTGCTTTGGGATTTGAACCCATGCCCTTTGCATTGCTAGCACAAAGTGCTATTTGTTGAGCTACAGGAGTGCCACTATACAACAATTTCATGGTCTCTGTGGATGGGTTCTGGATTTTCATTTAGGCTGAATTTTTGAATTTCTGCAGTGTTTTAGAGGATACAGATCAAGGCTCCTTCTCATCGTGTGCAAAGAAAGCTAGGTCTTATAGTACCCTGATCATGGTTTGAATCAGTAAACATCTCTCCCAATAGAAAGAGGAGGTTTTGGTACCAGACTCACCTGCCCTTGTTGCTTTTGTTTCCCAGCTTCCTGTCACATGACTCCACTTGTTCTTGTGCTTCCTGTCATGTGACTCCACTTGTTCTTGTGCTTCCTGTCATGTGACTCCACTTGGACTTGGATTTCCTGTCCAGACACCATCTTGCAGTTGAGCGCCTGGTCACAGAGCTGTGTTTCTCAGCTCGCGACAGGCCGCCACGGTGACATCCGGGATAATTTTACAGGACAGAAGTGTTTTTTGCGCCGCTCTTAATGAGGTTGATGTAAACATCGGCTTTGCAAGGTGACACACAGAATCCTTCAGGCTGTGACGAATCTTACTGATGTCCTTAATCACATCCTGATAAACAAAAGTGTGTAATTAGGACTTTTTAAACACTTCATTTGTTCTAATGAGGTGCATATCCATGATATACATCTATTTTTAAAGCATTCAATGTCTTAATAACACTAAAATAGTATAGGCTACTTTGTAATTTGATAGCGCAGAAAATATCTCAAATCAGACTCTTCATGTCAACATCAAACTTGTGTCGTTACATAATGTTTTTAACTTGAAATCCACCAGAGACAGGAGTGACCAGCTGATGTCGTCTTCCCAGTCAGGCTGTCTAATTAGAATGGGGGATGGTCCTGTGTTTGAGGAGTGTGTATATGGAACTCGCTTACTTGCATTAGGAGAAGATGAGTGTCAGCCCGAGATTATTATCCTTAAAGTGTCGTGATCCTCCTGAAACGTTTATTCATGACACGCCTGAGAGCAGAAATAAATGGCTTAATGCAGTGGTAAATCGCCGCAGATGAATAAGTAAAATGCAGCTTCAATATCGCCAGCGAAATCACATCTTACGGTGAAAGCGGCCTATCTATAAATAATCCTCGTTTATTTTCTTCAGTCAAGCCGCTGTAATCGGAGTTTAAGTTTGTTCTTCTGACGAGTGTAACAGACTCTTAGCAGAATGGTGGAAATGGCATGCAGCCTGAGACTGGCACTGGCTGCCAGCGGTTGGGGTGTTTTGTGGAGATGGCGGCCATATTGGCAATGGTGGGGTTTAAAACATATGCAAAAACCAAAAGGGCGTTGGGTTATATACTGGGCTGCACCAGGCGCCCGGTTTGAGCGGCAGAGTGTGGTTTCTGGGGCAAGAGAAATCAAACAAAATCCTGCATGATGACTGGGAATAAGATACAGGTGAAGCTGAAATTGGACCCCCCCCCCCCCCCCAGAATATACACGACCTCTCCCTCCTTTACAGAAATGATAAGATTTAGGTCAATTAATTAGTCAGTTATATATATTTCTTTGTAGTAACAAAGACTTTGAATTCTTTTAGCTATGTAACTATGTGGTTCCAACTAAATGCATGTTGGTCCATGAACATTTTTGGTAAATATAATAATTAACCTTAACTTTGTCCATAGTAAGGGTCTGCACCGCGTCCCTGGGGCAGCTGGGGGGGGGGATAAGACCATCCTGGCATAGTTTCCTAACCCTCTGAGATACACGTCGCTATTAAACAGCACAAATCACTGGAATCCCACCAGGGTGCCCCCCCACCGCCCTGTCCCCTGAGCTTTCCGCTATGAACTCTCCACTGGATAAGTGCTATGGAATGATAGATGGCTGTACGGAGCAAGCAAGTCTCCAGTCTACAAGAGATTAGAGACAGAGATACTGTTCTAGCCAGAATGGGACAAATGTGTTTGCTTTTCAGCTCAAACACTGAGAGCAAACACTAGTCGCATATTTAATTTCCTACTAAATACACATCAAGCCTAACAGTCCCCGTAATGCGAGTGTTATTTCCGGTAATCTGAACGTGTGTGTGTGATTAATCCAGGCATATGTGCGTGAAACACCTTTTTAAGAATGGAAATCTTTAATTACAAATATGATAGTTCAATTACGCAGACAAATTGCCACATAAAAACACAGATAGCAGTAGGTTAGCTCTTATCTTGTTGGATTAGCTCCATGCCTTTCAGAATCTTTTCCTGCTCCTAGTCAATCAGAGGATGTCGTGGCTCCAACAGCAGACAGCAGACAGCGAGACCTGGATCACACGGCGACCGTCCCGCCAATAGCTGCTAAATAAGAGCAGCCTTCGGAGGAATCACGCTCTTTCGCACTAATTTATCTGCGATAATACCAGAATAAAGACACAACAAACGCAGAGACAGCCATGCCAATCGGGAGAAGGGCGATGTTTGCTCAGGAAGTTCATTGCTCATGTACATGTGAGTGCCACCATTAATATTCTGCTAAAACATTAAAGCACTTACTGCAGCCTTATCAATATTATTCTGAGCAGACTAATAACAAAATCCAGTACGATCGTTTGAATCAACCAAGACAAGAGGATGTTTACTTCATTACTCTGATTGCATGTTTAGAATATACAAAAACACTTTCAGTGTAATTTCAACAATGCAACTCATGGTATCTATTTGTGGACAAGGTTGAGTGTTTCTGAGGTTGACTGGAGGTTTAAAGCGGATTTGCTCAGTCCGATTGTATCTTTTTATTTCCCTCTGTTTATTAAAGGGTTTTGAGCCCCCAGGACACAAACAGCTCTTTGTATGTCAGCACAGTACTGATTCCATGTGCAGGGAGTCCCGGGGCTCAATGTACGGTGCAGGCTTCCCGAGCACAGAGCGGAAAATGAGGTCTGAAAACCTGGATGAGCGGTGCTGTGTTAGATACTTCAAAGCAATCCCAGAATTATTTTATCTCTAATATTTATTTCTAATAAAGCATCCAGCAACATCCATACATTTTAATAGCTACTTATCCAAGACAAATTCACAATAAGCCTGGAATCTCTTTCAGGAAGTACAGGGGACCAGAGGGGCTTCCCTGAGAGGGACCAGAGGGGCTTCCCTGATGTGAGGGACCAGAGGGGCTTCCCTGAGTGGGACCAGAGGGGCTTCCCTGATGTGAGGGACCACAGGGGCTTCCCTGAGAGGGACCACAGGGGCTGCCCTGAGTGGGACCACAGGGGCTTCCCTGATGTGAGGGACCTCAGGGGCTTCCCTGAGAGGGACCAGAGGGGCTTCCCTGAGAGGGACCACAGGGGCTGCCCTGATGTGAGGGACTACAGGGGCTTCCCTGATGTGAGGGACTACAGGGGCTTCCCTGATGTGAGGGACTACAGGAGCTTCCCTGAGAGGGACCACAGGGGCTGCCCTGATGTGAGGGACCACAGGGGCTTCCCTGAGAGGGACCACAGGGGCTGCCCTGATGTGAGGGACCACAGGGGCTGCCCTGAGTGGGACCACAGGGGCTTCCCTGATGTGAGGGACCAGAGGGGCTTCCCTGATGTGAGGGACCAGAGGGGCTTCCCTGATGTGAGGGACCACAGGGGCTTCCCTGATGTGAGGGACCACAGGGGCTTCCCTGATGTGAGGGACCACAGGGGCTTCCCTGACAGGGACCACAGGGGCTTCCCTGATGTGAGGGACCAGAGGGGCTTCCCTGATGTGAGGGTCCACAGGGGCTTCCCTGATGTGAGGGACCACAGGGGCTTCCCTGAGTGGGACCAGAGGGGCTTCCCTGAGAGGGACCTCAGGGGCTTCCCTGAGAGGGATCAGAGGGGCTTCCCTGAGAGGGACCTCAGGGGCTTCCCTGATGTGAGGGACCAGCAAGCAGACACAGGGACACAGAATGTGTTACTAACCAAAAACTTTACTGAAAATCCAAAAATCATGAAAATCCTGGGCCCAATAAAATGAGTTCAACCAAACAGAATGAAACCAAAATTAAAGCATAACATAACTCAACCTACACTGAACATAACTGACCTCACAAATAACACACTGGAGAAACATATATGGGGGTCATTTATACCTACATGCCAATAAACCCATAAACCCATAACATACAGTATTTAGCCCATAAAATTATACAAACAATTTTATAAAGAAAAACTAAATCAAAAAATGTTAACAATAATAACAAACAGCTATGCTGAAACCCAGCTCCTCATCCCCCTACTGTGGGCACCTGCTGGTACCGCCGATGAGAATTTAAAGGGAACCATGACAATCTAGGCTGTTTGCCGGTCGGGCCAAAAAAATATATGCACCACTTCCAGTTGTTTCACTCCTCCAGGGAACTGCAACATTGTGTGGCCGTCTCAGGCCATCACACCTGAACGGGACCACAGGGGCTTCCCTGAAGGGGGCGTGAGTCTATCACAGGGTACACACTCACACACCAACAGGCACTGGTTTGCTGTACCACATGTTTTGGGACTGCAAGAGGAAATCCCACAAAAATATAAGGGAAATGTATAAACTCCACACACAAAAAAGGCAGGACCGGGACTCAAACCCCAAGTCAAGCCAGTGGGCTTTAATGTTATACCATCCATACAGGCGGTCCCCAGATTGCCAACAAGATCCGGTACCTATGGCTGTCTTTAAGTCCAATTTGTAGGTAAGTTGGAAAAATAATTACACAGTACATACTAGTAATAGTAATAATAATAGTAAAATAGTAAAAATAATAATAATGCAGTAATTATAAAAGTAACTACATACGACACTGTACCTTATACTGTACCTTATACTGTACCTTATATTGTACCTTATACTGTACAGTTGAAGTCATGCAATGATTTCACACGCATCACAAAGTAGTATGTGGGTTCATTACAACAAACCGTTTTAACAGTCCTTTCATAGGTGCGGGGAGTCCGTAAGTCGGCTGTCCGTACCCCGGGGACTGCCCATACAGTTCATCTACCATGACAAGGCCCCCTGCTGGCGGGCTGCAGTACATTCGTAGTTCCACCCAACCCCGTGTATTTCAATGGCACAACAGCCTGTTATTGTCTTTCCATATAGAGTGTCTAATTCGAGCAGTAATTTTTCCCTACGCTGATGTTTGCACATTTTTATTTTACCCCAGAAATTAATTGCTACTATATCGTAATTATGCGTACCAGACATCGACTCTCTTCCGTACTGCACAGACTCACGCTCCGAATCTGACAGCATAGCTGAGGTATTTTTGCTTAATTTCTCTAGAACGGAAAGCAGTGGATGCACAGTGTCCATGGTATGGGTACAGATATACAGCGCCCCAGAACCGCGATGCGACATACAGATGGCGAGTTACAGGGGGGGTTGACAGCGTTTTTCACACATTGCAGGTGTGACGTTAACCACTGAGCCAATGCTCAGTCCTACATAGTGAAGTACAGCTTGTTATTCAGTGCTAATAGACTTGTTTGTAAAAGCATGCGGGGCTTGCATTGAATTTACTTTGTAAAAACGCCCGGACAGTTACTTACCGATTCCACATCACTGCAACCCCTCCCCCACCAGGTAATGGAGTGTTTTTTCAACTGGCAGGCAATGGTGCCAAATCCCTATTAATCATTTTATTTGTATGCTAAATAAATCTGTTCTTTGCATGACAACAGAGGCATTCTGTGCCTATATTTGCAGCTCCGTTGTTACCTAAACCTTCGAATGTACAGTGTAGCAGTTTTTTCGGAATTTTGGTGCCTGAGTTTGAGCGGAGCTGCAGAACTCACACTGACATCTTCAGTCCTGTTGTACAAACTGTCTCTACCCCTCACTGCGGCACGGTGCTATCCCAGCGTCTACAGACACCTTTGCTCCTAAAATTATTGCCCCTCTTCTCAGCTGAGCTCATGTGATGAGGAGCAAAGCCGAACTGATCATGACAGGGTGCCTGTCCACCTTTTTAACGTCATCACTGATTAATATAGAGGAAGCTTTGTAGCTGGATACCAGTCACAGTTCATTCACGTTACTTTGAATATTTTAGGACAGCCTATTCCAAAATTTGACTTAATAGCCCTCAGAAAACTCAGAGGACACTTTCTGAATGTTATACCCTTTGAGCAGAGGATAAAAAAAAACAGGCATAAAAGATACATTCAGAGAAACATATCAAAATAAATTAATAAAGACAAAAATTTGTGTTATTTGTTTAATTCATACAGCTACCAAGCTAATTTTCCACGTTCAGTGTTTGTAGGTTTGTGTGTGTGTGTCTGTATGTAAATCAGTGTGTTCTCTCAGCCAAAGGTCTGTTAAGTTTGCAGGCCTCATATCTCTGGTCAGACTTTCTGTATGTGATGGAGGAATTGATTCATCCACCATCCACACGTCGGATGATTCCGGAATATAGAACAGGCCATTCCAGCGTCGTTGTGAATTCCAGACCTCATCGTGTTCACAATCCACGTGAATTAAAAATATTGATTAGCCAGTAGCTATAAAAGTTGTTGGCCTCATTAGATATGAGGGTCTCTGAAGGCATTCTGAAAGAGCACAACGTTAAATCACACCCAGGTAATAAAACACTTTATAAAGCAGGGCAATAAAGAGCCATATCGTTTTATTGGTGGAGAGGATGGAAATTGCTCTCTGTCACGATGTCCCCAGCTTAGCATGTATGTCACACCTCGCATCTTAAATCTGCATCTCGCCAAATGGAACATAACAGTCTGATTAAATATTTAAGGCACGTCAGCAGTAAAGGCAACACGAGCAAGATGTCTGCCTACACGATAAGCGATATTGACTGTGGCATAAATCCGAACTCATGTACCAAGCATGAGGCCACAATGGTGAATCCCACAGGCATCTGTTGATGGTGCTGTCATGGAGCATCTGATCAACGCTGACAGCGAATTAAAGGGAGGCGCCTGTGTTCACGCCCCGTCCCGATTGGCTTATCTTCCCGATACTGGCTCTCGCTAAATCGATCGCGCATCCTGGCTGCACGACCAGACCGAAATAAAAGTAAACATTTGTGCAGACGCTGCAGACGCTGCAGACGTGCACGGAAGGAGCCCCAGACGTGTGACAGGTTTCCACACTAATGTCCATGACACTTGTTGAAGTTCTTGCTGATGAATGGTGACGTTTCGCCCTGTCAGGCAGCTGCCTGGATCCCACACCTACCCTGAGGCGAGTCCCCAATGTCCTACAGCTACCGTGGGATTCATCCCTGACCAGAACAACTGTGTCGTTCGTAATACTTCTGCTACAAACAAGTATTCATGGGAATATCTGAATGTATCAGCTAACTGTATATCCAGTGTAGGTCGACCCCAGGAAACACGGGACATATGGCAGGAAATTCACCCTGGACTGGAAGCCAGTCTGCTAACACACAACGGACAGGGACAGCTCTGTTGTTTTGGGCCCCCACTTCAGGGACACTCTCTCAGATGTTTCGAGTCAGAGTCAGAAGATCGTAGCTAGCTGGTTAGCAGGATGTGCTGCTTCAGCATCTCCTAATTTAGGATTTTATTCAGCATTGAGTGTAGTGACCGTTTGTGGCCAACAGGGGGCCGGACCTTGTTGGCCCCATGCAGACGCGTGGTTTGAGTGCCGGTAATCACTGCCGCCAACAATAGAAAGGTTAATGGAGAGGCACCAGTTCAGCGAGACCCCACGTCTCGGAGGTGTGGACGATAACTAAGCACCTGGAATAAACTGAGACAAGGAGAACATGCTAATTAATGGCATTAGAACGCTAATTTAGTCACAATTAAACAATACTAACAATGTAGCATCTTTATTTAACATTTGTCTTTTATTCTGTTGGCAGATGCTCAAGTCCAGAGTATGCGGTGTGCAGGCAAGCTGGCGGACTGCCATATCTTTAGCGCATTGACCATGAACAGAAATTCAGCAGCGCTGCTAGAACACAGCCTAGCGTTAGTTAGCTCTCTCGCTAAAGCATTACATACAGTGCTGGATGAGCCATGTCACCTGCAGGGCTAATGTAGAGTCTGAAGAGTCACGGCTGAAAGCCAGGGGGAGTGTTAGCAATTTTAATACACAATAGGGAACACGTCCTTCTCCCCGTGATAAAGAATGAGCAGTTCTGTAGGAACGGGTCAATTGAAGATCTCCGACGGGGTTTGACAATCTCCTCCAGCTAACGAGTTGCTTGACCTTGTCACTCTGCAGTTGGCCAGGACTTGACTGTGTGTGACCGGGAACATGCAGAAGAGACTCTGAGTACCGACACGTGTGTAAATAAGATTACTCGGGCAGTTTGAGGCCGTTAAGGGGATTTGCTAGCATACTGTATTCCAATCAAAGCACCAAATGAACCTTTAATTAATTTGCATTTCCATTAACACATTGGAGCGTTAGTTGGCCAGCACAGCCAATGAGGAGATAGGCGTTTGCCCCTGTTACCCGAATCTGGGCAGGTCCCCTTCAGCCATAAAGCCTGCAGAAGATCAGGGACACTGTGTCCCTTTAGCCTTGGGAGTTAATGATCTGCAGGTCGGCCGGAATTTAATAATGAAGTCTGGAAGCTGGGGTCTTATCTGAGGTCTCATGGAAAGGTCACTATGGCTTAGTCCTTAAAAAGAAAGTTACTCATCAGATCTTAGTTTGTGACACGGAATGATTAAGCGATTAAAGAGGAAGAGTACAATGACCCAATTAACGCCTGGAGAGGGAGAAGGTGTACGTCGGATCTCTGCCATCACGTTACTCGTAAAGTTAATCACTGCATAGTCAAGTATCGCAAATTACGGCAAAATAACTCGCACCTACTTGCAACAGCGGGTGCTGCGCGTTACCGTTCCTATGGATAAAATTAACAAACCGGAAGGTGACATTCATATTGTCTTAGATATTGTTTTTATGCACATAATGTCAGCATCGGTCAGAGTCATTTATAGTAAATTGACCTAATGAACTATTTGCTATTTGCTGCCATATGATTTATCGTAAAATAGCTTGCATGGCTGGGAGGGGGAATCTTTATGTTTTATTGTCACTGCTTGTGATTATCGTGTAGCTGTCCTGACAGCAGGTACTTGATGTCAAACCAGCCTCAGTCACTGATCAATGTGAACTCAACGAGCGCCTAGCTGCCAAAACACAAATAAAAACGCCCTTGTTGCACTTCACTTGTGAAATGTCATCGGACAAGCTATCGACTTATAAGCCGCGTCGAGGGAAGGCTGACCTTACACAACAACAGCGCTAAAAATAAGCCCAAAAACACACAAAGCCAAGGAAAAGTTTTTCAAAACACTAAAAGCAGCACAGTGGCGAGACTTAAGTGTTTTTTTTAAATACATAGCTTTAAAAATTAAGTTTATCTTCATGATCATCTATTATGTTTATATATTAAAACTAGCATTAGATCAGTCACTGGGATAGGGTGAACGTCACTGAAGATTATCTTTGTGAATTTCAATAAAACTGCAGATGTAAAATGTGCATTTAATGAAAAATGACATTATCAAAATATTAATGCAAGACCTTGTACTAGATTATTAATCACATCAGTGCTGAATGCTTCAAATCACAGTTAATTTGGTATAATAGCTATACATAATATATAGATAATATACGTATATAAAAAATTCTTACGATTTGTTTTTAAATTTTATGAATATTGCATAGTCTTGTGCGCCCCACATCTTCCAGGAGCCTGTATCACGAAGCAGGATTTCTTGCTTAGCCTGACAACTCGTCAGATTTAAATTTTCTGGGATAAATGTAAGCAAACAAAAGATAAAGGCCATTTGAACTAGTGTACCTTAAATCCGGCAAAGTTACCTGGCTAAACAACAAATCCGGCTTTGTGATACAGGCCCCAGGACAGGATCCGGATTTTTAGTGGACTGGCATACGGTGTATAACCATCATCTGTGCCACCAGGAGACCATGTGACAGAAGATCGATCTCCACGTGGCACCAGATCAGATGAGCAGCAAAGCGATCTGGAGGGACGGCCCAGAGATCTGGGCCCCAGATCCGCGTCCCGTTCTCCGTATGACAGCCCCGTGTTTTGTGTTGCATTCGGAATTTTTCACAGTTCAGCAGAAACTCTCCCCGAGCGAGACCGCCACGTTTCTGAGCCCTTCCACGCGTTACCGCTCTCTGAAAATGACTTATGCATTGCCAGTACATGGCGGACACATTTCGGCGTAACAGTTCCCATTTTTCTTTTCCTTCGGGCTCGTGAGAGACTGAGGTGTGCATCCTATTCCCCTGGGCTCAGTCCTAAATATAGAAAGTGGTTCTTTTGGTTATTATAATTTGATGATTCCTTCTGGAGCTCCACGTTCTTTGTGCAGCCTTAGTATTCATCTCTGCATTTTTTTCAGGTGAAACACACAAAATGGGTCAAACAGATTACATTAATATGGGGAAATACAAGCACAGCTTTGTGAAATGACAATACTATCGGTCCATTCAAAACAGCACCAAGCTGTTTCCAGCAGGTATTTTATGTCCGCAAAGCTGCCTCCTTGGTCAATGGACACCCCAGGAGTGATCCACCCTTTGCACTCCCACAAAGCCATCAGGGATTCCTACTTAGACTCTAATTATTCTTGCCTTCATGTGGCATGTCTTCATGTCTGTGCTCGAAGATTCGCCGCAGGCTGCCGGTGTATAGGTCTGCATCTCTTCTCTTATCTACCTATTGGTTGAGGTCAGTAGATGATTGTTTTTAAGTTAAACAGGACAAAATGCAACATTTCAACTTCTCACATGGTAACAGTACGAGTCAAAACCCATGTGACGCCCTAGACCAGCTTCATCGCTGGCGCCCCCTGTCTGAGACAAAGTGAAATTGGCTGGTTAAGTCAGCGCCCCCTCAGAAGATGGTGCCCTAGGCCAGCTTCACCGCCGGCGCCCCCTGTCTGAGACAAAGTGACATCGGCTGGCTAAGTCAGCGCCCCCTCAGAAGATGGTGCCCTAGGTAGACTTGATGATATCTGATTGGTTGGTCCCACCTCCTCTAGTTGCTTGGACCCACCTCCTCTGCAATCTGATTAGTTATCTCTCTGAACCAATCATATTTCCTTCTGCTCTCAGAATATTTTGAGAGTTACTAGTAAACCTGATAGGTTGTCTGGCACTGTGCGGTAATGCGCTTGGCAAACTCAGAAACTGATTATGAATCTGAAGTACATAAAACGGACAGTATTTCGGATCAAAACGTAGGGAAAGCTTCAAGGGTCAGCACGACAATGCAAGATTAATAGAGAGAAAGTTATGATGATGTTCAAAGCTTCTTTTAAGCACTACTGGGCCAGGCAGGGGGAAAATAAGGGTCAAATTTAGAAATGGAAGAACAAAGAGGTAGAGTAGACAGCCGTGAGGGGTTAGTGAATAAGATGGAGGCTAGGAATGGATGGAAGATTTCAGATCAAAACAAAGGGGAGTGGAGGGGCGACCCTCAGAGTAGGCAGGAGTGCGGCTTCGTTTTCAGAGGAGATGGGAAGCTGAGGAAATGGGAGGAGAGCAAAGGGAAGGAGGAGGAGGTGTAAGCAGGAACCGAAAGTGATGGGTATCTGAAGCGGAAGATGAAAGGGCAGAATGTCACCGTGAAGAAAGGAGAGAGTGACCGTGACATTATGGGTGACGACTGCGACAAAGTGGTTAACACTTTGCATGAGTTAATATGAAAGAAAGAAAAAAAACAAGTTAGAGGTTAATGGCGTTCGACACATCCTGGCTGATGGGAAACTGGACGAGGTTAGTGCTTATGTTAGGTGAATGATGGGCAACAGGAAAACCTGCACTAATGTGGCAGGCAGCTTGATGGTCAGATTTAAAAATATATGTATGTCCTTTTCCTCCAGCAAGTCAGATCTAGGTGGGGAACCACTAATGAATAGAGAGGTAGAAGGAGACCATCCATCCATCCATCCATACATCTTCTGTACCTGCTTGTCCTGTGCAGGTCATGGGGTTCTGGAGCTTATGCCAGAAGCTATGGGTGCAAGGCGGGGAACCCAGGATGGGGTGCCAACCCATCGCAGAGCTCATTCGCCATCTGGCAACTCCAGTTCACTACAGCATTGTTTTTGCACTATGGGGGGAATCCGGTGGAAACCCCACGATGACGGGGGAGAGCATGCAAACTCCACACACATGGAGCCAGGGTAGATACTCAAACCCAGGTCCTAGAGGTATGAGGCACCAAGGCTCACCACCTTCACCACCACTGTGTTAAGAAGAAAAAAAAACTATAAACACACGCAACAGATTTCAGAAGCGATTTCTGACCCATCTGCAGGTTTAACTACATGTGATTCTTCAGAAAACAGAAATGAGATGTACATAAAAACAAACAGAAAAAAGTCCTACTTACTAAATAGAAGGACCATAAAACAGACACCCTATTGCCCCGATATCATAATATTCTGCCATGAGGAGGAGATGTGGTCCTCGAGGTTCTGCCATCCAGTCAGACCTCGCGGTTCTGCATTCTGGTGCCCGTTTCCGGCTCCGACCGGTGATCCTGCGGCAACGGTGCTAGCTGTTCTTAAAGTCTGCAATCAGCTTCCTCCGGTCTGGGCGTCCGGCCCGTCACTCGGCCCCGGCCTGCCGTTCTGTTCGGCGCCATCGCTGGAATCAGAGGGGATTGCATGCATGCCTGCGTGGCAGATGGCCCCATTGATTGTGCTGAGTCGCATCTTCAGCGTAAAAACGCCACGGCAGATTTTAACAAGACGGATCCCCAAGTGACGAGATCCGATGTGTTGGTTTACATCTACAGCGTGCTGGAAAGACAAGCACCCTCATAGTTATTGATTGCAGGAGTTAAAACTCAGCAGGGATGCTTCAATACAATCGCAAGTGTAAATAAGCATTTAAACCTCATTTGCTGTGATGTTGAAATTATTCTGTCTCACGTCTCCTTCCAACACACCTTTTTGATACTGTGGGCTCTCCTGCACCTGTACATAAATCATAAAACGTTTATTTCCTTTCCTGTGCATTTATTTTTTTGTTTGTTTGCCTATATTGAGACAAACACAGCATTGTTTTACTTTTTTCCCCAACTGAGCAAATTAAGAAAACCTAATTAAAATTGAACACAATCGCATATTGAGTCCCTTCAGTTAAATGAAGACATTTTTAGACTGATTCTATCGCTTACACTTCTGGCAGAGCACATGATACGTGTGGAAAAAAACAGATTGCAGATCATTTGTCTGCTCTTGTACTGTAGGAGTGAATGTCTGTCGCTCAATATTTACCAGAAACTCTCGTTTGATAATTCAGAACGACCAGGCAACCCTACCACTTCTTTATTTCCATAGTTAAATTAGATGATGATAAAATTTTGAAGTATAAGGAAAGTAGAATGAATTACATGAAGCAGGCATTTTGTGGATCTGACAGTTCCTTTTCCCTGCATGAAAAGATCACTTCAGACCTCTTTCAAATAAAGTGTTTTGAGAGGCCATGACTTGTTTTTCTATTGTGCATCCTTGAATTATGACCGAAAAGTGTAGCTATGGTGCAATGGAATTAATTATTCCTTATTCACTGAAAGTATTGTAACAGTAATTAACACACAACAGCTACCTTTCATGAAAGGTCACAGTCCAGCTCTGATCTTTCGGCGCAGTTTCCTGTTTTTCTTATGCAGCCTGTTTTATGCCCTTTGCTGTTCCGGGTTGTAATGCACTGCAGAAATCTGAATTTCAAATGTTGAATCATATTTTACAGCAGTTGTAATGTTTTTGTTTTAACGGTTCTGTTAGAATTGAACTGTAACATCTGTTAATCATTCAGATGTGTTATATGAAAGTGTAAAATGATTAATGTTACTGTGTACTGCTGTCAGTATTGGATAAGTGTTACTTTGTATTGGAATTAGTTATCAATGTGAAAGCTGGTCATATCTGCAGCATATGACACAAAAATGCAATAAATATCTTCAAGTAAATTTAGAGATTTTGTGCCTTTTAAACAAGCAAACTAACGCTGACTCAATGAAGGCGATGACGCCAAACAGACATCTGTAGCCACAGGCAAAGAAGAAACTTTTCTATGAATAAAAAATGTGGATTTTGGAAATGAACAATGATTAAAAACGCAAAAGGCAGGCAGAAGCACAGCATTACAAGCTGAGCTCTTAGGCCGTCTTTGAATTAATTGCATGTGTTAATTAAGGTAAGAAAGGGAAGTCCTGTAACTCGTTAAACTTGTAACTGTTCAGCTGCAATTAATAACATGCATTTTGTTTGCCTGTTGGCTAAGCTGATTATTCATTACATTAATTTGTCAACCTGAAAATGAAAATCAAACGGAGAGCAACTGAAACGATTCAGCAGAATAGTGTTGCCTGTTGAAATCCGGGTGACACTGACATTAAACAGTGCAGCAGGATGCACATTTCAGAGCTTTTTCACTCTCGGCCTGTAAAAGATATTCGATATTTAGGGTCCTTTAGTACGACTCTGATTCCGCGTTAAGTGCGTTTGCTTGAATAATCGAAAGGGACATGCAGTTTGTTTAATATTAAGCAGCATTCAGGCGCTTGTTACAATGTGAGCAGCGGCAAATTACTCGCTGAAATTGCACCTTGAGAATCAATTAAGCGAGATCTGTGTTGTATTTTCATTTGCTGCGGCGGCAGATGGTATGGAGGGGGGGGGGGGGAGAGGGGTTGTCTGTGGTGCAGTCTGCCTCTCCGCACCCACATGAGGCCCGGGGACAGGGTTTATACCACGGTGGGGGCTGGCAGAGGGGCATGGCTACCCTGGCAGATTCAGAGGGGGCAGCACTTATAAAATATTCTAAGGGGTGACATTTTGCCCAGAATTTGTAGCCATGATACAGTGACGCTGAGAATCAGAATTAGAAAACTTTATTAATTCCTGAGGAAACTGCTTATGTTACAATGGCTCAGAAGACAGGAAGAGGTGGAAAGGCAAGGTACAAAAAAAGACACAAAATAGAAGAAGAGAGATCCTCTTTGCCCTGGTAAATGCAGTGACTCCACCTCCTTAAAATTAATGTGAACTATTCTTTCATTTTTCTTTTCTTTCATCGTTTGCTTGCCGTTCAGCAAACACCCATTGGTCAAACAGCATTTTCAGGCTGTCAGATACAAAGCGAGCCACTTCCCCAATAGGCAGAGAATGTCCATATAAAAAGATGTATTCGTTTTTAACAAGCGCAACAGCATTAAGACATAAGAGTTGAAATCCGGACAGAAGTGCTTAACCATTACAGTGGCTGTAATTGAATGCGAGAAGGATTTCATTCTGCTGACCTTGTGTTAAAGTGGCTGATAGCTGACCTTAAAAACATTATGGAGAAAATGTGCTGGCAATCTTGAAAGTGAATAAAAGGTCTTTTCTTGACATTTGATGAGAATAATATCAACCATTTACATGCAAATATGTTTTCCACACAGTCCAAGGAATTTTCCTAAAGTTAAAATGAGTTTTGGTTGTTTCCAGCAGTGCAAAACATGCCTTTAGTTGAGCTGGGATTTCTAAGTTGCCCACATTGTGAATGTGAGCCCTACGATGGACCAACAACCCATCCCGGGATTCCTTTGCCTTATTCCCTCTGCTTCCTGGGTCAACGTCCTGTCCCAGATAGGTGGTTCGATGATGGATGGATATACAGTATGTTAGCGTGCTATTTTACAAGGTACTAATGTGTAATTATGTCCATGAGAGTTTTACTTAAAAGAGAGGTGGGTCCAAGCAACTGGAGGAGGTGAGACCAACCAATCAGATGTCTTGGCCCCGCCTCCTGTTTGAACCCACCTCCTATACAATTTCAGCTGTAATTACAGTTCCCACAAAGCGATCTGTTATGTGTCCTTGTTTGTATATAAACAGTGCTTTGTGTGTTTGTGGAAAATGCATTTGTGTAACACAGGAAGTAGATGTGTAAATGGTTTTTGTTTCTTGTCATTCTGCAGGTGATAAATGTAGGTCAGGTGACTACGGGAAGCTAAAGAACAGGATGCTTGCCCTTCAAAACCAGAAGTTCATGCGAGAAGGCAGTAAGGTGGACCAGCCAGACCGGATGCTGCTGCAGAAACTTCTGGTGGACCAGATGTTTAGCTACTTTGACGCAGACAGCAGTGGGCTAGTCGACAACAGCGAGCTGTCCCAGGTGAGGAATGAGGAAGCAGGTTTGGTTTTGTGTTTATTCAGATGCGCATATGGACAGGAGATGTCTACGAGAAGATCTGTCGAGAACTGATCATGACAAACACTTGCAGCCATCACTAGAAAAATTCCCGGTACTTTGCGGACATTTAGTGATTCCCCAGCGAGTCACAGGTATCTGTGTGGTTTGCGGTTCACCAGAGAAGTTAAGCATGTGACTAAGGCTCAGTCAAAAAAACAAGTAACAGTCACTGAATAATTTCTTAGCATATCGTTTATATTAAAGATGTATGAGCTCTGCAGATGGTCCACATGCCCTCCAGGTGTATTCATCATGCCCCAAATTCACATTATCACCACAGTTTAAAGGATAATTAAAATACAGTTTGCTAAAACAGTTAATGTAAGTGGGGATGTGTAACACGCAATTGGTTTATTCTGTTTACCATATAGAAAAACAACTCACAATACAATACATATACTTTCCTAACAAACCTATTTACACAGATTGGTGAAACATACTCAACACCCAATCAATACCTATTAAAACAAAACAGCAAGTCCAACTCAACACTTAATGACCATACTGTCCTCTCAATGACCATACTCTCCTCTCAATGACCACTCAATGATCATACTCTCCTCTCAATGACCATACTGTCCTCTCAATGACCACTCAATGACCATACTGTCCTCTCAATGATCATACTGTCCTCTCAATGACCACTCAATGACCATACTGTCCTCTCAATGATCATACTGCCCTCTCAATGACCACTCAATGACCATACTGTCCTCTCAATGACCGTACTGTCCTCTCAATGACCACTCAATGACCATACTGCCCTCTCAATGACCACTCAATGACCATACTGCCCTCTCAACGACTGTACTGTCCTCTCAATGACCATACTGTCCTCTCAATGACCACTCAATGACCATACTGTCCTCTCAACTACTGTACTGTCCTCTCAATGACCATACTGTCCTCTCAATGACCACTCAATGACCACACTGTCCTCTCAATGACCACTCAATGACCATACTGGTCTGACTAATGAGAGACAAGGGCTCAGCCACAACCTTGACCATCTGACCAGACACATTTGAACCTCTGCATTACAGGTTGTCAAGCGGGACGGACTGGTCAGGGATAACTCACGGTGTACCCTCTTTGATCTTCTCAAGTACGATGATGTCAACAGTGATCAACAGCTGTCAAGGGAAGAGTTTTATAAAGCGTTTGGTGAGTGTTGTTTTTCAGACAGATATCATTAACCTTTACAGGGTAACAGATCCTCTGCAGAAAAAGATAAACTTCTGCTTTTTCTGTATTGAAGCTTCATCATATTTTATGTATGAAGGTAGCTCAGGTGCATTTTAAATGAGCAATTATTAGGTTGTGTGTACGGTGTATCACCAAATTTTTATGTTTAATTTTAAGGGCTTAAGTATGTCTTGAATGACTATTCATGAAACAATTCTTACAAGGTTGGTAGGTAAGCAATCAAATTTAATTTAGTCCCTATTCTGTTGTCTGCACTAATGCTAATTTGAATACTTTGATTTCATACTCACTCGAAACGTCACATAATAAATATTACTGTGCAACGTAATAATGTTGTACTCAACACCCATAGCTGTCTAAGGATTCCAGAAACAGGCCAGAACAGTGACATCACTCAGGCGACAGTGAGATATTGATTTCTAGTAATTAGTGTCTACCTTACGATGCATGGCAGCCAAAGCTGACTCCCAGATGGAACATTCCGGAATCTATAATGCAGATCTATTCCTGTGGTCTTATCTTCTATACACATCGTTAAAAAAAAGAAAAGAAAATGCAGCCTTGATGATATATGCAGTGAACTGGAATTAAATTTTATACATAAACGTTTGAACATAGTTGGTTTTTAATCATTCCCCTCAACAAATACAGAATTTCAACTTATGTTTAATTTTAATTTTGTCATTCTGCAATGCAATCATATTCTCTACTAAATACAGAATGCCCCACACATTTTATAACCACAGTTTAAGAAAAACTTTGAATTGTATGTTTGCATTCAATTTGATTGACACATGGTATAAAGCACATTATTATTTAGTATTTATTAATATATGCTGGAAAATATGTATTTTATAAAAGTATGTACTTAATTGAACATTTATTTTATGCTCATGAACATGAAAAATGTATATGAACACATTTTACAGTGTTCATCAGTTAAGCAACTTTATGCATGTAAAATGCTCATTTTGGTTGATTTTGATTTTTGTGTATTTGTGGAGTGTCTCTCTTGTTCCATGTTCATCCAGCCACTCTGCTTTGCTCTCAAAGACAGAGACCCACCGTTTGCCTGCAGCACTGTCCCTAAATAGCTCCACCCCTCTCTGGGTGGGACTAGCTTGGGCTCGAACCCCGTGCTTCTGCCTCCTAAGTGTGGCAGGACCTTGCAAAAATATAAGTAGGTCCAGAAAATTTCTATGTTCCTTTTGGGAAGGCACGTCTTCCGTGATCATTGGGAGAAAACACATTTTCTGAGAGGCGTTTCCGATAGAGTGCTATCATCTGTTGGAAACCTCACATGGAGGGAAAAGGTGTGTTGCAGGAAGTGACCCCCCCCATGAGTGACTTTATTTATTTCACATTACCAAGTTACTCACACAGATGTCTTGTAAATGTAATAAAGTGAATTTTAAAATAAAACAACTATGTTGAATGTCAATCAGCTAGACTTCTACCACATTGAGTTCATAAATTATTTATCCAATAAATACACTGTCAAGCTGCCCAGTGAATAGTGGAAAAAAGGTAACAGATCTTAACAAATCCCAGTCACATTGCAGGAAACAAACAAAACATGGCGATTTCTCCTGGAAGTTATTTAAAAAGAAATCTTTTTTTTAAAGTTTATTCTTTTCCAGTAATGCTTTCACTGGATGTTTCAGAGACCAATGCCAATGTAAGCCTGAAGTTAAGCTCGAACTTAGATACCCAATAAACATTTCAAAGAGCACAGTAATAGGCTGAAACTTTAGTAGAAAAAAAGCAGAGGAATTACATCCTTCATCTGTTTAGGATGATATTCTAATCCAGGGATGGCCAATCTTATCCACAAAGGGCCACTCTGTGTGCGCTGAAACTCCCTAATTAGATTACTAATCAGAGGACTGATTGGCTGAAGAGTCCTCACACCTGGGTTTGAACAGCTGACCTAAAGGTTACCCAGAAACCCACATACACACTGGCCCTTTGTGGGTAAGATTGGCCGCCCCGATCCAATCCATTAGGCAATTAGATAGTGACACTGAGGCAGAGCACTAAAGCGGGCATTCGTGCTGACAGGCTGCCCGTTCCTCTGGTCCTGCACCTGGGTCTCTGTACAGGTAATTAGCCCATTCAGATGCCCTGTTGAATGGCATCCCGTCCAGGGTGTACCCCAGCCCCGTGCCATGTGAAGGACTGGCATCCCGTCCAGGGTGTACCCCAGCCCCGTGCCATGTGAAGGACTGGCATCCCGTCCAGGGTGTACCCCAGCCCCGTGCCCTGTGATGGACTGGCATCCCATCCAGGGTGTACCCCAGCCCCGTGCCCTGTGATGGACCGGCATCCCGTCCAGGATGTACCCCAGCCCCGTGCCCTGTGATGGACCGGCATCCTGTCCAGGGTGTACCCCAGTCCCGTGCCCTGTGATGGACTGGCATCCCGTCCAGGGTGTACCCCAGCCCCGTGCCCTGTGATGGACCAGCATCCTGTCCAGGGTGTACCCTAGCCCCGTGCCCTGTGAAGGACCGGCATCCCGTCCAGGGTGTACCCCAGCCCCGTACAGTGAACACGGAAATTCCTCTTTGTACATCTGAAATATCACTCAGAGTCTTATAGCAGTTAGAAGAATGATTTTTTTTTTTTTTCATTTAAAAGTTTTAAATACCTCAAATATCTTTTTAGTTATTGTATTCATCCAGTAAGAAATACCAATCAAAATCAAATTTTTGATTAATAAATCACTTTTACACGGTAGGTTGAATTTTCAACAGTGAACTGGAAATAATTCAGTAAATATTGAATATTTCACTTAACCATATAACAATATACAGCTAGCTATTTCCGCAGTTATACTATACACCTGTGTTTTACTGTGGATGTCCTTAATGTCTGGTAAATTATATTCTCTGCTTCATACCAAATATTTCTTTGGCTGAACCCATCAGTTGCCTCTTGTGTCAGACAGAAAGCCCTCTGCCACTCGCCTAGTCCTTTCGGAACCTTTATTCCTCATAACGTAGCTTTAGGCAGCATGATTAATTCAATATCATATTTTTGTTTCCTCAGAACTTGAGAAAAATAACAAACAAACCGTATTTCTAATTTACCAGTCAGAAACGTCTCTGCTATATACGCGAGGTAATAACTTCTCCTTGGAGCCGCAGTGTTATAAATCCCTCGCCTTTCATCTCATTCTGACATTTCCGAATCACTCTCCTCTGACATTTTCCACGTCCCGAAAAAAACAGCTAACGAAGTGTGTTTACAATTAGCATTTCGGCGGAGGTGCATTAGGAGGCGCCGCGCAGGCGGAGCGCCACGCCGCGCAGGAGGCAGCGCTGCGGGACCCCCGGCTACCCGAACCTGTCATCTCGCTGAAAACTTTGACAGCGCCGAGAGGGGAAAAAAAACTCCGTTTGCCCTCCGGCATTGTATCCGGTTGTGCTATTTTTTAACATTAAACGAACACAAAAGATGGATGAGGAGTCGCGGCGTTGTCTGACAAGTCCTTCCCCAGGATTTTTTTTTACGTTTATTCGCGACTTGTCAGAGTGAATAGTCCGCATTTCGCCAACATGTTTGTTAACGAGTCCGTGAATCGAGTTAATACATGATATAACATGCTTTCTTGGTGAAGGCTCTATACTCTATAGGTGAATATTAGCAATAAATCATCAACTTATATGACAGAAGAACTAGGCCTGTACAGTATTCTCAACTGTAAACACCATCAGTCAGAATTATCTTGGATGACTCTCACGATAGTTTTTAAAATGATGTTAATATAAAATATTAAGTAGCAACACATTTATATTTAATAATTAATAAGCTGGTTTATTTTTTAATCGTGAAGAAAGATTGTAAATCCCAAGATTAATTAGGCCTACAATGGCATATGTGTACAGATAGTATTTCACCTGTACATAATTATTTAGTAATGAGCTTGAGATGAGCCTGAAACGTTTAGCCTATAGCAAAGCTATAAACAATTAGCAAAGCTGTGAACAATTGTAGCTTCATTTCCATTAATTGTTGATTCTTTTTACATAAACAGTTACCTTTAACAAGCACTAAAGAAAATGTCTTTAGAGTATGACTGATTTAATTAATTTGTCAGCATTATGAAAGGGATGAGCACAGAGCGGATTTACACTACACTGGAACTGAGAAGAGCTTTGGTGAGTAACCGCACTCTGTGCCTCAGTCTGGCTGATTTGTTAGCTCCTAAACCATTATGGCAGCCATTGCTTCAGATGGGATGTACTACTTGGAAGGATACAGAAGATTACACAATAGATCAGACAAGATGGCCCGCCCTAAAAAGGAATCTGATAGATTTGGGCACAGTATAGATTTTACCTCACACAAGACTCACCTTCCTTCATTTTCTGCTTGTGCTAATCCCTACCGCATCAAGTCTGGCCCTGAACGCAGTTGAGAGATTACTTGACCATAAGAATTGGACATTTTTCATACTCTGTGGTTTGTCCTTGGGGCTGTGAGGCACCTTCACGAACTCAAATCTTAATCTGAATTTACTCATTTCTTTGTCCTGATAATGAATGCAGACTGACCCAGGGAGAACACAAGTGCATTTTTCTACTTTTCACTAGTCTTCACTTCTTAACGTTCTCCAGAATGGTGAATCAAAGTGTATTCCAGTTTTTTAGCCTTCTAAGTTTAAAGTAATGTAATCATCTGCTCTTTGGCTAATTGTAGAATCTGCAGGATTGTATTAACGCCCATTAGAATCCGTTATTGTCTGAAACACTGTTTTACATGGTCCATCTTTCATTACTTTTTAAAATTCATTGTTCCCATTGAGACTGTTTGCAGGGAGAGTAATCCAGCCTAATGATAAGGGGAAGGGCCGTCTATCTGAAGCAGTGGCCTATAGCACTGGGCAGGCATCAGCACTGTAAGGCTTCCACTGGGCTTCACTCTTAGCTGTTACCATGATGCCAGATAAAGGACAGTCTAACATCGGCATTCTCCACTGCGTCTCCACGCTGGGCTGGATCAGGGGCCTCAAGCTCAAATTACCTGGGGGCCACAGGCCGCGGGACCTTCACTGGAGGGGGCCACTGGTCGGGAGGCCTTCACTGGAGAGGGCCACTGGCCGGGGGGCCTTGATTGGAGGGGGCCACTGGCCGGGGGGCCTTCACTGGAGAGGGCCACTGGCCGGGGGGCCTTCACTGGAGGGGGCCACTGGCCGGGGGGCCTTCACTGGAGGGGGCCACGTGAGCCAAAAAAAGAAATATAACAGGAGGAGAAAACAATGAAACCTTTATATTATGCTAATCTATAAGAAAACCAAGTCTATGCCAATCATTTAAATGACAAATTCAAAAGAGGAAAACAAAATATCGACCTGTGGGCAAGATTTAATAATGAATTTAAAAACATGCAACAAGCAGGCCCACAGGCCTGTAGTTTAAGGCCTCTGGTCTCGGTTTACAAGGCTGTTAAACTTTAAGTCATTTACTTACATATGCAGCACCATTCATCCATTCATTCTTCCAGTGATTCTTTTCCAGTGCGCCAACACTGTGAGCTTGCAGCCTCTTCCAGTACAGACATCATCTGAACATTTCTATTTTATTTTATCCAGATCCATAAAATGAGATATCCCTACAACAGAGATCCCTAAAATGAGATATCTAGTTACACAAGTATTTTACAAATTTTATAAAATAACTATAAATATTATAAATATTTATTTAAAATGAGATATCCATACAACAGAGATCCCTAAAATGAGATATCCATACAACAGAAAGAAGTTGACATGCAGCTTCAAAATCCCAATTTTGATATTCCTTCTAAAATCTCACAGATTTAGGCTTTAGTTAGATCTTAAAAAATAGATGCTGGGGGTGTGACGCTATCGCCTCTCCAGCTGCAGCGGGACGCATTTCAAGTAGATTACGGTAAAATGTCAGCTCCCTCACTACGCATCTCAGAATACAATCTCACTTACGTTCTATCTTTCAATATCGTTTTGCTGTTCATCACTTATAGGATTTAAACAACAAAGACATTTCTCAGGCTTTAAAGTTTGACGCCCAGCAGTGGAATGAGCATTATGAACAGTATTTCTGCTGATGGGAACGTTCCTTCACACCATTAGACAGAGAAACAGCATGTTCAATACAGAGAGTGCAACTGCACTTCACTTTAATACTAACCAGCAATCCATGTAAGGATCAATATAACGGAGAAGTGGAACTTTTTTGAGTTATTTGGTAGGAATAGACAGTTTCTAACAATGGCTTTCAAACAATCTAACAACAGCATTTAACGTTGAATTGTGAATTTGAACCCTTTTCCTGTGATGAACACCTACGAGATCATCATTTTCTTTTGATTACTTTCTGCTCTCCCTGATAATGGAAGCTTGAGTTAATTGCCTGCAAAGTGAGACTTCGTGCTGGAGGACATTCAGTGTTGTGTCCTTAGTGTTTTCAGCAGGAAGAGGGAGAAAAACAATAGGCTTGCAAATTGATTTATTTAAAATGGTCTTGTGTCAATTGCCCAATCTAATGTTAAAGCCTTTTTTCATTTGTATAGAAACTGATTGATTTATCCCCTGAAAATCCAACATCACAGTGCTTATGAAGCATTTAGGCTACCAGTTCCCCCTTTTTTTAAAACAACGACATTCTGTAAATTACATATTATTTGGCCCGTCATGAATGTCAAACCTTGAACTTCTGCTGTTCTGTAGCAGGCTCGTTTGCGCAGCCGAACTTGGATAACAGTCAGGGAAACATATTTTATATCCACGCAGCAAAAATTCGCATGTGCTTTTCCACACCGGCTTTTGTTGTCTTGAGCATTTCTTTTTACTTTTATGCTTTCCTCCCAATTTATTCGATTTATCAAAGCGCTCGCTGGGATCTTTGACGTGTTTATTCACTTCAAAGGCTGCACCAAAATGTATTTTTAAAGCTAACCTGCCCTCAACTGGGCAAAGAGTGTGGATCCGCTCGTGTGCTGCACGTGTGCATTTATGACCAGGGTGTAAAGTCTCCAGAGACGCGTCATCATAGTTTAGCGCACCGTGAATATGTGTATTATGCCGAACCGTAACTCATTTAGGGAGATGCACTCGTTGCGTGTTATTGCTGTATCTCCCAGCGGGTTACTTTCTTCTTTCCCCGACTTCTCCCTCCTAGAGAGCTCGGCTCTCAAAACTGCACCTTCGCTCTTACATCTTACCAAGTCTTACAAATGCGCTAAGCTGTGCCAGCGCCCCTCGGAGGATACGAGAGCCGCCTGCTCCTCCCGCTGCAAAGAAAGACCGAAGAGCGCTGCGCCCCAAGAGGCCTCCAATGAGGAGCGATTGCTTACGACTCGGAGTGGGAGAAAGCTCCTTATTATCTCAACCTGTGTCAGCAGAGATATATCATATAGTTAAAAATGAGTTTTAAAATAGAACCACGTTGCATTAAACAACCAAATGAACTGATTCCGCGATCCTCATTCCTTTGCTTAATTTCATTTCTGACTCAGCTGTTTATCTACGCTCCTGGCTGTTTCTGACATTTTCAGCATAAAATGCAATTCAGCTAAATGTACGATTGTAATTAATGGAAATTAAATTATTAATTGGTCGTTATTATTGTTACGCTTGCATGATTTTTAGCTTGCTTGGTGGTTCTCTTTAGCCGGATCCCTATCGCTGTGTGATGTGTTTTTTCAGCACATTAACATCCTTCTAAGACTGATCCCTCATTCTTTTCGCGGTCCCCATGGTTGCCATCCTCAGCTTCCTGCGGCCAGACCCGGCTTTTCATTGCCATTGTTCGTTTGACTCCAGAAGTGTAACAAATTGAGTAATTTCCCCTTCGGCTTCAGTTACATGCATAGTTCAACCACAGGAAGCATTAAAAACACACGAGTGATCGTCACACAATAAAAAAGAGATCTGCGCCTGGTCAAGGCGTAAATTGGATAAAATATGTTTTTTAAAATCTTATCTATTATCCATTATCTTACATAATCCCTCTGATACATCAGCATGACTGAGATTGAGAAATATGGCTATTTATAATAGTTTCGAGTGGCTGTTATGAGAAGACAGAGCGTTTGCTCGATGTCCGAGCCGGATCCAGGTCTCCGTTTGTACCGGGACAATCTAAGCGCTGTGTTTACAACACGCCAGATTGTGTTTCCTCCGCCGAAGCGCTGACTCGTACACCTGTCCCGCTGGGCTGTGACCCCGCCAGCTGACCTCCGCCGATACACAGAGTAGAGATGACAAAACACTCGAGTTTCTATTTGCGTTCGTGGTCCATCCGGCTGCCCGCTCGCTGCCAGCTGGCATTTCTGTGGTAAATCAAAGAAACTTCTGCAGCAGGGGACTGCTGGAGCACAAAGGAAAAGGAGTCAGATCTGAACATCATGTATTCATATAAACATAAGGAAATTAATGCCGCAGAATTTACCTGCGGCACTGAATATTTGAAGGCATGTCATATTGTCAGTATTAAATAGTGTCAGCAGTACTAATAAAATTATTAAAGCTGTTATGCATTGTTTCTTTTGGGTATGTAAATAGTGTTTTATCATTTTATGCCAATTTATTCCCAGAGGATATGTGATATATTGGCAGTTTCTGTACAACATATGTGGTAGGAACAACTGGAGAGATGGTGTGCATTTTAATGGATATTTGAATAACTCCTCCGCCTCTTTATACACCATTCTTGTTTATTCCGGTATTTGCATGTTCCCGGTGTGGCACGCATACTCAAACACAAACCGTGCTGATGTCCCTTTCCGCCCATGCAGGGGTGCTTCAGCTGAGCCTAGCCAATGAGCTGCGAGTGAGCGTCTCCACGGTGACAGTGGGCCAGAGCGTGGTCCTGACCTGCGGTGTCACAGGACAGCAGCGACCCCCCATCATCTGGAAGCGCCACGACCGCATCCTCAATCACCTGCGTCTGGAGGACGTCAGCGTGAGTGATGCCTGAGGGGCGACTGCGAGCGGCCTGGGGAGGACTGTGATCGGCCTGGGGAGGAGCGTCAGCCGCGATCGGCCTGGGGAGGGGTGTCGGCCGCGATCGGCCTGGGGAGGGGTGTCGGCCGCGATCGGTCTAGGAAGGGGCGTGATTGGCCAGGGGAGGGGCGTCAGCCGCGATCGGCCTGGGGAGGGGTGTCGGCCGCCATCGGCCTAGGAAGGGGCGTGATTGGCCAGGGGAGGGGCGTCGGCCGCGATCGGCCTGGAGAGGGGTGTCGGCTGCGATCGGCCTAGGAAGGGGCGTGATTGGCCAGGGGAGGGGCATCAGCCTGGGGAGGGGCGTTGGCCGCGATCAGCCTAGGGAGGGGCGTGATTGGCCAGGGGAGGGCGTCGGCCGCAGTCGGCCTGGGGAGGGCTGTGATTGGCCAGGGGAGGGGCGTCGGCCTGGGGAGGGGCGTCGGCCGCGATTGGCCTGGGGAGGGGCGTCGGCTGCGATTGGCCTGGGGAGGGGCGTCGGCCGGGATTGGCCTAGGGAGGGACGTCGGCCATGATTGGCCAGACCTCGGCCACGAGGGATGGCTGCTGAGTCTCATGCTCCCACCATGATTTCCAGTGCAAACCCACCCAAATATTAGGTTTCCTCTCCTGGAAACATTCCCACAGCCTGATACCCAGTCAGGGGTAAGTTTGCTGTTTCTGGGGCCCAACTCAAAAAGTCAACCCCCCCTCCCAGTGTAGTTACCATTTTGGGCCAATAGGGAGCCCCCAGACCTTGGGTCCCCACACGCACAGATATTCCCGTGACCCACCTCTTTGGTTTTCCTGTGTCTGCTTCCCCCGCATTCTTACGCCATAATCGCTCTGCACTGATACTCCTCCTTTCCGTTGTCCTTTGATTGTGCAGATCCTGGGGGTAGGTCCGGCTCTCTCTGCCGCAGCACAGTTACGGATCCACTTCACTTTGTTAAACTCCTCTCCGCTCCCCTTCGCAGAGTTCCTGTTCCTACCTCCCTGCCCCATGTCCCTCCATCCCCGCCCAGTCCGAGTCCCCCAAAGGCCGACGCAGGAAGGTCGCAGTCATACAAAATGGCCCTGGGGGATGAAGGCCACTCAGCCGTTAACACTCCAGCGCTGGACAATGGTTTTTCGGCACACATAGAATCACTATGCATTGAACAAGACGCACAGCGCCCCCTGTGGGAATGCCAAACAGTTCCGCTTTAGATTAATTAAGTCACCACCGGCATAAGAGAGAAAAGGTCAGTGTCTAATATCACTGTTACTAATATAACAGCAGATGTTGATGACAGTGTAAGGGCCAGTGTGGACTGCAGCATTCGCAGTGCAGTGCAGTGCACTGTACCCTAATCGCTGTATCATCACCCGCCACTGGCTCGCACACGGAGAGTGACCGGTCATTTTTGGTATAAAAGTCGCAAAAACTAACTGTGGTAGAATAACGTACAGGATGTTAGAAACTGAATTATACAGAAGATATAATATTATAATAAATATATTAAATTAAACTATAAAAGGAATTTTTCTTCAGTGATAGCAGCAGGCCGACAACTAGAGCGCCCCCTGTAGTCAATATGCAGCGAGGCCATTACTCAGCCCAGACAGCACTAGAGCCCGTTAGTAAGAGCTGCCCCGGGGTTGGGTTCTATTCGCTAGCCCACACCTCTAAAGCTTTGCGGACTGTGACATAAAGGTCTGATGCAGAAAGGAGTCGATTCTGACTGCTGAAGATGGAGACCATTACCGCCATTACCGCCTAGTAAATCTTGGTGTCTTCCTAGCAACATCTCATGTGTACATTTCCTAACCAAAGCAATAGCTCAAGTATGTTTATGATTTGGTGGTATATTTAAAGTAATATATAAAGAATAGACCCTTCATATATGTCCACCCTCATTCCCTTTAACTGGAACACTTTCCGATTGTTTAATCTGTCCCCCGCAGTAATTACGCAGGTCTTTCCTGCACTGACACTATTCTCTACGCCGCTCTGCACTGATACTCCTGCGTTTGATTGTCCTTTGATTGCGCAAATCTCAGGGGATCGGTCGGCCCTCTTTGCCGCAGTACAGTCGTGGCTCCTCTGCACCACGTGCATGTAATTCGGTACCGACACAAGGTCCTTTGCAGTCGCTTCTTAAACAGATCGGGGCAATAACAAGAAGCGTTAACAGCACCTCGATGTGGTTACCTATCTGAATGCCGAATTCATTGGTATATCAAATCCCATTAATGTCCTGTTGCGTGTGCACTGTAGGAAACTCATTTCTGGCTGGCTTGCGTCACCTTATTACATTAACGGAAGACGAGATGCATTGTGTTGGTAACCTGTATACATTTTCATAAAACTTCTATTCACTGCGAACGTAAAGGGGAGAACTGGCATTTCATTTCCCAGAGATATGTCATGTAGAAAGGTAGAAATGTAGGCCAGGAATTGTTTATTTATTCATACCTCAGCGTTGGAAGCTTGTGGACTGAACACAGGAGATATTCCCACATTATACAGACACACACCTATAAATCTCCATATTATACACACACACCTATAAATCTCCATTTCATACATATACATGTGTGCGTGAATCTCCGCTGTTAAAAGTGCCAAGCACCGGTTTGTTCTGTTTTAGAAATAAACTCATTCAGTCTCCATCAGAAAGTCTTCTGCTGTCAGGCTTTTACAAGGACAAAGTGACGGATGTGTGTTTATGTGATGGAGCCGTCTTTGAAAATAATTAAATTCGGCGCAATTCCCCCAAATCCATTGTGCACTAATGATGCCACTAAATCAATGCCTGTGATCCGAATTGGACTGTGGCTCTGGATTTACACTAACTACTCTCCATAATGAGGACACCAAATGACAACAGGTGCATTGAACTACCAGGATGTTTTAATGACACCAACACTTAAAAGAACTTAAGAGTATATACGCAGGGAATTGAGATTATTCTTAATATTCCGTGCATTAAGTTTCTGTGCGTAATTAGGGCCGTGGGAGGGACAGGGTTACCCTAGCAGATTGAGGGGCCCCAGGACTTCACAGGGACCCTTGAATATGTAAAATTGTACGTAAAATTAGGATGGGGCTCCAATGTGACATTTATCAGGGGGCCAGAGGTGCTAGGTATGCCCCTCTGTGTAATTAAGAAAACGTATTCATAAAATATCTCACTGCAGATCTCCAATATTCAGACCGCGCTCCCCCCGTCGTAGCGAATTTCATTGAACTCTGTGGTGTCTGCTTTTAATTGTGACCCCACCCTTAGTACTGGGGCTTACCAATGCCAATCAGGTCAAAAGATTAAAACACACAATGATAAAACAGATCTTATAAAACTTCCATTAGGATAATGGCAGCCGGAATGTCTCGTTTTGATTATTCTGCAAGGTCTTTTTGTGGGAACTGTGAGGAAATTTAATTGACTCCCTCCTGCATGAGCGCTATATTTAAGTTCCTCTGAGTTTCTGCGGGACATATTATGCTTTCATAAGGTCATGTGATGTCTCTCACCTCATTCCTGCAGGGTTCAGAACTCAGCAATAACAATCAGAAAAGAAATATGTCATTATAATTGTATGTTTCTTGTATTTCCAAGATAAAAGTTTTATGTTACTGCATAGCATGGATCAAAAATGACATTTAATTTGACATCGCACTTTGAGTCTGGCGTATGTAATCTGCGGGGAGCACTTTCTGTCATCATAAGGAACATCAAATGTAATATATGAAATGTGCTGCCTTTCTGAAACCAAAAATGAAATATTCTTAGTTAGACAGTTTTACAGTAACCAATTCATGGGGCATTTTTAGAAGCATATATGCAGGGAATTCTGATTATTTTTTAGATATTAGCTTCAATAATTCTTCAGTAAACATGATTCTGCTCTGATGTTATGACATTTAATATTGCTTATAATTTGTCACTAGTTGTGGCATTTAATTACACAGTTTATGGTGGTATAATCTGACATGTTCACTAATTAGCAGTGCTGGTTGATGCCCACATGACGCCAGCGCGTCACCACCGGCGCCCCCTGTCTGAGACAAAGTGAAATCGGCTGGCTAAGTCAGCGCCCCCTCAGAAGATGGTGCCCTAGGCTGTTGTCTGTCACCTAATGGTGGTTTTTCCTTTCTAATTTATAACCACTTTGGTGACTGAACATAGGTTTGACACTCAAGATCCAGACACATACCCAATGTCATCCAAAACTGAAGTATTATTTATTGCATTTGATGAAAAATGTATCACAGAGAGTTTCAATGGATTGATTCGAATTAGGATTGTGTAGATAATGTAAAGTCTGCAGTGAGATTCTGTGGAGACACAAGTAATGAGGTCAAGACTGCCTCTTCCTGTTCAGGCCACACCCACCAGGTATTGCCCCCGTCATGCTGTCTTGACCTCTCCAGCCTCTAGAGGGGGTAACTTACAAACACAGTATAAGACACCGCATTGAAATAAATAACAAAATTACCAATTTGGTTCCTACAGTCTTTCATATGACTGGTGCTCTCCTGTTTGCCTGACAATATTTATCTGTACATTTGTGTGTTTGGTCTGTGTCAGCACTGGTTTAAACAAATACCTCGATCTTGTTTTTCAGATCCCTCATGAGGTAGGTCTGCCGGGAGCTGGACCGTCTGACCGTTTGCATTTTAAACGCTGTGAAGCTAATGGAGGCCGGCCCTGTAACTGAGGGCGACAATGAGGGCAGGCCAAGCTGCGTATGGCAGGCCGCGTCTGCGGGGAGGTGGCCGCTGGCCCCACCCCAATGCACCACCTGCTTTTCATTTTACCTTCATCCATTTTTTATTCAAAAGATTGGAAGGAACTCGGCCATGGCAGGGCTGCCCAGGGAAACGGCGGCGCCGTGTAATCCCTCACAAGAGGCCTGCCTCTCTTCTTGGCTGCTCTTGGCTGCTGGTGCCCCAGGCAGAAAATAAGAGCAAAGATGCTCTTATTTTCTGGGCAAATACTCCGCTAGCTAATTGTGCAGCCCCCTTAAGCGTTATGAATTCATTAGCTTCATAGATGATGATTGTAAATGTAATAATGCATATTTTTTTCTATACTTTTCAGCATGCGTGATTGCCTCATCATTAGTATTGTATGCAGCAGTGGTCAGAAAGATTGTAACTTGTGTTTAATATTATTTTGCGGATTCCTTATGTCGTATGTTTCTAGGTGCTGTAGACTTTGGCCTGCTGAAAAAACAGCTAAAAACCAGCTTATGCTGGTAACTGGTTTTAGCTGGTCTGAGGTGGTCTTAGATGGTCATGTCCCAGCTCTTGCTGCTCTTTGATGATTTAACTGGGTGGGTGACCAGTTTATCATACCTTAAACTGGTCAACCAGCTCAAGCTGGTCAAACTGTTTTTTCCAGCAGGGTAAGCATGCTGCTGCTCCGATGTCACATGCGTCACAGTGGCTCTGCGTGTTCCTTTAAGTGCTATGATGTGTTTAATTGTGGCTCTTCTTTTAAACTTGCGTTCACGCCTGAATTCCCACTTTTCCAACTCTAAAGCAAATAATTACAATTAAAACTGAGACTCAAGGCTAGTTAATGGATTTAGAAATAATTGTGACACATTAAAATGGGGGGCACTTTTTTGCCAAACGGTAAAAAATGCATTACTTTTGAATAGATATCCATTCAAATTCAGGCTCGCTTGTTGTAAAGTACTTTAGCTTTAATTTGACTTGAGTTCTAAAGGGCTTTTATGAATTTTATTGGCCTCAAAAATCAATTTCTAATTCAATGGACACAAGTTTTATGCTAACGTGCTAATTTGCGAGCACATTTCCTGCCTGATGCATGCCGCTCGCAGGGTGTTTGCAGGGTCGGTGACGAGCTCTCTTTGTCGCCAGGACTTTGGAGACGACGGCTCTCTCTACATCACCAAGGTGACCACGACCCACATGGGGAACTACAGCTGCTACGCCAGGGGTTACGAGCAGCTTCCACAGACACACGTCCTCCGAGTGAACGGTAATCGCTAATGCGCCTCTAATGCACCATCACATGGCGCGGTTTACGGGGACGGCGTCTGCAGCACCACGGTGGCGTTAGCGGAAATCTCGGCCAAACCTCCATTTCCCCCCAACGTCAACACTAACACCAAAATTACAAAATAATTAGTCCTGCACATGGTTTCCTCAAAGCACAATGGAGCATTATTACAAAATCAAATGTAACGGGCAAAATCAAACATTTTTACTTACATTTAGCCAAAAGGCAGTTATTTTCTTTTTTACGGAATTTAATGGAGGTCTGGGTTCACAAAAATACAAAGCTTTATTATGTTTATAAGTCTGGAAACATCTAATAGAGCTAATAAATCATTGGCAGGCTGGTTTAACGTGTTTCTGATGCTGTCAGAAGGGCCCCTAACTATTAAATCGGCTTGGGTAAATATCGGGAATCTTAAATCTGAAAAAAATATTAAAACTCCACCTCTGAATGAACTAATTTAATGTGGTATGAAAGCTTAAAGCTTTTAATGCTGATTATAGATGTTTTTATGCTGAAAGTATTTAAAGGAGGCGTGAAATTTGCCCTGAGCACAGAACCATATGGCTGTGTGGAGATGTGACCCAGAAAAGCGGATTTATAGGGGAAGCTTTAGGTTTTCCAGCGTTAGAGGAACGGCAGAAGCGACGGGGTCGACACAACAGATAAGCCTGAAAAAGAAAAGCCCTTCCTTCCATAGTGTAGCTGCTTAATGAGCACAGGGTCACAGGTGGGGCTTGGAGCCAATCCCAGCCAGCAGGCCGGGACTGGAGCTCTGCACTGTCTTAACGGCACCTTTCCCAGCTTGGGGGGAAATCAGAGTGTGTGCAGGCAAACACCACAGACGGCAAGGGGCTGGGACTCAAACTGCAATCCTGAAGGTGTGAGGCATCAGCTCTGCCCGGTGCGCTGGCCCCAGCCCTTACGGCAAGCGGAAGTATGAGAAAACACTGACTCAGGTGTGATTATCTGTGTGCGAGGGGGTGGGGGGGAGGTCCCACAGTCATGGGAACAGGGCCAGCGTTTGAATCTGGGCATGTTTACTGAGCCAGGAGATGGACGTTCTCAAATTTATGCTCGCTTGTAGAAGCCAATAATGTAATAACTGCCAGTAACATAATCGTTTTTTCATTCTTAATGTGATAAAAGTTGATAATGTAATAACTTTTCTAAACCGATAACATATTTTTTTGCCAATAATGTAATAAGTTACATCTCCTGTAACTCAGCATCGTCCCAGTTTTTTCGACCTTTTGTGACTTTCGGCCGTTCAATTAACAATGACCTTAAAGCTTTAAGGGGTAATCGATGACTGGATCTTATTCAAATTTGTTCGAAAACAAATTAGCTAGCCTTTGAAACATCTAGTCTAGTCATTGATGAAAGATGTACAATCTGCACTGCCTGGACGTGTGTCCTATTAGGAGAAGTGGCTGGTCGATCTGTGAGGTGTTCCTACTGCTGTCCATTTGTAGATTCTAAGAAGAACCAGCCAAGACCTGTCAGTGGGCAATTTATTTGTTTTGGATAAATTTCTCTGAATTGTGTCAGCCACTTAAACAGTTTAATTTGTTAGATGAGCATGAGATATCAAAGGCAAAATTAATTTAAAGTGTATCTTACTCTAATACTGTGTGGCCACATTATTTTAGAGGCCTGTGCTCAGGCAGAATCACATGACTGGCACGTCTCCTGAATGTCTGCATTCACTGTGCCAGGTCCTCACTTAACCTTCATCCAGAACTGCATCTGTGATCCTCATTTGGCTGAGTGTGCATGCAATGCCCACAGATTATTGGGGGATTACCACAGGAACTATCTGTGGACTGCTGTATGTGGGCCTGTTCACACCCATCTTGGCAAGAGCGAGGACATTCACGCTGAATGAGCAGGAGAACGACGATCACGTTCGGGTCCTGGGAAGGGCTTTTTGTGTGTGAGAGACGAAGAAGAGTCTGTGACAGAGAAGTATTCTACAAAAGTTTAGCTTGTCTACTGTGAGATTCAGAGCTTCACAGTAATGTTTGAGAGGCAGAAGTGGGTTTTGTCTTTAGAAAGAGTGCAGGCTTTTATGCGGACAGGCCGGGTCCACAGAGGCAGCTCAATCACACATAGTCACACAGTAATATTCAACAAAGAGCCAGTGTGCCCCAAATGCCTCGCTGCTGATGGCAAAGGCGCTGAATGACAGCAGCCTGTGCAGATTAATGAATTTATTGCGAGCCCTTGGAAAACCGCTGCAACTTTTCAAATGATTTTCCGGAAACATAGTCCGTAGCAACAAAGCACCCCACGCCATCGCACATCTCCACACATAGCTATTGTACTCAAATGATCATGAACCTTTTTTATAACATGGTATTTTACAATTCAAATATTTATTCTGTGGTGCCAAAGAATGCTGGGTTAAGTTCAAAAATCAAGGCTGTTTTTTTTCTGCATAAATTTTTCAAGACAGCATTCTTCTGTGCTTTGTTGAATTTTTTTTTCTGGAATTTTCCATTTGCTTCTCGTCGAAAGGCAGCAGACTGGGTAGCGGTGTGGGTAGCTTGGCTGAGCGCGGCGTCGGAGCAGATGGTGCCTTCGTGGCCTCTGCACGCGATGCCCCCATGGTTCTCCCAAACAAATCCTTCGAAGGAGCATTCCGGTGGCAGAGGAGCATGCATGTGTGTAAACAGTCCCCCTAGAAAAACGGGATCAGACACGACACTGTGGCTGAGGAGACCAAGCGTGAGGTTTACCGCGGTCGCGTTTGGCGTCGGCGAGAATGTAAGGCCAGCAATCCCATGTGTATCAAACTTATTATGATCTAAACTGAAGCAATTTCCATGACTATGAATAAAATAACATTTGCTTAGCACAAATTAATTATTGCGTTAAATTAAGGATATATTTGACCAGTAAATCTGGGGCAATAACATCTCATATCACTTGAACATTCTCCAGTGTGACTTCTCCTGGATGTCTGCATCTCTGCATTCCTCTCTGTCTCACACTGAGCTACCTATGCAGATGTGGGATGTAATGGTTCTGAAACCATGACTGAAACAGTGATACAAAGATTCACTGTCCCCCACCACTGCAGGTACATCCTGATGAGCTCTCATTACGTCATTAATGTTCCAAAACTCATTTTTCACACGATAATATATGTAAATGATGAAAATATTATTTTACTATTATACTGTGCGTGTCACATGACTATTTTTGTCCAATCATGATCAAGCGATCGCGACCCAGAATTTTCTTTGCCCGGTTTTTCGAATTACTGTAACCACCACCCCCCCCCCAAAAAAAAAAAAAAAACACTGAGGTATGAACCGAACCGTGACTCAAGAATCGAGCTAGAAACCAAAGTGGGGATTTGGAGAATCACTGCGCCCCTAGTGGGAAGAAAATGCAAAGGCAGATGTGAGTGTGCTGTCCTGGCTTCAGTGAGGCAGCGACGGAACCTGTTGCGTCCCACACAGCCACCACAGTCAGAGGGGATGTTTCTTTGTCTTAGAGTTGGTAACCAGCCCACACAGACGTGCCAAATCAACGATTAATCAGTCATCCATCTTAAGAACTCTGTACACTGGAGAATACTTACTTCACGCAAGGGATTCAATTCTTATCATCTCACTGCCTATAAGAACATGCTAATGTTCTGTGCTGTTTCACAACGTGAATCACTAATCACTTTATATCTAATATAACATTAGATTGAAGTCCAAATAAACATTTGATTTAGTTTAGCCTTTGCACAGTAGCACAGAAAGTGATAAATACTAGATTTTACAGAGAAATAAATAAGAACTGTACAAACAATGTCCCACTATGGTAAAAATCAGTCAAATAACTTTTTTGCAAATGGAAGTTGGGCAAATGGCATGTAAACACACACACACATTCAGTGTCCGCACAAATGAAATGCAATGACAGCAGTGTTAACAGTACATATACCCTTTGTCTATAGACAATTAATGAACATAAACAGATTTGGCTAAGTAGTAAGCGATGTGGCTTTTTTGGCATGGGCTCTGCTCTCCCACGTCCTGACATGCGTCGCCCTTTTTTGGGGGGGGGGGGGGTCACGCAGTCCCCCCAGTTATTCAGGTATACCCGCAGAGCCAGGTAAGGGAGCCAGGGGTCACTGCCAGCCTGCGCTGCCACGCCGAGGGCATCCCCAACCCGCGGCTGGCGTGGATGAAGAACGGCATGGACATCACCACCAAACTCTCCAAGCAGCTCAGCCTGCAAGGTGAGCTCAGTAAACGCCGGTGTGTCTCCTTATCAAGCTTACCAGTGCTGGTCAACACGTTAGGAGAGGTAGGTGGTCACTAGGATGTTATATTCTGAGGCCGATATTACTTTGTCTGGGGGGGCGGCGGCACTGAAACTCGCTTAGGGTGCCACATGGGCTTCGAACAGCACTGGCTCTTACGGTATCATTTATGCATGCGATCTGGCACTCATCTTCCCTGCTGGTATGATTAGCATGTGAAGCTTGGGAATAATTCGTCACTAAATGGCAATTTCAACATAACAAATATACTTTATGCACCAGAGGCTTTATCCGGTCCAATTCCTCAGCTCCAGAAGCGCTTTGATGTAGGAATAACTTAACTCTGATATACAAGGAACGGCACGTTGTTGTAGTGGGAAAGCTGGGTTTTTCCTGGCTGCCTTAAGTCCTTCACTCCCCGGAAGAAGGACACCAGTAAGGAACAGCTACAGCATGACTGGAAACTGTTTGTGTGCTGGAATTATGGCCCAAACCACAGTTACTGAGTGATGGATTGATGCTCACGACATCGTAGTCTTTATCCTTTACCGCTAATGCTGCTAATGCTTCTAATGCTAAGGCAGTTAATGCTAATGCTGCTAATTCTTCTAATGCTAAGGCTAATAACATTGCCAATGGTAATGCCACGAATGTTTCTTCTGCACTGTAAGCACCTTCCCCCCTCACTAACATTAGTCTATGTGTGTTTTTTTCTTGCTCTGTTGGATCAGCCAATGGGAGCGAGGTGCACGTGAGTAACGTTCACTTTGAGGACACTGGAGCGTACACCTGCATCGCCAAGAACGAGGCCGGAGTGGATGAAGACATCTCCTCTCTTTTCGTCGAGGATTCTGCACGGAAAACAAGTATGTAGTAATGCTTACTTCCTGCTTGAATGAATTGTACTTGCCTGGGATCTTTTTACACTTAAAATCTGTATCACAAGGGACTGTATTCCCATGTCAATTTTTCGCGGCAAGAAAGAGGGCAAAAATGGTGTCTGTTGTAACATTGTCGCAAGCTAAATGGCCAAACAGGTCTAGGTCAAATGGCATCTGTAGTATATTGTGTTTGCAGCTGAACACCTTGTAGATTTTGGGTTAGGTTTAGGTTCTGACTGTAGCCTTAGCAATGAACCACAGCGTTGTATCAAGTGGGAAAATCTTCATGCTGTATTGTCTTTCCCGAATTCCGGACCGCACGGACTACTCAGAGTGTGACGGACTGCCCTCTTGACTGCATTGTTGCTTCGTCTTGAAAAGGCACAAGTCCTGTACTGGCTTATCAATTCTCCACAAATGACACTGTAGAAAATTTCAGATCTGCTCCGTCTCCAGCCTTTGTCTTGTCCAGCTAATGCTGAGTTCACCAGGTCCTTGAACCATCACCAGTACCTTGAACCATCACCGGTACCCTAAACCATCACTGGTTCCTTGTACCATCACTGGTGTCCTGCAATCATTACCGGTACCTTGAACCCTCACCGGTACTCTGCACCATCACCGGTACCTTGAACCGTCACCGGTACCTTGAACCATCACCGGTACCCTGCACCATCACCGGTACCCTGCACCATCACCGGTACCTTCAACCATCACTGGTACTCTGCACCATCACTAGTACCTTGAACCATCACCGGTACTCTGCACCATCACCAGTACCTTCAACCATCACCGGTACCTTCAACCATCACTGGTACTCTGCACCATCACTAGTACCTTGAACCATCACTGGTACTCTGCACCATCACTGGTACTCTGCACCATCACCGGTACCTTCAACCATCACTGGTACTCTGCACCATCACTAGTACCTTGAACCATCACCGGTACTCTGCACCATCACCAGTACTCTGCACCATCACCGGTACCCTGAACCATCACCGGTACTCTGCACCATCACCGGTACTCTGCACCATCACTAGTACCATCAACCATCGCCGGTACCCTGAATCATCACTGGTACTCTGCACAATCACCGGTACCCTGTATCATCACTCGGATATCCTACATGCTGTCTGTCTGGTCCTGCCCTTGCCCAGCCGTGCTAATGCTCCAATTAGAACATGCCTATATCGCAGCCCAGAAAATTACCCTGTGAAACCCAAATACGAGTGTTAATCAATCACACACATCAGGCATTCTGACTGAGGATTTTATTCAAGAGATCCAGCTCTGAAAACCTGCATGCCTATAAGAAGGTGTGGCAGCCCTTTAGTTTATGGTCTGCTCAGTAACTAGTAATAAACCATTACTAATTCCTAAGTATGCATACTTAAGCATTGTTTTTAGTTACAAGTGATTTACAAGTTCTTCCGTAAAAATTTTGTGAGACAGGAGTAAAATATCTTCTAAATTTAACTGAAATTAATCTTTTTACTCATTAATATATTATTGAATGATGAATAATAGTTTATTAATGATTAAGGAGCAGACCTGAAACCAAAGTGCTACTGGTCATACTAATGCTTGGTGTGGTTTCCCGCCATGAATCCCTAATTTGCTTACTATCTAATTAAGCGTAACACTGAACAGGGTTTACCCTTTTTCGTTAATTTGAGACAGCTTTAGGCTAAATGGAATACCAATGTGCTTACCAAAACATAGGTGACACCATGACCCCCTCATTCTAACTTAGTAGGCTGGTTCAGATTCCCGAATTACACTGGCCTATTATCAACAGTTCAAGTCTAATTTTCCGGAGGCATCCTGCGATTTTTAAGTGTGTATTTCCCGACAGCAGTAATTACCCGCATGCCAGAGTACAGATTCACCTCTTTTGTGTTTTGCATGTACCTCTAAGAGCGCCTCATGTTTGTGGTCACGGCGTACCGACCCAAACCGACCCTGGCTGTTTCTTTCTACTCGGTGGGAGGTGTGAAGACTAACCCCCCAGTATCACTGGACCTGCACTGGAGGCCACAGGTTCCATCTACAGAGGGTCAGCTGTCCAAGCTCTCACCCATGCTCTTTGTAGGCATGGAGTCCTGCCATGGACTCCCATCCCCCCCACCCCCGGCCCCACCCCACGGAGCAGCTGCGGCGAGCATGATAAGATCAAGCAACCTCTGACTTTCTAGAACTTTCTAAATATTTCTCTTTTATGGCTGGTGACCTGCTTTTAGGCCCTCTAGGCAATTCTGACTTCATTACACATACATGTAACTCTACCTTTTTAAGTTTTAGTTACAGCCAGCCAGATTAACATTGGACTGATCATGCTGGCAAGTCTGTGCTTGAAGTGAGTTTCTGTGAGCAGCGTATGGAAGGTGTCCACTGAATAAATTTCTACTGAGATGGTTGTGATTTCACACTCTTTATTTCCAGCTTACATTGACCTTATTGTATGTTCAGATTCCTGTGCTGCTGGTGTCTGTTGGGATCTCTTTAATATGCAAGGCAATTTTGTATTTTAGCACAGTGTTTTGTTTTTTTTTTTTAATGCAGTGACAGATTTTTTGAAGCCGTTTTAATATGTATTTTGTCCTAGAGTGTGTTCCTGCATGGTAATATTTGTAGCCAAACAGTTACACGAAAGGAAGAAAAAAATCAAATCCGCTTCAGATGAAATTGGCGTCTGCGAAATGGATACTGAAGCGATGCATATTTTTAGACGTTCCAGTCGGGCCGTGATTTTCTCATAGTGCAGTTCCACAGAATGTTATTCAGAGCGATCTGTTAAATATGCCACAGCGCTTCTGGCTGAAATGGGGGGGGGGGAGCAGGCTTGTTTATTCTGGATCCTCACCTATTTTTCACGCTGCATAAAACAGTGCATCCCAAAGACGTGACGGTTCATCCGGAGAGGCTCAGGTATTCCCCAGACACCCCCCCCCCCCCCCATCCCTCCCGTTTGCTTCTGAGCGCCACATCAGGGTGAATGATGCTCAATGTTTATGCTAAACCAGGCGGATTTTGAGGGGCCCAGTTTTTAAGTCTCTTTTCAGCAAAAAAAAAAAAAAACAGCAGAGAGGAAATACAGCTAGATATCTTAAAAAGGCGTGCATTCCCCCCCCCCCCCCCCACATTTAACATAAAATATTAGTTTTATGCCAGTGTGTCCCCCCCACATTCAAAATGCTTCTGACGCCCCTGCACTCTGTGTCAGACATTTGGCAGGAATTTTCCACCCACTGCCACCACAGAATCTCCCAGCTGTAAGGGGGCATACGTCAAAATTCGGAGCCCCCTGATGGAATGTCACCTTGGGTCCCCAATTTTACCTGTAATTTTATGTATTCAAGGTCTCCTGTCAAGCGCTGGGCCCCTGAATGCCAGGGTACCCATGCCTGTCCAAGTCCCCTGGTCTGATGGTCATAAAACCATATTCTCACCAGCTGTTAAAATGTGCAGATCTGTGGCCCAGTATGGAGAGAATCAGCACGGCTGAATCCGCAGCGGTCGTCATGTGCATCTCGTGTTTGGTAAATAATGCTGGATACAGAAATACAGAAAAAAAATACCATAACAATCTGCAGTAATATTTATAATTACGCACCTGTTAGCCTCCCACGGAGCAAAGAGTTATAAAATACTGCGCTGGTTTGATCACCAAGTGTTAATGACAGTGAGTTACATGTCTGTTTGTTGCAGTCACCATAATGGTTTTTTCAGACCCAGTAAACCCGGCTATTATCTCATAATGGCTCTGCAAAGCAGTAGAGTTGGTAGATCTTGATGTGAAGCAGAAGCAGACCCTCATATAGAATCCTCCCCCACAGTATCTGCGTTAAATGGCCGGCGAAGGTCAACACGGATGAGTTGCTAAAATGTGGTGGCTTTGGATGGAAAATATGATGTATGAGTCTTCATCAGACTGCCTGCACCAGTGCCCTCCTATGCAGTGATAAATTGTACCAATTCAGTCTGTTACTCAAAGAAACTGGGTTAGCAGAAGTCAGTTTTCCCCACATGTGCTACACTTGCCGGGAATAATTTCCCAGGCCGAATGCTCAGATCTGTTTAATCCAAAGAAGGCTTCTGTGCAGATCGTCGCGTTTGATGTGACATCTTGGGCCTCTAATACGTTCACGGTCCTCGGAAACCAGACTTAGCGTTTTGTGAAGATCAAAGAGGACTAAAGCGAGAACTTAACCGCAGCTTCATCCTCAGGTTCCCCTTCACACACAAAAAACTAAGGAGAAGGACAAGCGGTAAATCCCAGCAGAATCTGCAATATTTCACCCGGACCAGGATTTCAGGGAGACTGTTGATGGAGATACTGGACATGGAGATACTGGCAATGGAGATACTGGCGATGGAATCAGAGGGTTTGTGGGTGAACATGGCAGTTGGAGGAAGTTGAATTTCCATGAGAAATTGGAAAGGATCAGAAACTTTTTGCCTTTCAGGCTAGAAACCCGGTGTGTGATTATGATAACGCTCATTCTGGTATGTTATGATTTAACGCTTGCACTTCCACGTGCGGCCCACAGGGGGCAATATTGCAAGTCCCTCCCCTTGGGCCAATGCACCGTACTTGTTGTCCTCTAGGAGTCACGTTCATTCTGCCTGGAAAGCTGCGTTTTGAATTATGTTTATGGGGCTGACGTCAGCCATTGCTGTTCCTCACTGGATTTCACTGCAGTTTTTAAAGCCCTAGTCAAACGCATAAAACAGTATACATGCATTTCTCAGTTTTTCCATTTTGTACAGGTGGTCTTTCACTTTCAGTGCATTTTTTCCCAACAAACATGCATGCTGAGTTGAAAACTATGTATCTCATAATGGCCCTGGCAATTATCTTATGATTATTTTGTGTTGCTGTTTATAATATATATTCTTTTGTCACTTTTAATATTCCCAGTGGCAAACATTTTATGGAGAGAAGAAGGTACAGTTGATATTCGTTTTTATTGTATTCATTTGTATTGTATTTGTGTAGAATTACTTATATAGTATTGTACAGTATATTATGAATAGTTTTCAGTCATTCTACTTTATTACTGCTAAATTAACATAGAGTAGTGGCCTGACTTTTGTTTTCGATTCTTTTGCCGTTGAAAACTCAGGCATTTTATGGTGCCGATTTGCCTCTTTTTCTTTGTCAAACTGTCATGGAAAAAGCACGTGTTTAAACACTCACTGACTGCATTATGCAATTATTAAATACAAAAAGCATAAAACGCAGGCAACAACCAAATAGCTAATTATGCATTCATTTGGATTATGCATTTAAAATATGCAATTAAACAAAACAGTCAAAAAAGAGGTGTTTTAAAACTGGCCCAGCTGTGTTTTACACAATGACTATGAACTGGAAATTACCTGAGTTGTAATTATAAAAGAGAAAACATCTGTTTTTATTTGCAGTTATGTTATATGTATATTTGCAAGGCAAATTGTAATGAAGTTCCTCCTCACTTGTTACCTGACAGTCATGCACTTGCCTTGCACGCATTTCACAGCATTTGCAGTTTACCTGACTATGCTAACATTCCCTCTCAGGTTACGGGATTGGGAACATGTTCTACGTTTTTTATGAGGACGGCGTTAAGGTCATACAGCCAGTGGCGTGTGAGATCCAGAGACACATCCAGCCCAGCGAGAAGCTGCTCGGACTCCAGGTACGGTTCGTCACGCTTGTAATGTGCACACATGCATCTTTCCTCCATCGTCTCGTTGGGGATGCTCGGGATGGACTGCCGGTCCATCGCAGGACATGTACTGCACATTGAGCTACCCTGACGCTAATCGCTAACATGCTTCCTGGCATCAGAAGCAACGGTAAGCGTGCGGTAACGTGGCCATTAAGGATCCTTCACTGGGCCGTCATCTTTCATGACCCTGCAGCTGGATTACAGTCCAGGGGACATCTGAAGGTTTTTATGAGAGATGATGCTTTATTTGCTATAAGTACAGGTACATTGGAATGCTGATTTTCACATACCCCAACTCACACTCCATTTTAAGACACACAGACATAAAGAGGCGGGAGTGAAGCCTGAGGTCTGAGCACTGGCTCAGCCCCCCACCCCGCCCCCCTACAGCATTTTTTGTGGGGTTAAGGGCCTCGCTCAAGGGCCCAATGGACATGTGACTATTCTGCTGATTATTGGATTTAAACCGGCGACCTCACAGGCACAGAGAGCTAAAGTGCAGAACAAAACTGGCTGTGAACAAACTATATTTATTGGTAGCATTTTACTTGACGGGGCACAAATATAGAATTATACCATTACTTATGTATTAATTAACTACATATTAAGCCTTAGTTACATACTGAACTCATGTTAATTCATCATTAATGAATTGTGATATCTTTTATTACAAGTAGCTGCTGTATTTCATAATTCGTGCTTCAGTGGTAACTGAATTATTATTTGCGCCCCGTCAAGTAAAGTGTTGCCCATTTATTTAGTGACCATTTTATTCCTAAGTGATGTATAATTGAGGAAGCATGATCAGCCGCCCCTGGAGATTTACATGGATATTTAAATGACTGATGCTCCCATCTGTCCTGTCCTCTGTGACCTCATCCTGCTTGGCAGCCACTGGGGATGCGGGAAAGTTCGTTCAGTCCTCGAGAGGAGCGGGTTTGTGTATCTGTACAGATACAAAGTGAAGGCTCACTATCAGGGAGAAGACGGCGGAGGGACGACATTTAACATCTCTTCATCAAGCCAACTTTTCTATACTGGTGGAAATGCTACCTATATATGCAAACTTAAAATTTTCTTGAACTTGACAGTCATGTCCAATTTAAACACGACATTAGGGTTTGATGGAGTCTAAGAGAGCCTCTTGACTGAAATGATGAAGCAGTATTTTTCTGCACTAAGAAAAATAAGAAAAACCCAAGATCAGATTTGGATTGTTGCAGTATTTCCAGGCCATCCAGTCTCCTCCCATAATTCAAAGACATGCAGGTAGTTGCCCGTAGTGTGTGTATGTGCCCTGTGATGGACCCGCATCCAGTCCGGGTCTAAGCAGGCCCCGTGTCCCATGATGGACTGGCATCCCGTCCAGGGTGTACCCCAGCCCCGTGCCCTGTGATGGACTGGCATCCCGTCCAGGGTGTACCCCAGCCCCGTACCCTGTGATGGACTGGCATCCCGTCCAGGGTGTACCCCAGCCCCGTGCCCCGTGACGGACTGGCATCCCGCCCAGGGTGTACCCCAGCCCCATGCCCTGTGATGGACTGGCATCCCGTCCAGGGTGTACCCCAGCCCCGTACCCTGTGATGGACTGGCATCCCGTCCAGGGTGTACCCCAGCCCCGTGCCCCGTGACGGACTGGCATCCCGCCCAGGGTGTACCCCAGCCCCGTGCCCCGTGACGGACTGGCATCCCACCCAGGGTGTACCCCATCCCCGTGCCCTGTGATGGACCGGCATCCCGTCCAGGGTGTACCCCAGCCCCGTGCCCAGTGCTGCCTTCGATAGGATTGCAGAGGTCCCTGGAGTCCATCCAGGATAAGTGTTTGGAAGATGGATGAATGCATACAATGAATACATTATAGTATATTTATGTCGTTTGGCACTAGTCAGCCATTGGTGCTGCCTTACACTCCACACCCACAGAGGTGATTACAGTCTCATCATGGATATGTAAGCGTAGCTGAAAGGGCTTGGCCCCTTCGCTGGCACCATCCTTTAACATCAGTTGGGCGAGATCTCATCACCTCCCTGACTGTATCTTTGGCCGAGTGTCAGACTCATATTGGTTCCATATGGCTGGTCTGGCAGAGAGCTGCGGGTGTCCTGTCTTCCTGTGAATTACTGCCAGGGGAATATACAGCTTAAGGGCCCTTTCCCGAGTGACACCAGGCATTCTTCAAACTGTCGGGCATTTTTTTTAACGTCTACTAAGTTATTCTCCTTCCTCTCATATTCCCCGGTTCTCTCGTCGTCCTCTGGAGACCGCCATATTTATCCGTTACTGTTTGTCTTCGTGTGCTTGTGTCCCCAGGAGGAAGTCTGCCCCAAATCTGATGGTGACGCGACGCAGAGTTGTGTGTGGGCATCTGCCGTCAACGTCAAGAACAAGTACATCTACGTCTCCCAGCCGGCCCTGAACAGGGTGTTGATCATAGATGTCCAGTCGCAGAAGGCTGTGCAGGTCAACGGTTTTCTATTTTTCTTCATTAGTAAAGAGAAAGGATTAATAATTTTTTTGTTCCCATTTGCCATGTTGACAGCCCTTTTATCTAAGCATTGGTGCTGTTTTCCTGTGATTTTCTTTGTTTCTGCTTTTGGATCTTTTCCGGCACCATCCTATCCAACTGTTTAGGCTCATGTATTCCATTACAGGTTTTACTTCAAACATTACAGGTTTTTTCTGGCTCCTTCTGGCCTGGCTACTTAGGTCATACTAAGACAGAGTCTGTGGGTGATACGGTCGTCGGGTCCGGGTGTCAGACAACACATGTGTTTGTTTGTCTCCGAGCACGGGGACCCCCCTGGGGGGCCGGGTGAAAATGGCTTGTTTACTTCGGTGGGGGGAAACCCTTAAGGAGCACTGCTGAGGCGCAAATCTTTAGTTCCCGGGCCAGAGACGCCCCCCGGGGTCGCTAAGGGATGGTTGCCACGGCTTGTTGCTCCGGCGACGGTGGAGTAGTCATTAGCAGGTCACCTGGAGGTTTGGCTTTGTTACGTCAGATTAGCTGCTCCTCATTAGGCACCTGATCCCCCGCTAACGAAGCACGCATCTCACTCTGTATGCCTTTTTTCTCCTTCCCTGCCTTCACGGTCCAGGACCAAATGGTCGGACATTCACGCCCCAGAGTCACCGTCACCGATGTAGCCTTTTGAAGGTCTTAAATGAAACCAAATGCCTGTGGAACATATATCACGATATTTTGCTAAGATGAGATGGTCAAGGGGACAAAGCAGCCAAATTTGATCATATGCAGAGGGGAATTATTTCTAAAAATGAGCAGAATGTATTAAGGGATGTTGAAAGAATGACTAAATGATTGATGTAGTACTAAGGCTTTATGGTTTTTATCACCTGGGAATATAATCAATTATTCACATTAAGATGTGTTTGGTTGGACGGATATACAAATGCCATTATATTTACATAGGAGATAGATGATGTTTATTTTATCTATGAAAATAAGTCAGGCAAATATAAATAAATATTTCATACATCTGTTCCCCCAGCAGGTTGATTTGCAGATATTTGCCTTGATTCTCAAAACTAATATTAATTTAACATTTTAGAGTGTGAACATACTGTGTTCTATGGCTTCCTTTCAGAGAAATGTTCAGTCTCATTGTCAAAATGCCAAGGGAGTCAATTAAATGGAAACAATTTAGCAATGGAAATAAGAAACAGCTCTTCTCAATGCACAAGTGTGTAATCTGGTAGAAAATGTAATAGCGTTTTTTTGTTTGGAAAGGTGTAAAATGTAAAATCTCTAGCATTCATTCATTCTCGTCAGTGGGGGTTTATTCGGGTGCACATGGATTGTTCTGTTTTAGAATATGCGGTAACATTAGTAAATGTTGTGAACAAAGTGTTACCAACATGTACACAATTACGAGAGGACAGCAGAACAATGGTCATATTTACTAGAGACATTGTGAAGCCTTAATAAAGCGAAGGACAGATCACCTCAAAAAAATGCACTAATGAAGAAATGTGCTACAAAGGGAATGTTTGTGTGGAATCTGCACGGTTAATGCTGGTTGCCATAGAAACCACACTTTTTTTTTTTTAACCTAATTCTCTCTGTGGATTTGGGATGTAGTTCCATGTTTCTTGCAGACACATGGGTTGCCCAGGAATTAGGGGGACGGGTGGAAAACCAGCAAGCGCCGCCAACGGCCAATTTCCGAGATTTATAAGAGCGTAAAGAGGCCTGTGATAGCGGTGAGCGGATAACAGGCAGGGTGGGACCTTCACTGAGATTCTTCTAGTAGGATAAGAGGAAGGAGAGTGTTTGCCTTGCACTTAACACAGCGGCAGGACTGTCCCCACGGCGATGGAGATGCGGCCGGTGCTGTCGGGGACCTCGCTCACCTCAGTCAGCATGCACATGAAAATGTATATCTGGCATTTTCAGTTTTTTGAGATTCAAAGGATTCAAAAGCTTTATTGTCATTTGTAGAAGTTGAACCAGATACTCATTTACGTTCCTCCCTGCAGATGTGAACATCTAACGAGAAAGAACAATAGGTAACGAATAAATGAATAGTCAACAATAATGTATGTGCAATATATACAATATACATACAATGACATAGAAGTTGGATGGCATGGTACTGAGTGGCAGTGATTAATTAATGTCATCATACTGGCAGGCGGGGATTCCCTGGCGGGGATTCCCTGGCGGGGATTCCCTGGCAGGGATGCCCTGGAGGCGCGATATATGCGATTCATGTTATCGTATAGGCTGAGCTTGTTTCTCTGCCGCAGGCCGTGAGCACTGACCAGGTGCCCGTGAAGCTGCACTACGACAAATCCCACGACCAGGTGTGGGTCCACAGCTGGGGAGACATGGAGAAGTCCAGCCCAACTCTGCAGGTAAAGACGCCACACCCAACAGCCAGATGCCGTCACAGGGCACGGTGCCGGGGTACACCCTGGACGGGATGCCAGCCCATCGCAGGGCACGGGGCTGGAGTGCACTCTAGATGCCAGGGGATGCCAGTCTATCATAGGGCACATGCGTAACTACACACTAAGGGAAATGTAAGGGAACACAGGAGGATCATCAAAGGGAATCCAGGAAACACGTGTGGAAGCAGCTCCCATCCTCTCGTTTTACTGCTCATCTATGTGACGTCTGTCTGTGTAAAGTCCACTTTCTAAGTAAACTTGTCTTACTTCCTTACTCCTACTCCACAGCCCCAGAGATACATTATCAGTGTTTCTCCTGCTGAAGTTCCAGAAGATCTATGTGTGCTGTGTTGTCTAGAATTCAGTAATGTGTAGAAGCATCTTTTCTAAAACAGTTAATTATACTTTAATGCAGCATGTAGCTGTAAGTCTCATAGACCATTCAGTTTGTTTTCAGGCTCTCAGACTTTTGGAGATCCACTGTTGTCAGTAGGGCGCTTTCCCAGAGTTTGTCAGCTGGGACCTGCTCTCTCTTTGCTTGAGGCAGGGAGAAGATATCTGCAGTGGATACAGACCTATAGACTTACAAAGACCAGAACGTGCTCGAGAATCCACCCAAATAAAGCAGAGCTGGGTGTCACTGGGAATTATTTATGGTCCGAATGTGTTGTCTGTTGCTGGTGTGTAGGTGATCACTCAGGCCAGTGGGAGCGTGTCACACCACACCATCCACACCCAGCCCCTCGGCCGGCGTTTCGACAGGGTAGACGACTTCTTCATTCCTGCCACAACTCTCGTCATTAATCACGTCAGGTAAGCGAGTCGCTCAGACCTGCGTTTGAGGTCCGCAGTGCCTGGATGGGTGTGAGGATGGTGTCGGGGGAGGTGGAGAGGGCTGGGTGCGGGGGTGCGGGGGCGCTCCCGCTGAACCTCTCTATCGGCCTGGAAGCTAAACATATGCAGGACGGATTGATTTGGCGCTGCACTCTGTCAGGCCCCAGATAGACTCAAGCCGTTGACATGCAAGATGTTTCCTGAGAGCCGTGTGGACCGACTCATTTTTCTGGCTCGCTGCATACCTGGCCGCTGTCATCTTTCCTGATGGAAAGTTCCGGAAGGCCTAGACTTTTGCACTCCGCCGTGTTCCGCTTTAAGCGGGTGCCCGTTACACACCTTTGAGGTGTTTTTGAAAGATAGTTTGCATATTTAGCAAGGCCAGTTGGTTATCAAGAGAGGTCACATGACTGGTGTTTTGCATGTTGATTGGACCCACCTGTCCATTCAATATGTGTTCATTGATGCATTGCATTTCGTTGTGGTCCCCAATAACCATGCCCCCCCCCCCCCCAGTTTCAGACACCACCCCCATGCTTGGGGGAGTTCTCCCACGTCTCACATTTCTTTGCATATAATTTTTTTGAAGGGGGACATCAGAGGCTGTAATTCCTACAGGGAGGCCAATCTTATCAGTCAATGATGTGCTTTGAATCAGTGAGTGACGGGGGGGGGGTTCGGGAGTGGGACACCCTCGGCTGCCCCTGCTCAGCCCCAAAACTCCCACCATAATAAACTTCGATCTCCTTTCCAATACCAATGTCACATGGTTCTGTTGGCCAAACCAATTCTATTGCCCAAGGCAGATTTTCTTTACAATTGAACACCCCCTAAACTACTAAGCCAAGCTGCTGGCCACACTCCCCTCCTGCTACGGCTTAAACGTGGTCCACACTAGAAAATAATTGTTTTCAATTTTTATCTCTCTTTTAAAACTTCTACAATGAGTCATTTAGGGCATTCATAATAGCATAGATTTTTCTCTGGAGTCACATGACGGATGCCATTTATTCATAGCAGCTCCTAGCACAATGAACGTGAACGATTCAGCGTCCTGAAGTTTGTAACACAAGGGGGCATCTGCAGTGCGGGTACTGGTATCGCTCCTTGAAATGTGTTAATTTTTAGCATTTCCTCTTATTTTTTTTACAACATGCTGGTAAAAACATTTATATATCCACAATGTCAGATACACCGTTACACTTGATGTATCCACTCGATGCATGTAATATGTCTAATATGAGTCGCTGATCACATTACGTGCATGAATTCTGATTTATTTCACGTCACTTCAGTGTAGCTTATGGTTTCAGTCATAAATCCAGCTGTAAAACATTTTTTAGACCGGGGGGGGGGGGGCTCCAGGCCCTGGTATCGATCGATACTCTCCAGCCCTGTTATCGTTAGCCAGCGTTACCTCCAGAGCCCGGCGTCTCCCGCAGCCAGGCCCGGCCGCACGCCGCGCCCATTTCCCAGACGCCGTCGACGCTCCCCCAGACCCGAAGCCAGCGGACCTGCCTCCCGGCCTGCATTAGTATTCCGGAGTGGGAATGCAGGGAGGCTTTCGATTCATCACGCACGTGGCTGCCTGCCACATGAGCCTTTGGGGACGCCGCTAGGCCGAGGTCCTACTCAGGATGGCGGGGGCCTGGATAGGCCAGGCTGTAATCCCGTCCCTGTGAAACCGCAGATAAAACAGACTATTCAGACACACTAGCAAGCTGCAGCTTCTTAAACGCCGAGCCATCGTGCTCTTTAGCCTTTAGCGTAGTATTTAGTTTATGTATGTACTACGTAATTTAATGTACATCCTTCCTGGGAGTTTTTGTACGAGTATGGATTACACAGTGCTTACGTGATACATTTTTATTTAATCTTATTTGAATTAAATGGAATCACCGACAAATATCATCGTTTATATTCCCCTTCGTTTCTGTATTTCATAGTGATGAATGCAGAAACAATCATTTTAATCGAATTGATAATAAAACAGCGACCAGTATCTGACACCACGTAACAGTCACAAAATAGCACAAACAAATTAGTTTCTGGAACGGCGGCGTTACTGTGGGATTTCAATTAACTGGCTGCAGCCGCTTGTATGATTTCTGCATTTCCCAAGAAAGGCAGATATTAATCAAAGATGAAGACGGTCCAGAAAAAGCCCCCGCTGTGAATGGCCCCCAGACAAGCTGAGCGATGGGGAGTCGCCGATTCCCAGCTTTGAGGGGGTGTATAGCCCCCACCGTACATTAAGCTGCCCCCTCCTTGCTGTTTAACCTCATGTAACTCACCTGTAGTATTTTAAAGCAAACTGGCCCCCACCTTCACCTTTAGCAAAAATACCTCTCTAGTCGGCACAATAACCGTACATCTCCCCCCCCGCCCGAGGTCTGACTGAGGCTCTGTGATGAGGTCAGCTCGCCGTTGACTTCCTCTCCTTGCTGTCAGCGGCTGTCTCCTTTCCTTCGATCCCCCTCATTACTGCGCCTCTTGTCATCTCCCTGTAGTGCTGCTCTATTAAACACACTTTCCCCACATGTATGCTTGGGGTCTATTTCATGTTTTTTCCAACCCGCTTCTCTTCTTAACCCCGACCAGGAAGCCTGCATGCTTGTGCTTCTTCTGCTGGACCGCCAAATTCCATTGCATTTTGTTTTGTTTTTAATAAAATATGTTGTACCAAATCAAAGACAAGCTTTGAAGAATAAAAGGTCTGAGCTCTTAGATGTATTAACAGATGTAGCTTTTGTCCTCCCAGGCTACGATTTAATAACTTCTTTATCAGTGGAAACGTGTCCGTTTTGATGAAACAGGAGTAGAAGTGATACATTTTTAACCGGCCACTTTTTTGTTAGGTTTGGGATCATTCTGCACAAGGATGAAGCCGCGCTTCACAAAATCGACCTTGAGACGGCGTCCTACGTGAAGACCATCAGCCTGGTGGAGTTCAACTGTGTGCCGACTTCCCTGGCCTACACCCATCTGGGGGGGTACTACTTCGTCAAGTGCAAGCCGGACGCATCCGGTTCGGGCTCGGCACAGCTGATCGTGGATGGTTTGACGGACTCCGTCGTCGGATATAATGGCGGCGTCACCGGCACCCCCTACATGTCGCCGGATGGCCGTTACCTCGTCAGCGTGGACGACATGGACGGCCTCATGAGGATCCAGCCTGTCACTGCGCGGGGCGAGATCCAGGAGCCCTTCGACATCCACACCAACCTGCGTATCTCGCACGTGGCATTCCAGACGTCCTTCACGGAGGTGCACCAGTACAACATGTTCGCTAGCTCGGGCCTCCAGACCGACGTCCTCTACGTAGAGCTCAACACCGGCAAAGTGAAGATGATCAAAGGCGTGAAGGAGCCCATGAAGACGACGGAGTGGCCCTGGAGTCGGCAAACCCGCGTCATCGTGGACAGCGGCCTCTTTGGACGGTACCTGGTAACACCCTCAAGGGAATCGCTCTTCATCCTGGATGGAAGACTGAACAAGCTCAACTGTGAGATAACCGACGTCCTCAAAAGCAACACACTGGTGTGGGTGGGCGAGCTATAAATGCAGATTTATGACAGCTGACCAGGTAATATTGCACTAAGTCTGGATGTAAATATTACACCATCCACACAGTTTTGAGAGCAAACCAATAATTGAGTTAAATTGCCTGCTTAAAACGTGTATAGCATATTACTGAGCCCCCAGACCTCCAAAAAGAAGCAGATAATGAAGGCAAGTGATTTTTTTTTCAATTAAAGGGAAAAGCAGAACATAAAGCTGCAGCCCCTTGTACTTAAAAACAAATATAGAGAGAAATAATTTATCTTCAGTTCTTGGGAAGTTTCAACTGCCATAATAAAACCCATTTGATTTGTGGCTCCTATATCTGATTGATTTTATTTTGAGCAGACAAAAAATGTTTTGCCTGCCCTTTAAGGCTGGGTACTTCCACACCAGACTTGTGTCCATTGTGTTTGGTGCCTCTAGGGTGTGAAAAGTCACTAAGAGGGCGGATTGATTATTACCATCGCGACTGTAGATTACAGCAGACCGACCTTCAAGGAGCAGGGATCAAAGCACATGGTGATGGTTTGCTAATTAGCACGAAGGGGCAGGTCAGAGGGTGACGGTGTTCACATATTGCATAAAGAGCCGCGCGAGTGGGAGACGATCCACCTTGAATGTCCTTGGCGGGGGTAGGATGCTTGGTAAGGCCCAGTGATGCTTCTGTAACCCGTATTTGGCCAATCAGGGCATGAGATGTAATAATGTAGGTTGAAGTACATAGCAGAGAAGCTTACAGTGTTAGATGGGAGTGTGGCTTGGATTTGATAGGGAGGTAGAGTCCTGTTGATTGTTCTGTCTATCGTGGTGTGATTTCTGTCCCGGGAGCATTATGCTAGCATGCTTTAAAAGCAGATAGACACTCTAAATCAGAGGTTTGTGTTCAAATGTTTTACCAGGAAGACATGAAACAGATTATTGAATAACTGCATTTTCAGCTTCCATACCTGTTGTAAAATGCACAAGCTCACGCTGTCGTGTGCTTCCAAGTTATGGACAGTCATAGTCTATGCATTCCTGTCTTATAAGTACATTTTGGGAACATTTATGATTAATACTTTAAATTGAACTTAATTCTGTTTATGATATCCCCTGCACAATAATAAATGACAGATTGAGGTTTTTTTTTCTTTCAAAATGGCTCATGCTGATGGACAAACTGACCGTTATGTACATACTGTTATATAATGCCGTGTCTGTGGGCCGAACCACACGTCAGTCTGCCTGAATGTGCTCCAGGGCTACTTTGATAATTTCTAGAGACTGAATCTACATCCTTTTTTAAGAAAAACGACGTTGACACAAAACTTCTCCATTGTCGTGAAAGTGTAAAACACGATGAGGCTTCATGCACCATCCCTGTCTTCTCCATCTGCGGCTGGCCATGTATATCGATTCATGTGGTTGATATTAATGTAGAAAACTGCTAGACGTTCACTAAATAATAAAGCATTCACCTCTGAAAATGGACACCCTGTTTCTTTAATATTGCATATTTAATATTGCATATTTAATATTGCATATTCCTTACTACTTTACCTCAGATTAATTCCTTTTAAAATGTATTTTAAGTGTATTATCTGGCCACTGGCACTGGAGATTTTCAGTTTATGGGATAGGAAATGACGCTTTTGCCATTTGCACATGTGTATTTTTTTCCACATATCCCATAATGCTCAGCTTCTTTTTTTACCCCCCCCCCCCACACACACACACATACACACACACATATACAGAGGTGAGAGGGAAGCCTGGAGTCTGAGCACAAGGTCAGCTACTCATCCAGCATCCTGGAGCATTTTTCAGGGGGTTAAGGACCTTGCTGAAAAAAGAATCGTTTTGCGAGAATGGTTCTGTGCTGGTTTTGTTAGACTGGCCACAAGGACACAGTGACCTTCTGTGATGCAGGAGGACCCTGAAGATAAACTGCCGACATAACGATGGCGCGGAGCAGCCTGGTTCGGGTCCGACTCGCTTCTCTTTACGTAACGATGGCGCGGGGCGGCCTGGTTCGGGTCCGACTCGCTTCTCTTTACGTAACGATGGCGCGGGGCGGCCTGGTTCGGGTCCGACTCGCTTCTCTTTACGTAACGATGGCGCGGGGCGGCCTGGTTCGGGTCCGACTCGCTTCTCTTTACGTAACGATGGCGCGGGGCGGCCTGGTTCGGGTCCGACTCGCTTCTCTTTACGTAACGATGGCGCGGAGTGGCCTGGTTCGGGTCCAACTCGCTTCTCTTTACACTCTGGGTTTCTGCTGTCACCTCACCAGATTAAACCATCATATTATAAATCAGAGTACGGAATATGAAAATATAAATAACTAAAGACACTTAATGGAATTCAAAATGACTAACTGCCACTCCCTCTCATTTGAATATATATTAATTTTCTGGGTATTCCCTATATGGTAATAACCTATTTTGCTTTACAATTCTCATTGAAAAATTACTGCAGAATTTTATAAAACCAATATTGCTTCATTGACCATTGACCATTTTTAATGCATAATGTTGGCAAAAATATTAAAAATAACAGACGTAAAAAATAATCCAAGTTATTGTACACCAGTAAAACCAAGGGAGGATTTACTGGTATTAATACTAAAGAAACGCATATTAAAAAAGTGCCAAACAAAAATACAGCTGCATGCCGCACGTCATTTTTGAGGTCAAATTGTCGACTAAATCCTTTGCAGACATTAAAGACTCGGTGAAAGCAGCTCATAATTATTATTTGTACCTGTCCTTGTAGCCGCATCCTTCGCTGTCCCTAAAAATGTGTGATTTTATGGAGCCTTCTTAAAAATATACTGTGGTTAAGGACGCACACACAGGTTGGGCAGCTCGACTGCGGGCGCAGACTCTCAGGACGGGCTACGCTGCAGGACCACAGCAGGACCGCTGCAGGACCGCGGCAGGACCGCGGCAGGACGCTCTCTCTCCCATTCCCAGAGTGCCGCTTTAACCTAAACATCACTTGGATATATCTGCAATTCCTGTCGGATGTGAAGCTGTATTAACCAATCAATGCAAAAATTTATAATCAAAGTTAAATTTGTCACATAGGGAGTTATACTGTGTACTGGCCACTGTATAATGTGCAGTGTAATGCTTGCTTGGCTAGCTCGGAATAAACATATAAAACAATAGACAATAGACATGAAATGATAATCATAAATATCCATAAGCAGTGTGCAGTTTGCAGTGAATGTAGGCAGCACTGCCAAGAGACTGAGGAGTAAACCGGTCAGTAGTCTTGATCTCGAGGTACATAGATTCGGATTATTGGTAGTGGGGGGGTGGGGGGGGGGGGCAGAAGTGTGTTATACGGGAGGCAGAGGGAAGAACGGAGTATATCTGGGGCAAGTGTCAAGGGTCGAGAGGCAGGAATGATAAAGGGGGGGTTTTGGACATCATGGTCATGGAGGTGTTACTGTGCCAGATTGAATATTTTATAAGGGCCTGGAATACGGGACAGGCGCAGAACATCGTGTGTGGCAGCATCACACCAGCATCACGGGCAGCATCACGGGCAGCATCACGGGCAGCATCACGGGCAGCATCACACCAGCATCACGGGCAGCATCACGGGCAGCATCACGGGCAGCATCACGGGCAGCATCACACCAGCATCACGGGCAGCATCACGGGCAGCATCACGGGCAGCATCACACCAGCATCACGGGCAGCATCACGGGCAGCATCACACCAGCATCACGGGCAGCATCACGGGCAGCATCACACCAGCATCACGGGCAGCATCACGGGCAGCATCACGGGCAGCATCACGGGCAGCATCACACCAGCATCACGGGCAGCATCACGGGCAGCATCACACCAGCATCACGGGCAGCATCACGGGCAGCATCACACCAGCATCACGGGCAGCATCACGGGCAGCATCACACCAGCATCACGGGCAGCATCACGGGCAGCATCACACCAGCATCACGGGCAGCATCACGGGCAGCATCACACCAGCATCACGGGCAGCATCACACCAGCATCACGGGCAGCATCACACGCTGCATCACGGGCAGCATCACGGGCAGCATCACGGGCAGCATCACGGGCAGCATCACACCAGCATCACGGGCAGCATCACGGGCAGCATCACACCAGCATCACGGGCAGCATCACGGGCAGCATCACACCAGCATCACGGGCAGCATCACACCAGCATCACGGGCAGCATCACACCAGCATCACGGGCAGCATCACACGCTGCATCACGGGCAGCATCACGGGCAGCATCACGGGCAGCATCACGGGCAGGCCGCAGGAGTTCTGCCGGGCCCCGGTCCAGAACATTCTCCCTCACAGCCAAATCTCTGCCCCTCCCCCCAGGAGGCCTTGTATATGACATTAATGATGGTCTTTATTCAATCCCTGTAATAAATGTCAGGGGAGCAGGAACGGCCCACTGAGAATGCGGTCCGCCAGGATTTTAATTATCTATTTCCAGCCCTTCATCTTCCTGCGGCCACGCGGGGGACCCGTCCTAGAGCCAAATTTAGTGCTGCCCGCTCCCCTCCAAAACAAGGCTTTCATCATCTTCGTAACTCTCCAGCCCAAAATGGGGGCCCTGCCTTGCCTCTCTGTCCCTGGCATCGTGATGGATGGCCGCAGGTGCTCGCATATATCAACCATCAGGGTTCCATTCCAGGGCGTCGCCCTCCGCCGCTGTACGCTGCAACCAATCATATCCTTCAGCTTCCAGGGCGTCGCCCTCCGCCGCTGTACGCTGCAACCAATCATATCCTTCAGCTTCAGGACTGAATTCCTAAGGTTTTGTTTACTTTTTTTCCCTGTAGATGGAAATCCTAGATGGGTACTTTTATTGGAACATACCGCACCTTTCAGATAGTGCCTTTAAGCCCTTTCGCTTTATAAAACATATTGTTTCGATTTCTTCACGTAATGATATTTTCATGCAAAGTCTGGTAGGTTCCCGTTTGCTGCAGGTTTACATTATTCGGAAACGTTTGCGAAAAATGAGCTCTTCTGTATGAGCTTCAGCTAAGTTTAATGGAGCAAAACAGAGAATATTTTATGTTATTTACCAAACAGTCACATAAAAGATGGATTGCAAATTATTCCTGCACTGAAACTGCAACACATGCACTATGATCATATACAAGTAAAAGTATAATCGTTAGCAGCTCTACGAACACATGCAGATTATGATCGTATGGCTTAAGTTTTATACATCATCACTGCAATCAGACTGTCTCAAAACAAGAGACATCTCCAGTGCCCACTGCAATCAGGTGGTGAGTAAGGGAGTGCGGGCGGGGTTAGAACCACCGGCAGACCACAGGGGAACTGGGGAAGCTGGTAGCTGGAGCCCAGACCTCGTCTCCACCAGGCGGGAAGAGCAGCAGCAGGATCTGCTCAGGTTTCATTAAGGCCAATGAGGCACCGCATGCCTGCCTCTCATAATCCACCTTGTTACTGTAGGGCAGGGGTCTCCAACTCCGGTCCTGGAGAGCTACTATCCAGTAGGTTTTCTGTCCCACTTGGCTTCTGATGAGCCACACCTGCTCCTGGTATTTACCTGAGAAAAAGCTGTGGCTTATCAGAAGCCGGGTAGGATAGAAAACCTACTGGACGGTAGCTCTCCAGGACCGGAGTTGGAGACCCCTGCTGTAGAGCAAGCAGAGGGAAACAGGAGATCCTGGACACCTTATCGTCTATCACTTGTAGCAGGAACGTCGGTGAAAACCACGTTCAGGATCCACAGGATCAGCCGAGGCACTTGCCGGGCCTCAAACCATGCATCCATGCATTTGCGTGAGGCCGCCGATGTCTGACCAGGGCTGGGTTTGTCGTGTCTGAGGTCCCACTGAAAAAGTCACCTTAGGACCCCCCCCCCACACCCCCCAGATGTTTCCAAGATAAATTAAACAGTTAGAAAATAGAGTCAGAAGGTTGTAGGTCACTAGCTGGTTAGCAAGAAAACGCATTTATTTAATATTTCATGTAGTGGCCAACAGGGGGGCCCACCAGCAATGGGAAGAACTGGGTGAGATTCGGAGGTAGTGGAGGGCTCTCTCATTGACTGGAGAAGCGCGCCCATGCAGGTCTGCTCTGTGGGACCACTGGAATGCTAGCAGGACGTGCGGAATGCAGCTATCCAGTTGGGATTCTGGATACGTTTGCTACAACTTGATTCTATTTGATGTGACATGAAATGAACGTTCTCTTTATCTGCATCTGTCTTAAACTTTTTATGACTAATTCTATACCAGCCTGCATACTCATAGTGTCTCACTATTCGCTGAAAAATCAGTCATATCAGGTTCAAAGCAACAGTGATGTAAAAATGGCAGTTAAGTTTGAAATGAATTCAAATCTATGACAGATACACGTGTAAAGGGCATCATGTATAACCATCCGTACTTATGAAGCCACATTTCTGGAACATTCCGGGCCACGTGCTCTGGGCACTGTGAACGGTTCCGTAAGTAACATTCATTGTGCGGCGCCTCCGCTACACACTGTGCTGCACACACGGCAAGCTTATGGCCGGAAATTAAAGGTTAGCGCGAATAAAGGTCACAGTCAACGACGCATAAACAGCGGGATCAGATATCCAGCATCAGCGGCGTCGGAAATCCATAACGGGCGATCTTTCGGAGGAAAACTGGCAGCTTGCTGATGTCTTGCTTTCCTGTGCCTCACAAAGATGTATCTTGATACATCGGGATTGTCAGGCTCTTCTGAGACTCCTCCTTCGGTGCTGGGTTCAGCCTATCCCTGCCCTCTCAGGAAAAACCCCATTGTCAGTAAGTCAGGTCACTCCCTGCCTCATCCTTGGGTTGTGGGCTCTGTTCGGTGTCCAAACTACAGTGACTCTTGCAGTGTTCTGGCTTTCATCAGTGTGTTACTCCCAGAAAACCTGCCAAAAATTCAGGGGACACAAAGACGGAGAAACCCTTCCCATTAGCAAGAACATCAGAGGCACTCTGCTCCTTATCGCTCTCAAATGTGAGTCCAGCAGGCTCAGTAGGTTGTAAGTTCAGTAACTACTCCACGGTGTGAGCTCTGTAAGTTCTCCTATTTGCCAAGACTTACACTGCTTACTCTTTTCCGCCACAGCTGAAAAACATGCAGTTAGATACACTGTTGTTTCTAAATTGCCCAGTGTGTGTGTCCGCCCCCTGTCAGGCACTGGCATCCCATCCAGGGTGACCCCGGGGACCTGCACTGGAAAAGCAGTTAAGGAGTTAAGGAAGCCGCAGGCAAACTTCTGCTGTGGATCATTCATACGAACAAAGGTGAATCTGTGTTAAAGACCATTAGCGTGCGAGACTCCACCATCATCCAGGAGAATTTACCTATCGGGGATTCGAGGTCCCGGGGGGCAGATCCCAGCGGATGCTCGGAGAAGCACACAGACGCACAAAGGTCCTCGAAGGTCGATCGCGTCAACGGTCGATGCACGGCAGTGAGGTAAGTTTAAAATCGATAATCCGAAGCCGCTGGGCTTCTCGGACGTTGAGGCGTAATGGGCTTGGGTGTCACGTCCACATTCCGAGCCAAACTCAAATCAATAAAGCCCATTTGCATTCCGTGTTAAATGAGCGCTGGCAAGAGTCATGGGGCACATTTTAGAAGAGTGTCTGATGTCATCATCAGCCAATTGACATCTTTGAGAAGAAGCCAAAATTACTTGTTTGAATTCTTGGTTGCGTCTTTTTCCAATGGACTGATTGTGTAAATTGTGAATATTTTTATCCACAAGGTATTAATGTATAGATGTAATTCTGTGAGCAGATCTGAATATGAAATGATATATAGACTCCAGAGTGAAAATGATCTGGTTTTATTGCACAAATGGACACCCAACTCTCAAGTGACCCTGAGTATGATTTCAATTCAGCAGAGCAAATTGGCTTCCAGCTACGCAGCCCTTCAGAATCCCAGAAACCTGCTCAGAGCTGACGTGTCCCTGCTGACCCCAGGTCAGACACTCACTCCATCTTCAGGGACTCCATCTGCAAACCGTACCTTTGATTTCTTCTCTGTGGAGCTGGAGAATTTACACATCACCTGTGCTCTGATTGGCCAGCCAAAGACCATTCGATTTTAGTAAACAAAGGACTGCAGTGCACATCACACACGGATAACCTACGTAACCTGGTAATGCTTGTATTAATCTGTTCATTCTAGAACGTGAATTTTTCACCATTTCACTTAATTTTCCTTTTTTCATTTCAGCCCACCTGGTCTCAGAAAAGCATTTTTTTTTATTTCAAATGATATAATTAATAAAACTAATAAGAGGAATAATAGTCGGTGTGTGTGTTCATGTGTGAGTATGTGTGTGTGGGACACGCCCAGCTCCCTATACTGCATCTGCTGTCTTTGTTTGGGTCACGTGACACTGCTCTCAGTCACAGCAGGTGGGACACGCCCAGCTCCCTATACTGCATCTGCTGTCTTTGTTTGGGTCACGTGACACTGCTCTCACAGTCACAGCAGGTGGGACACGCCCAGCTCCCTATACTGCATCTGCTGTCTTTGTTTGGGTCACGTGACACTGCTCTCACAGTCACAGCAGGTGGGACACGCCCAGCTCCCTATACTGCATCTGCTGTCTTTGTTTGGGTCACGTGACACTGCTCTCACAGTCACAGCAGGTGGGACACGCCCAGCTCCCTATACTGCATCTGCTGTCTTTGTTTGGGTCACGTGACACTGCTCTCACAGTCACAGCAGGTGGGACACGCCCAGCTCCCTATACTGCATCTGCTGTCTTTGTTTGGGTCACGTGCCACTGCTCTCACAGTCACAGCAGGTGGGACACGCCCAGCTCCCTATACTGCATCTGCTGTCTTTGTTTGGGTCACGTGACACTGCTCTCACAGTCACAGCAGGTGGGACACGCCCAGCTCCCTATACTGCATCTGCTGTCTTTGTTTGGGTCACGTGCCACTGCTCTCACAGTCACAGCAGGTGGGACACGCCCAGCTCCCTATACTGCATCTGCTGTCTTTGTTTGGGTCACGTGCCACTGCTCTCACAGTCACAGCAGGTGGGACACGCCCAGCTCCCTATACTGCATCTGCTGTCTTTGTTTGGGTCACGTGCCACTGCTCTCACAGTCACAGCAGGTGGGACACGCCCAGCTCCCTATACTGCATCTGCTGTCTTTGTTTGGGTCACGTGCCACTGCTCTCACAGTCACAGCAGGTGGGACACGCCCAGCTCCCTATACTGCATCTGCTGTCTTTGTTTGGGTCACGTGCCACTGCTCTCACAGTCACAGCAGGTGGGACACGCCCAGCTCCCTATACTGCATCTGCTGTCTTTGTTTGGGTCACGTGCCACTGCTCTCACAGTCACAGCAGGTGGGACACGCCCAGCTCCCTATACTGCATCTGCTGTCTTTGTTTGGGTCACGTGCCACTGCTCTCACAGTCACAGCAGGTGGGACACGCCCAGCTCCCTATACTGCATCTGCTGTCTTTGTTTGGGTCACGTGCCACTGCTCTCACAGTCACAGCAGGTGGGACACGCCCAGCTCCCTATACTGCATCTGCTGTCTTTGTTTGGGTCACGTGACACTGCTCTCACAGTCACAGCAGGTGGGACACGCCCAGCTCCCTATACTGCATCTGCTGTCTTTGTTTGGGTCACGTGACACTGCTCTCACAGTCACAGCAGGTGGGACACGCCCAGCTCCCTATACTGCATCTGCTGTCTTTGTTTGGGTCACGTGACACTGCTCTCACAGTCACAGCAGGTGGGACACGCCCAGCTCCCTATACTGCATCTGCTGTCTTTGGAGCCACTGGATGCTGCTTATTGAGAAACTGGTGCCAAAACTAAATAGGTAGTGAGTGCAGTCAGGAGATTATAGCTAGCTAGCTGCCCCCCCCCCCCACTTAGCTGCTTAGCACAACATACCACTTCACTATCTACTATATAATATTTAGTGTAGTGGCTGTTTGTGGCCAACAGGGGGGGCTCAAATCTTAAGGGCCCCATGCAGATACAGTACGTCGGCAGGGGTCAGCGGGCGGGCACACGCTGCCAGACGCAGATCGCTGGCACCTTTGGCGGAGTCGTCGTCCAGGATTTGCGGCGCCACATCTCGTCTCCCACTTAGAGCTGCATCCTTGCACTTATTGCCAGAACATTTTTCTTCGTCCTGGAGCGGTGTGACGTGACAGGAGAATGTTCAGAGGAAGAGGAAGCGGAGAATGAAGGATCCACATCCCTGGCCGCCGTTTGAGCAGCTCATTAGGGGCTCTCAGCTGCAGACTCGGGCTCTGGTCGTAAAGCTCATTCTCCAGGTTTGAGGGACCCAGAGCTGCTGTCACATGTTATGTTATGACCATTCAGAGCTTCACTAACAGACACCACCAGTACTCTCAGGGGCTCCTCTCTCGAGGTGGTTTCCCACTGCAGACCTGCCTCTATGATGGATACCAAGATTCACCATCATGTGCTGCCTGACCGCTGGTCGCGTCGCCCACTGTCACCCAGGGGACAGGATTGTACATGCAAGTCAGCATTTCTGCCCATTAATCTCTTGCACTTCTGGGTGCCAGCATGTATCTTTCATCTTCAAGGGGTCTGATGCCACAATTATCAAAAAAAAACTCCTACGGTGGAAATAAGGAAGAATTCCGGTAACAAAGCTCAAAAAGGAAAAAGTCTCCTTGGGGCTCACTATCCTCTAAATAATAGTAATCACTCCTTGGGGCTCACTGTACACTAAATACTAATAATCACTCCCTGGGGTTCACTATACTCTAGATACTAGTAATCACTTCCTCAGGCTCACTATACTCTAAATAATAGTAATCATTCCCTCAGGCTCACTATATGCTAAATACAAATAATCACTCCCTGGGGCTCACTATACTCTAGATACTAGCAATTGCTCATTTGCTTGATTGGTGAACCCCAGTTGTCATCGACTACGTGTGTGATTATAAATCCATGTGACTGAGCAGCCTCTAGTTCTCTTTAATCTCCTCTCCAAATAAAAAAAAAAACCAACACAGTCTTGCACAAGTTTCTCTACACATGAATTCTTATATTACATAAGCTGAACTTACATAAATTGAACTGAGAGCCATAACTCTATATGGACAAAGGCATTGGGACCCCAGCCTGTCCAGCGCCTCACTCTGAATCACAGGGTATTAGCATGAAGCCGGCTAACCCTTATTTGCTATGACAGCCTGTACTCCTCTGGGGAGGCTTCACATTAGATGCTGGAACATTGCAGGTGGGATCTGCTGCCATTCAGGTTGGGTATTGATGTTGGGTGATCAGGTCCCCCTCTGTGAGCTTGTGTGGCCCCCACTTTGAAGCTGAACAGCTGAACTTGCTGGCAGATCTTTCCGCTTCACAATCACTTCACTCGCTGCTGACCAGGGCAGCTCTAGCAGGACAGACATGTGGGGATCCGACTTGCTGGAAAGGTGTCCAGTGACAGTGCTGGGCTGACTAACCTCTTCTGTATGACCCCCCCATTCTGCTGCCATTGTCTGATGCTGTAGGTTGCATGACTGTGTGCTTAATTATACTGTACACCTGCAAGTCAGCAATGGCTGTGGCTTATGCGACCAAATCCTGTAATTACTACAGGAGCACTTTTGTCCATACAGTGCATGCTACCATTTTACAGTGTGTGTACATTTAACCTCCTGAGACCCAAGGAAAAAAGTGTCCTTCAGTTTTAGGTTAATTGTGATTTTCTGTCTTTGGAGGAAATAAGACATCTTTTTTCAAATTTATTTTTATTTTTAATTTCATAGCATGTCCTCTTTAGTGTACAACAGGAATAAATATGTTTCCTTACATCAGTGAAAAGATAGATGCAAAACTAAAATGTCCACTGCAATGGACGTAAATGAATGGGCGAGGTCTCAGGATGATATAAAACATGAGCGTTCTGGGTCGGTCTAAAGGTAAGGTCATTATTTAGAGTCTGTCTTACTGTGGAAATTATTTCATTCCACTCATTCAGAAATTTTAATCAAACACCAAATATCAGAGTCGTGTGATAAATACTTTCATGAGGCATTTTAGGAGCCTGAAAGCCACGATATTACAAAACCAGACCAAATGAGACAGACAGCCTGATACACTATTTTCATTTTTAATCTTATGTTCTCATTTTGGGGATTGCAATGCTTCAAAGAAGAAAAAAACAATTATGCTATTATGAAGTCTCAAACTTCTGCTCATCGGGGCATATTAAAGTCCTGGACCAAATTTCTTTGTCCAAATAAACAGCTGAATCTGTTACGCAGTGGACATCTTCATAGTGACCCCAATACCTACAGGCAACCTAAACTCGCCTAAAAGAAATGGAAAGTACTGTTAAAATTCCTACTTTTCTCATTTGCACCCTTAAACCATTCTTCTCTGTTTTTATTAGTATTTTTTTTTTTATAAAACTGAAATTAATTGTGGTCTCAGGTATCATGATCATAAATCATCCAGCACATTTTCAGTCAGTCCTTATTAAGTGCATGACAACCTAAATTTAATTCAATAAACCGTTAATTAAATTCACAAAACTAGCCGAAGGAACTCCTCTTTTGCAGAAATGCGTTCTTACATCACACTAACAGGTTATTGCCGGAGTTTGAAGACATTATGAGTTAGTCTCGGTCGTGTACTGCAGATTTCCAGCCTGAAGCGAGTGCACAGTCTGTAACGCTGTTGCACACCAGATGCGCACACCTTTAATGATGGGTTATTACACCCAGCGCAGCTCATTTGCGGTTCCTCTGGAGTGAGAAACGTCGCCGTGCATCACGTCTGCTTCGCTGTTACCCCTGAGCCCAAAGAATTGCTTATTATGACAAGTGCGGCAGCGAGAGGCCTCTGCGATTCCCCAGCCAGCTGTTTGGCACTTCAGGGCTTCCTGGTCCATCAAAAATCAGGTGCCCTTGAGAAAAATAAGCAAGCAGCTACCTTTGTCTATCGGAGATGCATTGTGGCGCCGTTATCTCCCGCTGCACACTGTCACCCTGGCTTTTTCACCAGTCGCGTCCCCAACATTAACGAAATGCTCGCTTTTGGCTCCCATAAAGCTCCGTACAGCTTTTCTGCTGTTCGTGTGCTTGGGCCTCATGCTCCCTGATAAAGCAGCTTTACTTTATCGCCCCCCCATGCCTCATTTAACATATAATTAATGACTGAAGTGCAGTAATTGTGGTTTTGAGACTTTCCAGTAGTGAAGTTCCGCACTAATAATGTCCTACAGACTACAAATTCTTTTTCTAGCCTGTACTGCTTTGGACTGATGACTGATGTGGTCTGACATTGCCTGACACACGATCTCATCGAGTAAAGAAAACCAAAGGGTCCATTTTAGCTGGGACAGATTTGGACTGTATGGTGAACAGGTATTGTTTGCATGACAGGATATTCATTGACTGCATGACTGGAAGGACATCAGCTGCATGAATAGACAGACTTTCATTGCATGAATGGACAGATATTGTTTGCATGACTGGTCAGGCTGATTGCCAAAGGCTCTTTATCCTCCTTTTCCACACCCTTTACCAAGTATTCCTCTTTGCAGAAAGTAATCTTCTTAAATTACTGAATTTTCCAGAAACTGGAAAATGAAACCTAGCGAGAGAAAAAAAAACACTAAATCCATTTAGTTTTAAATTTCATTTAATTAAATATTTCATAATTATTTTGTGATTAGTAAAATGCATTGTACAGGCTTGTTTATTACTCTTCGTCAGAGACCGCACTGCTTATTGCTGGTGTTATTGTTGTTTATTACTCTTCATTAGACACCTCACTACTTATTGCTAGTGTTATTGTTGTTTATTACTCTTCATTAGACACCTCACTACTTATTGCTAGTGTTATTGTTGTTTATTACTCTTCATTAGACACCTCACTACTTATTGCTAGTGTTATTGTTGTTTATTACTCTTCATTAGACACCGCACTGCTTATTGCTGGTGTTGTTGTTGTTTATTACTCTTCGTCAGAGACCGCACTGCTTATTGCTGATGCTGTTGTTTTTATTACTCCGCATTAGACACCGCACTACTTATTGCTGGTGTTATTGTCATTTATTACTCTTCATTAGACACTGCATTACCTTTTGCTGGAGTTGTTGATGTTTATTACTCTTCTTTAGACACTGCACTGCTTTTTGCTGGTGCTGTTGTTGTTTTGCCTTCATTTTTCCCCATAGCCTTTGAAAAACTAGCTTCTGAAATTAAGAATGACTCGATAAAAGCTAGGTGGTGAAAAAAAACCCATTCAGAGCAGAGCTTCTGAGTTACTGCAAGGACGAATGTGCAGCTGAAATCCAGCAGGAATAACTCTAAGGTCTCCTCTTCTCACTCCCCCATTATTATTTATTGGAACAGATGGGAAATTTATTGCTCACAGCACTGGGGAGGGCAGCAATGACCTCCAACTGATGAAGTATGGAAAGTCCTCAAACATCTACTTGCAATTAATCCACACCCAGTGGTTCAGTTTATGGGCCTCCTTAAGACCAGGGCAATAACAAAAGGCATTCTTACAGCCTAAACACTGCCCACTGTCTACAGGGTTAAGGCTCGGCCCACAGCTGACCAGGACCGTGCCATAGTATTGATTAATGTATTTAATTGTATTTTCCGTTAATATACAGTATCCCACTCCACTCCACTCCTTACATACATCATCATTTAATCCTTTTTGTCTTTATTTTATATTTGGAATTTTCAAGCTCCGTTTGCTGCTTTAACGTTGCATGGTGCATGCAATGCCTTGGCGTAGTATTTCCCCTTTGGGACAAACGAAGTCTGATCTTATCTTTAGATCAATTGAGAGACACCGTTTCACCAAAAGCAAAAGTAAGACTTACGTCTGCTGGGCTGGCGTGCATATCCACATGATGCAGGGGGTGGGAGAGGGGAGGGGAGATTATCAGCACCGTGCGGATGCAGTGGCTTAGGGGAGAAGCTGATTCGCCTCTAAAACCAAACTGACCAATAGAAACGCTTGGAAAGCCAGAATGCAGTCTCTGGTCACAAAAGAAGGTACTGCTTTTTATAATTAACAATTAGCATTGTATTACAGGTGTGTGTGTCTGTGTGTGTAAGTCCTAACCTAGACAGGACATCATGGAGAGCACTGAAACCTTTCAGACACAGACCTGAGGCACAATAACAGAATGCCCCTTTCCATAACAGAGGGTTACATCAAATTTGCAACAGCTTAGCAACTTACAGAGAACGCTCCAACCCACTCCCCTCTTTGCAAATGTTCCCAAAGGACCCTGAAGGTGTGAGACCACATCGTACCAATACAACTACCAACACAAACCAAATCGGTGTTATTTATCACATACTCAGTACAATGTGCAATGAAATGCCAATTCGCCTAATGTCAAGACGGTGGTGACAGGAGTCATAAGTACAAAGAGACAAATTATTAACCATAAATAATAATTACATATGAACATGTACAGTGGGATTATATGTGGGGATGGACATATATAGGCTGTATTTTAACGTTTTCAAGCACAGCTCCACATAAAAAAACAGCTCCTCTCCAGGCTTCAGATAACGTAGTTTTATAACCTGCACAAAATAACTGTGGCATTAATGACAAGGAGAAATATTTCTAAGCAAAGGCCTGTTTATCATAACTGAATTCACTCTGCATTGCTGAGAATAACTGAGGAAGCTGTGATCTGATTGGTGGTTGGCCTGTGTCTCCCGCTCAGGGTTTCCCAACCTGGTCCTCAGGGACCCACAGGCAGTCCACTTTTTTGGGAGCTGGAAGGGAGCAAAAATGTGGACTGTCTGGGAGGGAGCAAAAATGTGGACTGTCTGGGAGGAAGCAAAAATGTGGACTGTCTGGGAGGGAGCAAAAATGTGGACTGTCTAGCAGGGAGCTGGTTCACATTTTTGCTCCCTCCCAGCTCCCTACAACACAGTCTGCAATTTTGCTCCCTCCCATCTGTGGGTCCCCGAGGACCGGGTTGGGAAACACTGGTCTAGCTGCCTGAATCACGTGCGCATTTTATGCAGACGCTGGCATGCCAGAACACAGGAGGCGGCGATCGATAATTCCGTGAGCCGACTTTTTGCCCCGGTGCACTGAGTAGCTGATGTACGAGAAATTCCAAAAGGAAATTCGGGTGCCCAGCTGTATTAATGCATCATTCCTGTCATAAAATGCTATGGTGATGTTTTAAAAATAAAGCACCAAACCATAACATTTTAAAATACTACAATATTCAAAGACTGGCATCCTGTCCAGATTGGCTCCCGGCTCCCAGCTCCTTGATAGACTCCAGTCTCTCTGCCACACTATAGTGAATAAATAGTTATGAAAGATGGATGATTGACAGGAACAGAGTCATTGCAGGTTCATGATATGTAGTAAAATCAGCCTAATGCATCAGGTTTCACATTTAAAGTGGGAAAATCTGAAATTCTTTGAAGGGAAACTAGCAGCCTCCTCCCTGCTGCCTTAAAGGAGGCTCTCCGGCCCTCGTCCAGCAGCCTCCTCCCTGCTACCTTAAAGGAGGCTCTCCGGCCCTCGTCCAGCAGCCTCCTCCCTGCTGCCTTAAAGGAGGCTCTCCGGCCCTCGTCCAGCAGCCTCCTCCCTGCTACCTTAAAGGAGGCTCTCCGGCCCTCGTCCAGCAGCCTCCTCCCTGCTGCCTTAAAGGAGGCTCTCCGGCCCTCGTCTAGCAGCGTCTGGATGTGGCTGCTCTGCTGTGCTTATGGGGAAGAAGCGACACAGAGAAGGAAAATCTACTCGCTCTTCACTTAAAATATATGCAAAGTTTTTTTTTTTTTTTTTTTTATGAAAACTTACAGTCCTGGTTTGAATTTTCACCAACAATGCGGGATCAATTGCTGCCCTGTCTCAAAACTCAGAGCAAAAACGTCTTTGAGCAGAACTCCACGCTACGAAAGATTAAAGTCAGAGGGAGGTGAACGGTTTCCTAAGTACCTCACGTCGTTTCCCGTTGGCTGATTGCTCTTGCGTCGGATTCCAGGCGTTTCGCCTGAGTCAAAAACAAGAGCGTTCCTGTCCTTCATCCATGACAGCTGAAGGAGAACTCAAGGTGTGACTCCATCTAGGCCAGTCCGGAACATTCTCTACATTAACTTTAATCGAACGGCAGTGCCGCTCTGCTAGCACATGATTAATTTTCCCAATAGCTACAACTGACAGCGCTAACACATTATTTTTTTTTTCCCCAAACATTGCAAATGCTGTATTTTCTACCAGAGGAATCTGGTGCCCTAATCCTCTGTGTAGACAATGTGGTAAATCATAACACTCAGAAAGCGACTTTCAGATGTCAGCAGTAGCAGAGAATGCCTCGCATCTCCCGTAGATATGTAGCATTGTAACCAGAGCGTACTGCATCGCTAACAGAGAATGCCACGCATCTCCCGTAGATATGTAGCATTGTAACCAGAGCGTACTGCATCACTAACGCAGAGAATGCCACGCATCTCTCGTAGATATGTAGCATTGTGACCAGAGCGTACTGCATCGCTAACACAGAGAATGCATTCGATTATTCCTCCGAGATTTAACATTTCATAAACACCCCGGAGTGCGTTTCCGGCGGTTCGGCCGCCTATTCCATTACAGAGGGAGCCTGGGAGCTGCAGGCACGGTGCGTCTCTGCCAGGTTTGGCACACGGCATGCCGCCACCAGCCGCGGCTTTGATGCCACGCCACCGTCCCCTAGCAGCTGTTAATGCAGAACGCCACTCCGAAGGGCTCCAGGAAGGATAGCTATGGCCAGACCGGAGCAATCACACACAGATCCAGGGCACTTAGAAAACATGTGTCGTTTTATTACCAGCCTGAGAGAATTTAGCTCCATGTTAATAGAATCACGGGTTGAGAGCTGGATGAAAACAAGCCACTGCGATGCGGCCTGTTGCATTTCTACTCCGTCGTTTGTTAAGTGTGCGGCTTGTCATCACTGCCCCTCCTCAGATAGAGTGCATTCAGAAAGCAATAATAATAATACCCAATGCACCAGACTGTAAAAAACTGATAAAATAAGACATTTTGTAATATTGTATTATTGTGCCTATCACTGATTTTGTAAAGTGACCATGAGTTTGAGAAAGAAGCTATATAAAATAATATTAATTATTATTATTATTAATCATAATAATAAAAGATAATACCCCCAGTTCCTCACAATGGTGTGTTTGTGTGTGTGTGAGTAAGTGGGGGGGGGGGGGGAGTACAAAATATACTTAAATACAGGACAAATTGCTAGTTGGGGCGCTAACACATATAGAGGGAAGACGCCCCGCTAAATAGGATCTAAAACTGCCTCTGCTGGATCTCAGCAGCCCCTGACATAACCCCCCCCACCCCCACCCCCCGCGCTGTTCCCTGACAGGCGGCAGCCAGATTTAATCAGCTGATCGGGCTTCACCACGTGATTGAAAAAGCAACCGGAATATTAATTTATGTGTAATTAAACCGAGGATCTGCCTCAGCGGGGGAATGAGATTGAAGATCTCAGATTTTTCCCTTTTATTAAACAACACAGTATTGAATAAGCTGTATCTAAAAATATATATACTGTATGTGCCCTGTTGCTTTGCCGCTGGGCCCCTTTGCTCAGATGAGTGAGGAGGAAAAAGATGCCGCTTTTGTACTCGAGCTGCTCTCTAAGAATGTGACCACAGGCCAGAGCATCACACATGACATCAGGCCTGGCAAAATCCGGAAGGCTTTGAAGGGAGACCAGCAGCTTCCTTCCTCTTGCCTTGAAGCAGGATCTCTGTTCGGGGGGCTGACAGCTCCGGCCCCCGTCTAGCAGCGTCTTCGGTGTCTTTATGGGGAAAGTAAAATCTACTCGCTCTTCACTTAAAATATATGTTTATGTTCTAAATGAAAACTTGAGCAGATTCATTTGAGGCCCGAAGTCCTGTTTGGATCACACTGAGTCACATACTGTAAAGACACCGGCCACCCTTTGGGGGGGGGGCACTAAGCAGGCTGATCCCCATCCCTGCCTGAATAGGGCTAATTTTACCTTCTGCGCCTGGGCTGGTGACAGAGTGACAGCCAGCAAGTCAATGAAACATGGAATACAATTGCATTAAACAGGTCTTAAAGTTGAAAAGATATCACAGTAGAAAAGGCACAACATGTAACCAGACAGCTTGAGGTTACATAACTGCAGAGATTTTAGGCAGCATTTTAGCTGGGATTTTATATGGCTGGTATAAAATTCCATACAGGCTGAGAAAACAATCTGAGTAACATGGGTGTATAGTACTCTTCCCTGTCCCCACACTGGTGGTCGTTCTTACTCGCAGTGAGTATAATCTTAATGAGTTTCTCGACTTCCCCTTGCCGTGCCCAGTTGCATTCCGACCCTAACCCCATCTCCTTCTCAGAGGCACGACTAACATTTAAGCGATTACATATCTACCATGACATTTCCAGATTGGAGACCTAACTATGAACCCAAACAACTGATGCCAAAATATTGCTGTACTTTTTAAAAGTGCGTTTAATGTGCTTCACTCCTTCTGGATTTTAAGTAATCTGAGGTTTTGCGAGTGTGATGCAGTGCCTTTCCATCTCCGATCAGGGTCACATGACTGATGTGACACGCCCTGTGAGTTGGGGGGGGTTCTTCTGCAGCTGGGTGAATTCGCTAATGGTCCCTTCTTACCAGCTTCAAGAGTTTTTGGCTTTTCTGCCCCACACCTTAATACCTGGTGTTTTCCTGGAGATAAAACAGATCAAACTTAAAACAGGACATAATGGAAAAACATTTTTTTTCCCCCCCGGAACAGCTCACATGCCGATGCATATTGGGAAAATTCAGATAGCTACAGTGATCATTATGCCTGTGCTTGGCAGTTGGCAATTCTTTGTGCGTCTTCAGAATTTGCTAAGACAGGTCTTGCTGGGATTATAACACAAAGGGTACAAAATTGTCACACATGCACAAATGTTCTCCTCCTGAGGCACATATATTTTTTTAATGGACAAATAAATAGTTTAAAAGCATAAATAAAAATTTTAGTTTGTACATGAATGATGTTCTCGGTCATTTACTGCATTGTGATAAGCTACGTAAACATACTATACAAATGCATCTGTTTGGCGAAGGACATATGAATTATGAAATATGGAACTAATATGAAATCTGTGCTACTGCTACATGAATACAAATCTCTTTATATACTGTTATGGGGTTCATGTTACTATTTGGTATAATTACAAAGCAGTGTTATACTCGACCATAACTCCCTCCCTTGTACCACATGTTACTCTGTGCCTTAATTCCACTCTACCCAATGTTACTCTGTACCTTAATTCCACTCTACCCAATGTTACTCTGTACCTTAATTCCACTCTACCCAATGTTACTCTGTACCTTAATTCCACTCTACCCAATGTTACTCTGTACCTTAATTCCACTCTACCCAATGTTACTCTGTACCTTAATTCCACTCTACCCAATGTTACTCTGTACCTTAATTCCACTCTACCCAATGTTATTCTTTGCCTTTATTCAATTATGTCAAATGTTACTCTTTACCTTATTTCTCTGAGCTAAAATCCTCTGAGAGGTTGCATTCTAAATGCAAATGTTTCCACAAGTGAGCCTTTTACAGCCTCTCCAAAGCACTGCACCTGGAGTATTGTTTTCATTATTATACCCGCTGATCACTTGAAGAGGTGCTGATGCCACAAACTCCTGCTCACGTTAAATGTGCCGTTACAATATGATCTGAAATACCCTGACAAAACTGCTATTTAAACTCGAAAATGTCAAAGCAAAATTCAACATTAAAACAAGACTGTTTGCAATATAATGTATTCACAGGATTTGTATTTATTGCAGGTTTGAAGTTACGGAAAATCGCATTTGCCGAGTCTCTGTTCTTCAGAAACACAATTCTGCGTTTCATTCCTCATTACTTCTATATACTAATGTATGTTCATATTTGTGTGCTTTTAACATTAATCCTTCAAAGCATACTTTGAAATGCACAGGGACCTTTTATTGAATAAGATATTACATAATTATAAAATAAAGCCATTTTGGACAAAAGGCTACGTAGCGCCATGAAGGAGGTCAGGGAGAGTGCTAACATTCTGCGCCTCTTTGCCAAAAATCCAAAGCAATAATGTGTCAATTTCCAGCATATTTAATTTCCTGTTTGTTCAGCCATGCCAGTCCCTGGAGTCTGTGCACGATGTTTTGAAAAGGCCCCAGATTCAGGCATAAAATGAGAAGCAGAATTGACTCGCGCAGAAGGTAAAACATTTCTGCATCCCCTGCACATCCTCACTGATTCATGCATCGGCTTATTTTCAAATTGAGCTGCTCTGTTCTTGATTGTTTGCCTGTTGTCGGCAACCGCCTGGCAGATCGGGAAGATCTCTCGCATGACTCATCTCTCTGAGTAATGTAGCGGCTGCTCGGTGCACGTCTGCTTGCCGGACTCCCCCCTGCCGCCAGTGCCAGTGAAGACAGCCATCCTGAGCAAAAGCCACCATCTTTTAAGCCCCTCCGCCTTCTTGGTCTGTGAAAACTGGCAGATGTGATGTGATTTATGCAATTTCACACAAGCCACAATATGATCTGACAATGTTTTTGTCTTCCTTTGCGTGTGCTCTCTCACTCTCATAAAAGATACATTTCTCTCTTGCTGTGATGCAAGATCAAACGAAATACCATGAATGTAAAGCTCTTTAAAGCGGGCTGAATACCTCAGATAGACGGAGCGAGCGTGTAAAGGCACAGAGATGTCCATTTTGCAAGGCCTGGACAAAGCCAGATGCTTTCACTGATAACGGAGGGCTAAATGCAAGACTATGAATAAAGATTACTATTCAGAGCATTTAGAGATTGCCCGCCAGTTGAAATGGGTTAAAAAGAATATAAATGGGGTCAAAAGAGATTTCAACAATGGTCTGGGCTTCAGGATCTGCAAGGTCAAAGAAGTTAAAGGAATCGGTCAGATCTACAGGAAGGAGAGCGCCAGAAATGGTGTGTGGCTCGGCAAGTTAGGGTTAGGGTTAGGCTTAGGGTTAGGCTTAGGGTTTGGGTGCTGCCTGTATTCAGAAGGTCAACGGGTGGAATCCCAGGGTGGGCAGATTTTGTCCTTGGGCCCCTGTACAAGGCCCTAAACCCCCAAATGCTCCAAGAGTCGGTTGACCCTGCTTTCTCCGTTGAATATCTCTTTGAATTAAAGTGTCTGCTGAATACATAAAATGAAGGAATACAAAGTCAGCGTGACTGTTTTGGGGAGGGGGGGGCGCTGTGTGGGAAGTGGGGGACGCGAGCGGAGGAGGATACGGGGGCTGCCATGTGATGCGTTATCCGAAACCTCCAGGCTGGACAGGAGCAGTAAAGCATTACAGGTTTCCGAGTAAAACATTACAATGGTACAAGTGGGAGGGAATACAAAGACAGCAAAGTCCTTCAGCATAAAGTAAAGGCCTCTTATGAGCCTAAAAGGAATCTCTCTTCCTACACAGTCTCAGTCCTAGTGGACTGATCCAGCTGGGCCTGGAAGCACCCGATTTAATTAATTGTCTTGATGGAACCAATTTATCCCTCAAGCTGAGGTCCGAATGGTGTGAGGGGAGCAGGATTCCTCAGTCCCCTAGCAGGGTAACTGAGTAATGGCACCTTGCATATTGTTAATGGGTTACTGTGTCTTGCATACTGCTGACACGAGAGTCACAAACTTAGCAGTTTTACTGCTATGACAGTTTTTTCCAAGCATTTTTTCTTATTACTTTTATTTCACAAGACAGCTTTCAAAAGACACTTTTTGTTTTAACAGAGTTCTCCCCCCTCGGCAATGCACTGCGCTTCAGAATCGTATTTTGGGGACCACAAAGTTGCATATGCATTCGTACCCTTGAAGCTGAAGTTAATACAGCATTCTACTTCATGGTCAGGACCCAGGGGACAAACTGCTCAGATCAGCATGCCAACAAACACCCCCAAACCTCCTCAGCATTAACCTCAGATGGCTCTGTTAACTGGGAAGGGAAACCTTGGTGACCCACAAGTAATACGGCGGAAAATATCAGCGGTAGCCTGTGTATTTTATTTATTTAGCAGATGCTTTAATCAAAGTGATGTACCATTGAGAATGCAGGTCAAAATAGTCCCTGGAGCAACTGGGGTTAAGGGCCTTACTCAAGGGCTCGGTGGTGACATCACTCTTTTGGCCACAGGCTTTGAACTAGCAACCTTCTGATCATCAACAGAGAGCCATAACCTGCTGAGCCTCACACCACCATCATTCTGATGGACCACATACCATTGCACTCCATACATCTAGCGTCCAGCTCTCCTTCTCCAGAAACGTGTCCCTCTCCTCATCGCTGAATGATCACAGGTGTGAGACCGACTGTGTCCAAAGTCCTATGCTCAAGTGTATCTCATGATGCTCTTTGTTCTCCAGTACAACAGGAAGGCTCCCCCCCCCCCAAAGTTCTTCGGCTCTCCCTCCTCCCCCTCAGAGCATCATAATTGCAGAATCGTCCTGAAGCTACATCAGGTTCCCAAAATTAGACGTGGTCCAAGAACCCGATGTGCTTAAACATTAGTAGTTGGAATCCAGGCTCAAAGACAGACTGGCAGGAGGATTCCTGCATCTTTGGGATGATTCTCTCTGGCATGGAGGCGAAAACACAATTTATATCCAGGAGCATAAGTCAATGAAAGATATTAGCCACAGCAGAGAGCCTGGATCCTGCAAATGGGCCCTCGATTTAGGTTCCGGCTGTGCGCTAAAGGACAGGGGGGAGATATTAAAAAACATGGAGTTTATCATTTCAGGAGGAGACATATTAGCAGAGCCAATAAAAAGTGGTGATGAAGAGACTCATTCCTGCTTAATGGTTTTTACAAGGACGGATTTCCGAAATGGAATTCATTACTGGAAGCCATGGTTCTGTGCCTCCGTGTGTCACGTCACTGGGACGCAAAGCATGTGTGGATATCGGTCTGGTTCAGGCTGCTTAAGGCTTTACTTCCATCTTTGGCTCTCTTACCCCAGTAAGAATAAATCAGAATCAGCTTTATTCACAAAGTACAGGAAGTTCTCGACTAATGTAAGCAATCTGTTCCAGAAACCCTTACATGAGTCACATCTTAAGTCTGATTTACCCCCCAGACTGTTCTGGTCACCTTATAGCAAAAAAACACATATACCGAAAAATATAAAATTAAAAGTTGCCTGTACTACGCATGTATGAGGAGTATTCTTTTCAGGGGGGGGGGGGGCAGTTTGCCTCATGGTTTGCAGATTTCCTGGCCCAAATTGGGGAGCCCTGTCTAGAGGGTGTGGTGATGAGCAAGTCTCCTTGAGGTGTGACACAGCTTTGGGGATGAAGGTGTTCAGAAGGCAGCTTCTTCTGGCTCGCAGAACCCTGCACATTTCTCAGACATGAGTTTCTGGATAAACGGTCACCTAGGTGGGTGGGGTCATTGGTGATTCTTTAGTAACCCTCTCTGCTGATTGGACGACGTGCACCATCCTCCTATACATGGTCTCTTCCTCTTCGTCAAGTTTGTTGCCATCTGAAAATGTGAAAAGCTTTGAGGATGGATCCTGGGAAAGACCAAAGAGATCTCATCCTGCAGCTCGGGAGTCCAATGAGCGAGGTCGCAGATACACTCGCTTCGTGTTTGCCAGGAAGTCATTAATCCACTGACTGGTAGAGGCTGATGCATACCTCTGACAATGTGATGTGCAGAACATCAGGTCTGACTGTGTTGAAGGCTGAGCACTATCCTCACATTTGTAGCAGAGCTCTCCACATGTTGTAGTAGATAGTGAAAGCCGACCCACAGCCAGTCCACATTTTTGCTCCATCCCAGTTCCCTGCCAGTCAGTCCACATTTTTGCTCCCTGGAAACACTGCACTAAGGCATTGAGGAGGAGAGAACCATTCAAAAGACTTCATGACGACTGATGTTGAAGGTAATGGGTCTGCAGCCACTGACGCAGGACAATTGGTTCCTGTGGGGTTGCAGGAACAGTAACAGATATATTTAAGCAGGAAGGGAAGTGCACCCCAGGTGAGGAATCAGGCACACGTGCCAACTAGCATAGGTGCTAGACGGCCTGATCTCCGCTTCAGCGGGGCGGGTGAGATCCGGTCAGCGTCCGGTGGGCTTCTGCAGCTCAGATTGTGAGACAGCATACAGACACTCTGCTCCCTCATAAGCAGGAGCGTGTTGCAGATGGTTGAGGTTCCAGCTGATTAGCGGCAACTGCAGGTCTGAATAGTGTCAGTTGTAGGAGCGGCTGGTACAGTAGGTAGAGTTGTTCGTAGTTCATTTACTTTTGTAGTAAACTTTTGAGTAGATGTTTCAAAACCTAAATAAATAGCTCGCAGGTAGAACCACAGTATACAAATACAAAATCTTTATTTAGTGTTTATGAAGTGTTTTCTGTAGTATACGGCACTTTTATTTCACCTATTCTTCGTTTCTTTGGACCTATAAAGGTTAGAATGCCAATAAACCGGCCCAGATCCACACGTCTTGCGCCTGATTTCCCCATACAGCCTTACCGCAGCCTGGATTATATCGTTATCATTTCTCGCACCGTCGCTCAGTTCTGTCTTGTGTTGATGCTGTTGCTGCCCCCTCTGTCCAACCCTGGAACCCCCCCCCCCCACACACACACAATAGATTACCTGGCCCATACCTTTTCTGACCAGTTCTAACACCAAAACATTGCCTTTGCATTTAATCAACAGCTGCTTAAGTGACCTATGTAACTAATTAACATCAGATGATATCATTTCCAGTCAAGCGTGCTTTAAAACTTTATTTGGGCTGTATGTTGCTGTGACAAATGAGTTTTTTATTGACTTATCCAAAGAACACAAAATATGTAAAAATAATAAATGGATATTTCATGTGTTTTCACAGAATATTGTGACCGTACCAAGGCTTCTAAAGTTGGTTATCAGCCAATGTTGATTACTGCTGTAATAACATCACATGCTACAAAGAGGTTTGACATCATATATGTGCCAAATGTATCAGTTGGCTGCCTTGTCCAAATTCAAACTGACACATTTGTTAATATTGCTTAGACTGACCATGATAAGAGATTTCAGTGTAACAAATTAGAGGGAAAATGCCACTTTCTTTACAACTTAATGAGGCATCTTTGTAATGACTACTAACATCCATTACTAAAAAATGATATTGCACATAACTCGAATTGAAATAAAATATATAACTATTAAGATTTCAAAGTAAATGAAAATGTCTCTGTATGAGACCAGTTTTAATTGTGACATCTTTATTGCTGTTGTCATTACCATATACTGTTGTTGTGGTTCATACAGTAATCTGTTCAGTGGGCAGTGTGGAAACTCCCAAAACCCCAGCGTAATTTATCAAAGCAGACATACTGTGCAAAGCTGTGACTGTAGCCACACCCCCCAGCTGAGCCCACCTATCAGGAATCGGTCAAAAATTCCCACCCACGCTACCTTTGGCCAGGGGTGATTTATGGATTTGACTGACAGGCATGCTGTCTAATGAAATCTTACTCTTACTCCAATGCTGAGCGGGATTCTGAAATGTGTGCAATCTGCATCTTTGACAACAGCATCTTTTGTTCAATCTGCAAATTTTATTCAAATGGACCTCCAACAGTGAGATGTAACCAAAACTGGAAGTGAGAAATAACTTTTTCAAATCTGAGGCCTCTGTTACCTGTGCCTTGCCAGATCCTGATGACAGTCCCTAAACGTACAGCACTGTGCCTTCAGGTACCGACATCCAAGGAAGGCCCACAGATGCAGCCCCTCGTCGACGGAAAAGCACGGCTCATTGCCCGTGATGAAAACTCCTCAGCTATCTGATGTCATTTTAATGGTAATAAGACGCTGGGAACAGGTGGTGACGATTCTACAAAACAGCAGCGCCGAAATGGGACAGGCTTGCGCGTTCTGGGTGACATGCCAAACGCTAATGTCCACTGAGCTATTCAGTTGTGAAATTAAATAGGCCCTCCGCAGCAATCGGGGATGGGGGGGGCGGCTGCCCAGATCTGCTGTGAGTCAGGACATGCAGCACGCAGGGGGTTTTCAATAACACTGGCGTTACGGCGGTAAACACTCAAGCCGACGCGATGGAGCGCAGGACGTGGAAGGTGGCAGCTGGAGACCGGGCCGGTGTGAGGCTCAGAGCGTTAGGGCGCCGTGTCTACGATCGAAAGCTCCTCGGCAGGGTGATGTCACCGTCGCAGCCCTGAGAACGGCCCTTAACCCACATTTGCCCCAGGGACATTTTGCCCCAGCCTTCTCAAAAATGCATGTTTATTTGGATACCAGTGCCTGCTGAGTAAAGACTGCTGCGGTGTGTTAAGTGTGGCACTCAGACTTTCACAAATGAGAGCCCTTGTTGACAGCGATACGGGTTTAGCATTTTGCTACATGGACCGAAGGAGATTGGTAATGACTGGATTAGCCCGCGTAACCTCTCTCACAATAGGAACAATGGAAACGCTCTTGCATGTCACTGAGGACGGAGAGAAAGTCCCGTCGCACAACCATACGAGTCCACGTACGCAATGGTAATATTCACAGATTACGATCTGTGTGGTACTAATGGAAGTCATCTGCACTTTTCTATGGCATACAGCAGTCAAACAAAGAAAGCACGTGAAACGCTCCACTAAACGCCGTCACGCGGGAATACGGCGGCAAACGTTTGGAAACAGCGAAGGTCCAAAGCACAATGACCGAAGGTCTTTCGGAGTGACGGAGAGCCAGCCAGTGGGTGGCTTTGTTCAGTATGTGGGCGAATGTTAACATAAACCCTCGGGACATGTTAACTTACCACGCTCCAGAAAAAAATAGGTTGTTAAGGGAGATAATTACTGTACAACGAAGCACTTGTGAGGCGGAATGGATTGACTGAGTGGAGAAAGGCTTAACCTTAAGCGAGATTCTGTGCAGCTCAAACATCAAAGGAGCCTGATTGGCACAGAAGAGTATGGGATGTGGAGTATTATTATGCTGTTTCATGATACTCTGAGGGGGGGTCTCTTATCCCCGGATAGTGTATGGGTGTGTGTGTGTGGGGGGGGGGGGGTCACCTTTGCTGTTCTTCGTGACAATTTCATGAATTCACCTCTAACACCAGGTCAAAATTTAAAGAAATTTGAAAAAAAAACATATATAGTAATGTAAAATATGTCCGTGTTTATTTTAGGCTACAATGAGGCGAAGCCACGTTGAAGCAGCTCAAGGAGCGAGAGGAGTCCCGATTGGGAGATTCGCTGCAGGCAATAGCGTGCCGACAGAGCTGAAAAACCTAAGCCCCCCCCCCCCCACGGGATTTAACGGGACCCCCTAGGGGACACACCGGTGTGTACAGCAGCGGCTAAAGTGCCCTAGGAAGCTGTAAAAGGTGTCTACGCTCATTCATACTCGCATTGTTTTGCTTTTAAAATTTAGGCATTAAACAATCACAGATAGCAGTGCAGCCACAGCTGAGCAAAGATGTTAATAACTAACCCAGGAGGCACCAAATTAATTCTGTAATTGTAATTACAGTGCAGTAAGCAGCCTTCTGCAACCGAACAGGATTCCCAGCAGCACTTGACTAGCGATTCATCTGAAATTCTCCTTGTCAAGTGGACTTTTATTATTATTAGAGGCCCAGAGTGGCGCCAAACTGTGGAAAGGCAAGGCCCCATCTCACCAGTAGGCATGACAGCATTACGAAGCCCCCCCCCCCCACCCCCCACCCCCCAAACCCTAACCCTAACCACCTCAGAGGACTCCTACAGTGAGCAGGATTCACACACTGCTGGTTGCGATTTACCTGTGGGCACCAGGCACTCAAGCCAGGAATTTTAAAATAACTCTTTTAAAGATAGAAAAAACGTCTTTCATTCAAGATGGAGTCTATCCCAGGCAGCACAGGGCATGGGGCCGGGGTACACCCTGGACAGGATGCCGGTCCATCACAGGGCACAGGCTGGGGTACACCCTGGATGGGATGCCGGTCCGTCATGGGGCACGGGGCTGGGGTACACCCTGGACAGGATGCCAGTCCATCACAGGGCACCGGGGCCGGGATGCCAGTCCATCACAGGGCACTTACTAGCTATGGATGTGTTACGACATCCCTGAAATATAAAGTTTGTGTTTTTGCATTTTGAAACATAACTTTAATTTAGGTAGTGATTGGTACCTGTGTGACCCAAGGCTGTTCAATACCCACTTTGCATCACGCAGGCTACTGGCCCCACATAGGAAGCTATCAGCATCTGAGACGGCCCCCCTCCATCAGCAGAAATAAAGTCACCCCCTGCCCCATGAGCGGCAAACACAGAACAGCGGCTCTGCCATAAAGAAGTTCCTCCATTAACTGCACTCTTGCACACATGTTTTTTATTAATCATATCAAATTAAATCTGGGTAATATGATCTATGCCTCAAGGGTTGCATTCGCACAGAGCATCTCATCCTACTACTGCATCATGTTTATCTATATCTGAAATGAGGTTTTATCATAAATATGACACTAGCACACTGCATAGGTTGCTACACTAAATTAGCGGAACAAACCAATAAATAATATAAATAATATTCCTGTTACTGGAGTGCACTCTGCCCGACGCTCTTTACTTTCTGGAATAGACTCCAGGTTCACCTTCACCCTGGTTTGGAAGATGGATTGGTGGATGGATGTGCCCATTTTAATTAAGAGCATATTTCATACCAACAGCCTGTTGTGTCACCCTAAGTCCCCAAATCAGCTACCCAGTTACCCAGCTGAAGCTATGGTTAGGCTTACAAAGGTTATGGCTTTTTCAGACAGTAAAACCTAACGATGATAGTTCAGGGCCCCTGCATAACGGGAAACTACAGATTAACTCGATTTAACAGCATATTTCATACTTTCCATTGGCTTATTATGTGACTCTCTGTCCCCAAATTAAACACATCAATGACTCACTGATCAAAATCCACACTCTTCACATTGCGGGAATTAAGCAGTCAGAGGAAATGGCAGCCATATCTCAAAAATACAGGGAAGCCATATCAGTGCTGGCTGATAAACAGAGCAGTAAGAAGAGATTAATGGTGTGGTTCCCTGAAACAGGCTGAGGGACACGGCTGGACTCTGCGATTGGCTGAGGCCCGAAGGTAACAAAGATGGCCGACTTCATGTGTTGTATGTCGCAAACAACCTCCTTCCTCCAGGGGTTGCTTTCTGAGCTCGTAGTGGGCTTTCCGCATGAGATGTCCGCACACGGATCTCTTCCTTGGCTCCGGTGTAACCTCACAACACTGACATTAAAGCTCCTCCCATATTTTTCTTCATCTACTGCTTTGTCAAGGTGCCTTCTAAGATCTGTCGGTGTCCTGGACAGACTGTTTTCCTAAAATGGAGAAGTCCAGCACAGTTCGGAAAGTGGAACCCACTGGAATTCTCCAAGGTCCGCTCAGCAAATCGCTCCCGCTTGTTACCGTAAATAGGTCTCCCAACATTTCTTTCAGCAAATCTCTCCCTCTTGTTCTCTTCATACAGTGCTTGGTTTTCATTGGGGGGGAGGGGGTGGAGTACATCACAAAGGTCATTGTCAAACAGCATCAGAGATGCAGTGTTCTACTTCTGTCTTGCACTGCGGGCTCTATCCATCTACCTGTCTGTCTGTCTGTCTACCTACATGTGTGAGGTCTGTATGTCTCCTCCAGGAATTCTTTTTAAAATATCTGGTTCCTGGACCCTGTCTCTGAAGGGTCATATGATGGCCAGTTGTCCCCTGCAGGCTGTCCCCTGACTCGTGTGCTGGGTTACTGGCTCTCTGCATACCTACAGTGAAGGCAGAGAGGAAAAGGGGGAATGCAGAGATGTAATAAAATGAAATCCTGACTCCTGTAAGCTGGAATATCACCCCGGAGGTGGATTAGTTTTCTAGCCTCTAATTAGCTGGTCTCTCACGGAGAATCCGGGCCCCGGCATTGAAAGACTCGCACTGCTCGCTGCATTAATGGGGAGATTTGTGTCGCCATCACTCGGCCGATCCGACTAAAGCTCGATCCAATTAAAAAATAATAACCTTAAGGCGGGAGGCAGTGTGCTAGCTAGGAGCTTGGAGGTTCTTCAAGAGCCTGGGTTGGCCTTGCCCTTGGAAATCCATATCACTTTCCAAAGAAGAAATGGGTCATATTGGTACAAAGGAAATCATGATCATGTGGTTATTATTATTGCTATGAGCAAACTGACTGATGGCAAATGCAAGTTTAAAGCCACAGACGGACGTGTGAGAGCTCGGCACTGTCCGGAATGTCACTCCCTTCCTGCGGGAGAAAGATCCTGCGTCTCATACAGCTCATTCTCCTGTCTTGACAGCATGTTTCATGGGCAGTCAATGAAGATGGAGCCCAAAGACAGCACTGCCCAAAACGGAAATCCACCCTTCAGCAGATATGGGTGCTGGAAATGTTCTCAGTTTACTTTGATTCGTTCATTACAAAGAACAACCAGGTTTATAGTTCTAACAATGCAGTGGCGCAGTGGGTAGAGTCAATAAATCACACCCCCAAACGGTTTTGCGAGTTGCAGTTATAGCCCAGCTTAGGATAGTGTAATTAGCATATTTCCACACGGTTTGTGTGGGTTTCTGATGGTTCCCTCCCATAATGCAAAGCACATGTGTGTATAAATGCCCTCTGATAGGTCGGCAGCCTGACCAGGGAGGATTGCCGAGTGAAGCGGCACTGATTGTGCGTCAGGTAGGCAGGAACACGGCGGCCTGCTCTGAAGTTCACTTCTTTTAATCATCTCAGCAGATTTCTACTGTGAATTTAATGGCTTCAAATCATATTAAAGTAGGTGGAGGAATTTGCGATTAACAATTTAAGTCTTGAATTAGATCACTTATCGAAAGAAGTTGCTCTACATCTTAATTCCGTTGATTGTCAGCATATCCTGACAAAGACGGCGATGAACTTGCTCGGGGGGTTTTGTCACACTGGTGCCTATTAGGGTGAAATATGGGCCTGAAATTCTGCTGCATCCGTCCTTCCATCCATCCACACATCTTTCACCGAGCTTCTACTAGGTCACAGTGGCTATTATGTAATAACAAGCAAACAAAAATGGCAACAATAAAAATTATAACAATGATCCTGCTGACCCACTCACAGCAGCACAACATCGCAGAAAATGCTGATAAGCTGTCAAGCTTGCATGTGACGCTGACTGCAAACGAGCCTGTGGATCATCAGAGCATGTGACCAGACCCAGAGGATAATCGCTAGCAAACAGCATTTCCTGTTATCGCTAGCAAATATTTCCTGTTATCGCAATCAATCTTATTCCATCACTCAGCTCATGCTTTCATCATAATTGACTTGGAGACAGCTGACCCCATTTAGAGCTGCATATTCGAGCGATGAGAACCGGGGTGTGTCTCACGCTTAAGGGATTAGCAGGCGGCTGGTATAATGTACAGCTAGGCTTAGATGCTGCTTAAAAATAAACCATATTCCATTCATGTTAACTTATCCAGCTCCTCTGCCTTGAAACCAAAATCCCTGTTTGTCGTCCCTTATTTACACCATTGTCAGGTCTGTTACTATACTTATACTATACTGCTACTACACTTATATACTCCAATTTACAGTAAATCAGTGTTCGAGCACCGATTCTCCAAGACGTGTTCCCAGAATTTTATGCCTCACAGGTAGCCATGTTAATGATTAATGAAAGATGGCAGATTTCCGGGCTGGCTGTGTCATGATGTTTATAGAGCAGGAGATAGAAAACAGCAAATGCAGTGGTATTTGAGTATAAGAATTAATTAAATGCAGTAATTTAAATGCAAGTAACTCTTGCTCTATATTAATGTCACAGTTCTGACAGGACGCAAAAGCATTTCTGTGTGGCATGAAGAGCAAAGACCTCAAGCTGAGTCTCACATATAACTGAACACAAAAATGATCTGGAAGCAGAGTGAAAATTCCTTCTATTATTAGCTTTCAACACAAAGTGGCGATTTAAAGATTCTGGATTACATGGAAGTGGAATAAAATAAGACATCTTCCCTCTATGTATGGTAAATATTTGTCTATTAAGATGTTATAACTGAATAGTCCAAAAAAACAAAAAAGACTTTTGCAAGGCAGCCTAAGTAAAGACCCCACGCTACAGATGTTCAGAGCGGGTTTTGACTTTAATGGTATCTTTGCCCACAGACAATTCATTAGCTAAAGGTCAGGCACTGTTCCGCGGGAGTCGCTGACTTCAGACTCCTAAGGGGTGGAGGCGGGGGCGCGGAGGCTGGGTTGGCGGAGTTACGTCGGCTGCTAATAACACCTCATCTCCAAATGAAACCCTGAGTTTGACGTGCTGCTCCGCGCATGTAGGAGTAGCTCATAAAACAGGATGTAGCACAACTGAATAGCTGAAATGTGTTAGAATTATCCAACTCCATCTATCTGGGTAATTACTCCAAAAACCATGCTTACCGAATGTATCTTTATCCTGCCTGTTACATCTCAGAATCGTAGGAAAGTACACGCTGTTATACTGCACAAAATTATATGATTTTGACAAAGATGCACTTTTCTCATTTCCTCACGAATTTAAGTCAAAGTTATTTTCCTGAAAGGTAATATTCTTCCATTTTACTGCCCTCTATTTTACACTTATTACACCCTACAAACAATATTTCCCTCCATACCGCCTGGGGGGGGGGGGGGGGGGGGGGTTGAGCAATATCACTAGCCATCTTTTCTGAGGTCTATGAAAGCGACAGCCTCAGTGCTGGCAGATAGCAACATAATTCTCAGAATTTGTATATTAACCTGCTGCAAAATTCAGAAACCGGCCTGCACTGTAATCTCTCCCTGTGACATTTAGGGAGGACAGGTTTCTACTGCAAAATTACTTTCCTTTTTTTGAGAACAATTTCCTGTCACAAGTCATTTAAAGGGCCGGTTCAGCAATGTTTCCTGTGTGTCAGTGTGAGGATGTTTCCATTATCAGTGTTTAACAAACTACATGCCTGAATGAATGGAGGGTAGGAGTATAGGACTGAGAAAGTGTACTTATGGCTGTTACTCAACTCGCATTGACCGCTACAAAAATCTGCTAATTATCATCCAGTTAATTGCTTTGGAGCAGGGACACGGGTCTAAGTGCAAGTCTAACACACCTTTACAGCTTATTGGAGGCCAGCATTGACAGACTTTTAACTTCTCCAATCAGAGAGGCTATTATAGACAGCCAAGGCCAAAAAGGTATAGGAGGGTTGCCCGTGATGTCATGCTGTACCACCCACATTAAGCAAATGCCGCCATATTGGTGCACAGTTTCCCATCTGGCGTGATACTCACTGTGCACTGTCTGTGCTCTTTTGCCAAGTTCATGGTCCAGGGTGTCACTGTCGGCTGAAACAGCAGCAGTGTTTGAGGAAAAGGAGTTAGACTACAATAAATATTAATCACTGAGAAAAAAAATATATATTGGAAGCGGGTCACAGAGAATGTGGTCTCACTTTTAAAGGAGACTGCACATTCCGCACAGAAGCTTAAGAGTAACCCATCAGTATGCTACACAATGTCCGGCATCTGATAAGATTATTCAAATAATAAATAAAAAAACTTTATGAATACCTTCATCATAACTGCATGAACAGTCAGAACTAGGAGACCCAGGCAATGAAACGTGGCTCCAGTAGCAGATTCCATGCTTGATTTATTTATTCAGGTCTTAGTGAACAGCTTAGGCCCAAAGAAAAGCAGGAGAGTCTGACACGTGATTAAGGAACCCAGGCAGCAAACCCAGCATCAGGAAATCGGATAATCAGAAAACTAGCCCCGAAGCCCACCTGTGCAGCAGATGTCAACACTGGAATCCTATTCTCCTGTAGACGTCTCAAACGGGGCAGGTAAGGTCAGCGATATCAAGCAAGGCACTTTTTCACTTTGCAGGTAGTCAAGGAAACTCCATGTATTTAGAAATTTGTTATTCGTAAATCTGAATTAATAGATGCTGTTATGATCAATGGCGAATGATCATTTTTATTGCAGGCCAGGGACAGTTTCGTTTGCACGTCTTAATTAATGTATTCATGTGATTAAAAAATAGCATATTTATTCTCTGCTGAAAGCTCTGACCCTTAATCCCCTTTCAAATTAATACTCGGCGTCACTTAGCTGTGATTAAGTTACAACAGGCTGACTCTTGCTCATTAAAGGAAATTAGCGCGGCTGATGACTGGCTAACATGTTGTGATTACCTTTCTGTCTCACTGTTTAACCGGGTCTTTGGTTTTTCACAAACAACGCAGTGGAAGGGGTGGGTAATTCTGTTCCTGTTTAAGGAAATTATATTTCAAAATAAAAATGCCAGTTATATTCTCTGTAGGAAATTGTACTCTGGGATGAGGGTTTGAGTCTCTGCCCTCTTCTTCTTCTCAAGTCTTCTTGGGGTTTCCTCCCCACAATCCAAAAACACGCTAAAGTGAATTGGTGTTACCACATTGTCCGTAAGGGTGAATGGTGAGTGTGAATGGTGAGTATGCCCTGTGATTCTTCGTGGTTTTTCCCTCATCCTGGGTTGTTCCCTGCTTCCAGGATAGATTTCAGACCCCCGCGACCCTGCACACGACAAGCAGGTACAGAAAATGGATGGAGGAATATTATATTATATATTTAGGATTAACCCTGGCAGACAGAATCAAGTAAGCATTTTGTATATGGTGACAATAGTTTAAAAACCAGTGCTGACGACCTATATTACAATCTGTATCATCCGATGCTGAATTTGTGTTTTTCAGTAGAGATTATAAATGAAATCTTGTTTTCAATTAAAAACAGAAGAGATTATAGATTATTCTTTCATCAATGTGTTACTGGTTGAATAATAAATTAAAATGCAGATTATTCCAAGTTTGTACATGAAATGTGTAATAAATGGATAACTGGATAATGTACTGGAAAATGAATTAAATTATTCACTTGCTGCTATAAAATGTCAGTGAGATACTGGGAAATGTAAAGATTACATTCAATATTATCAGTGTCCAGTGTAAACCGTTGCTCTGTGCTGCCACCACAACCCTGTCTCGGATCAGCTGTCGATGATGGATGGATGGATGTATGGATGTATGAATGGATGGATTCATTAGTATTATCTTTGATTCCTCCCAAAAACCTTTGACTTCTGTTTCAATGCTGCAGAGCTCTACTGGAGTCTTGCCGCATACTGCATGCTAGTTAGCAGTGGGTCCCCTTACTGCATGCTAGTTAGCAGTTGGGGCCCCTTACTGCATGCTAGTTAGCAGTGAGGCCCCCATATTGCATCCTAGTTAGAAGTGGGGCCCCCATATTGCATCCTAATTAGCAGTGGGGGCCCATACTGCATCCTAGTTAGCAGTGGGGGGGCCTTACTGCATGCTAGTTAGCAGTGAGGCCCCCATATTGCATCCTAGTTAGAAGTGGGGCCCCCATATTGCATCCTAATTAGCAGTGGGGGCCCATACTGCATCCTAGTTAGCAGTGGGGGCCCAATTTCTTCCCACCGTAATACTCAGGCTCCTATATGGCATTAGCAGCCCCAGCCATCGGCCATCCTCCGCAATATTCTGTCCCCGTTTTCACTGGACTCACCCTGGCAGTCTCTCTGGGGGTAAGTACAGGGATGCCCATCAAAAGGCCAGCCTCTTTCTGGAATTGCTCCACATAAGACTGCCAACAGAACATTTTATTTTTTCAACTATTGATACCCTATAATTATTGTAATCTCTATTATTGTGATCTTATTTTGCAGTAACTATTTTTATTGTTATTTTAATGTTGTTTGTTCTTTTTCTTTTTATACCACTTTGTTTTTCATTGTATTAGGTACTGTATCCTGGAAGCAGGTGGAAAAGCATTTCAGCACACAGATGTACAGTGTATGACTGCATGCTAGTTAGCAGTGGGTCCCCCATACATAGCGTTTCAGCACACACGCATACAGTGTATGACTGCATGCTAGTTAGCAGTGGGTCCCCCGTACATAGCGTTTCAGCACACACGCGTACAGTGTATGACTGCATGCTAGTTAGCAGTGGGTCCCCCGTACATAGCGTTTCAGCACACACGCGTACAGTGTATGACTGCATGCTAGTTAGCAGTGGGTCCCCCGTACATAGCGTTTCAGCACACACGCGTACAGTGTATGACTGCATGCTAGTTAGCAGTGGGTCCCCCGTACATAGCGTTTCAGCACACACGCGTACAGTGTATGACTGCATGCTAGTTAGCAGTGGGTCCCCCGTACATAGCGTTTCAGCACACACGCGTACAGTGTATGACTGCATGCTAGTTAGCAGTGGGTCCCCCGTACATAGCGTTTCAGCACACACGCGTACAGTGTATGACTGCATGCTAGTTAGCAGTGGGTCCCCCGTACATAGCGTTTCAGCACACACGCGTACAGTGTATGACTGCATGCTAGTTAGCAGTGGGTCCCCCGTACGTAGCGTTTCAGCACACACGCGTGCAGTGTATGTCTGCATGCTAGTTAGCAGTGGGTCCCCCGTACGTAGCGTTTCAGCACACACGCGTACAGTGTATGACTGCATGCTAGTTAGCAGTGGGTCCCCCGTACATAGCGTTTCAGCACACACGCGTGCAGTGTATGACTGCACGCTAGTTAGCAGTGGGTCCCCCGAACATAGCGTTTCAGCACACACGCGTGCAGTGTATCACTGCATGCGCGAGAAATGAAGCCCAAGACTGGAGACCCAGCTGACATGGCCATGGGAGGTGGGGGAGGTGTGTAAGCAGAGATGAGTTTAACAGAAGCCAGTGAAGAGGAAAAAGAAAAGGGCAGGGGGGATTCCGGAGGGGCTGCGCTGGACAGCAGGGTCTGGGCGGAGCAGGGAGAACTCAATCTGATATAGAGATTGGGAGCAGAGGGAGGGAGATCATAACCTGACATCTCGCTGCCCCAGGATGCCCCCCTCCCAACACCCAGCAACATTAAAGCCTGCTACCTCCTTGATAGGGGAATTTTCTAGAAAGTCAAAGTTATTACTCACATACGAATCTTGCAGTATTGTTACTGGTAAGGAAATGTTTCACAGCGCACGGAGGAATGTTCCAGAAGTGCTATTGGAAATCAGTCTGGAGGCTCTCTCTGACTCTTTAAGTGACTCTTTAACCAGCTAGTTAGAGAGCCAACAACTGCATGTAAAGGTGATATTAGCCTTGGCTACGACCTGCATCATATAATAAAATAATCAAAACCATCCATCTTCTAACTGTTTATTCAGTAAAGGGTGATGGGAGAGGCGACAGTTCACTGCAAGACACACACACACACACACACACACACACACATTTTGGACAATTCAGAGATGCCGAAACATGGCTAGTTTTTTAAATGTTGTATAAGTTCTGGCTTTCTTCTGGCGCTTGGGTCTCTCAGCTGCCCCTGGAGGGCGTCGGGTGCATGCGCTGCTTTCAGGCCATAATTTGTTATTACCAAGCCCTAATGGTATCGGCATATTCTGACAGCCCTCCCTGAAACATTAATCAGCAGCATTTCACTCATGATAGGAGTGTGTATACCAACTGCATTACTCCCAGATATTTCGGGTACATGATTTTTTTTTTTCTCTTTCAGAAACCGTAGATTGTTTTCGTCAGATATGCCCACTGTGGAAGACAAGAAGGACGGCCACCGCGTCTGCGTGCATCAGCCCAGGTTCTGTTTCCCTTGCTAGGATTAGGGATTAATGTCAGGGTTGGGGTTAGCAGGCGGATGCTGTGCTTGCAGGTATATTGGTATATTATATCGTTTGCAATTTAAATAAACTTTCTGGATATATTAAACTAGACCTGGCTATTTTGTTTATATCCATCCATCCATCCATCCAGCAACAGTGTCAAACAAGAAGTTCTTTATTTTATGGGCTTTAATTTGGTATGTTCATTCTTTTCTATATCAGGTCTTATTTTCTTATTTTTGCTTGTTTCCATATAAAACGCTGAGCAGCAGATGTTGCACAAGTTAAGCCGGTGATTTTCTTTTTCCTTCTTTAATTTCTGCTAATTGCCCCTTTGTTGATCACTGCTGAAATACAACTCATGAGAATACACGATAGGAAAACGCAGCCCCCACCCTTTTCAGGGCTGATTTATCGAAGGAACCTACTGCATGTGTTATGTGGAAGAGATTTAGATTTATGCATTTTATTTATTTTTTGACACACGTCACAGATGGGCTATTTGCCTTCTATCAGCGGGCAATGTTACCCAATGCGAAGCGGCTCATAAATCCAAGGGCTCCTTTGCACGGTGATGAAAGACGGCACCTGTAACTAACTTCACCTCAGGCAAATTAACAATAAGCAAATGCTTGGAAAGGAAAAAAAAAAATCTATTTATGAAAACCCATATTACGCTGTTGTTATTAATTTAATTCACATTCTCTGAAGGTTTCGAATTCATGCAGTTTTCGTAATTTTATAAAAACAAAGTTCTGATCAAACTTAACTCAGATGTTCATAATCGCTTTCATAATGTTGTTAGGGCCGTCATTTTCTTCGTCTAAGCTCGTTACTTTTTCTTACCAATTTTTTTTTATTTTTTTATTATTATTCAATTTAACCATGCAGTAGGCAGTAAGAAGGAGCACAAGGTAACACAAGGTACTTCAACAGCGACGCCAGTCAAACCAGAAAAAGCTTGTTGACTCACCAGAGGACACATTTGTAATGAGAATGATCAGTAAATAGCGGAAACAGCATAACTGTGAACACACTATACTGCTAACATACAAAAATACTAAAGCAATTTGGATAAAAGTACTGTATAGACGAAAAGTCCCGGCTCCATGACCAGAGATCAGCAATACCACGTTTGTCAGCCCATCAAATTATACGCATTAAGATTATTCATTCCCGCAAATTAACAAACAAAAAATATCTGATTTAAAAAGCATATACAGTACTGCTTTTAGCTTTTTAAGGGTACTGAAATAGCCAGTTATGAAAAATCTCAGATACGAGCTAAAGAGTTTGTCTGTCCAGTATAATGTATATGGGAGAATGTGGGTCGGGAACATCCATCCATCCATCCATTGTCCAACCCGCTTATCCTACTGGGTCGCGGGGGGTCCGGAGCCTATCCCGGAAGCAACGGGCACGAGGCAGGGAACAACCCTGGATGGGGGGCCAGCCCATCGCAGGGCACACTCACACACCAGTCACCCACACATGCACACCTAAGGGCAATTTAGCAATGCCAATTAGCCTCAGCATGTTTTTTGGACTGTGGGGGGAAACCGGAGAACCCGGAGGAAACCCCACGACGACACGGGGAGAACATGCAAACTCCACGCACATGTGACCCAGGCGGAGACTCGAACCCAGGTCCCAGGCAACAGTGCTAACCACTGCACCACCACGCCGCCCCGGGTCGGGAACATAATGACTTAATTTCTGTGCTCACATATTTCAGTATTTGTGTATGCTGAGATCATTTTCAGTTATGTCAGTTTAACATTGTTATTCAGACCCTGCATACCACTCTGCTCATGCCAGTGTCTGTCCTCAGAGCCCTGTGTCTGAGAGGGAAACACCTCCTAAGTCTGACAGCACTTTCTTTAAAAATACAGGAACAACGAAAGATATTTTTAGCAAGCAAGAGCTTTGCTTGTGCCCCTAATCTTGAAATGCAATGAAGATCGTTTAATAAATGTTACTTTTTGTGAATGTGTGTGTGTGTGTGTGTGTGTGTGTGTGTGCGTGAGATTTATGTATATTTACATTGTGGAGATCAAATGTCTCCACAATGTACTGTAATATAAACCTGATATTTTGACGTTGTGGGGACCATTTCTTCAATTTCAAAAAAATCTATGAATACAATCAAAAAAAAAATCTAAAAATGCCAAAAAAGTCTTATATTTTGTTTGGTGACATAGTTAAGGTTAGGGCTGGGTAGAGGTTAAGGTCATCATGTTTGGATTAGAGTTTTCCCCATAGAAATGAATGGAGAGTCCCCACAAAGATATAATTGTAACCTTTGTGTGTGTGTTCATGTGTAACACACTGCAGTTTATGCTGCAGAAAACCCCAAATTACAGGGGCATGGAATGAGGAGGTCTGGGTGGTTGGGGGTCATGACACATCATCTACAAACAATCAAAACAATTAAAAAGGGTGGTGGGCAATTTCGGTGGACTTAAAGAACTTAAAAAAAATAAAGATTAACTGGTGTCAGGGATGCAAAAAGTCAAGATGCATTCTAGGTGTCAAGATGGAGTCCGGAACACGCTCCCGGAACACACTCCCGTCCGGAACACGCTCCCGGAACACGCTCCCGTCCGGAACACGCTCCCGGAACATGCTCCCGGTTACTGGGGGCAAAATGAAAAGATACCGATTTGCACACAATCCAGGAATAAAGGAATGGCAGCCCTGATCAGTGCCCTAAAGCCGGTTACCTGCCCTTCCTTTCCAAAATGCCCACAAGCCCCCTTCTGATGCATGCAAACACTCCTCCCCTCCCCCAGCGCCACGTATCTGTGTAGATCAGCTTGGATCAACAGGCTGGAGGCTGCAGGTTGTTCAAATAACTGACATTCGCAGACCTGCCCGTGCGGCTGGAGTAACAGTACGATCATTTGAAAGCTGAGCTCTATAGGACGAGTTTTTGGAACCGTGTAGAACGTCTTCCACCCAACAGTTGAAAGCTCCGCAGGAAGAGTCTCTGGCTGTGAGTTTATTTGCAGCTATAGAAGCAATATCTGTCACAGAAATCTGAAATCAAGATACCTAAACAAACCCATTCATGCTTCAGCGATTAAATTACTGAAGCAACATTTCCTTGTTTCTGTATCTAGAAGGCTTTTTAAGAATCAAATTAGGAATCCCTTTGGTACGGCTGGTTGTTCTGTGTAAATTGTTCCATTTCATCCTGAACAACTATGGGGTGACCTTCACGTGTTGTCTGAACAGGAAACTGCTCCTATGACGGACATTCAGGTTACATGTAAATGCCACCTAACGTGCCGTTATTATCACATGAAGAGATATCAATTCTATTAATAGACAGAGCAATTTATTGCTGCTAAAAAAAATAATCCCACAGATTACTGGAGCCTGTTTGCGGATGGCAAATCGCTGGGGATGAGGCAGCAAATTTAGCTCTCTGTGATCCAGGGACGGATTACGGACCGGGCCAGCGGGGCCGCTGCCCAGGGGCCCTTGGGGTGCAGGGGGCCCATGGGGCCCCTAGCCCAAAACAATTTGCAACGCTTATCAACAATGTATTTTCGTTTGTCTATTTTAGAGGGCCTACATTCTTTGATCCTTTGCCTACAAGAGCCCCTGACCCTATAGGGCCTCTGATGGAAACATGGAGGGAGGGCGTTTGGCTGCCAAGGGCCCTTGAATTGTGGTGGTGGTGCTGGTGGTGGTGGTGGTGGTGGTGGGGGGGGGGCCCTCGCGAACGTTTTGCCCAGGGGCCCACACAACCCATAATCCGTCCCTGCTGTGATCGTCTCTCTTCCCTGGTAACCTAGTTAGCAATCAGTGGCTGCTCTGTCTACCGGTTACCTGTGGTCTTCTGTTCCATGTCATTTTAAGGGATGTGAGTCTGCAAGCATTAGATAATCAATCTTTCAGTTTCCAGAGAACTGGCATTTAAGCAACTCAGAGGTAAAGAAATTCATAATTAGGACAATTACCAAAAAGAGGCCGCGACTCTTTACCACTGAGTGCGTATTCTAGATTAGCATTCTCCAGTGTGACGCTACTTTCTAGCAAGTTCAGCAGCCCACGATGGGGTTCATTAAAATCAGGGTAAATACACAGAAAATGGCTCACCGTAAGACAACGCCCCCTGGCAATTCCCCGCAATGTAAGTGCCACTGCATCGTGTTACATTGTCTTTTTTTTTTTTTTACAGAAAATTTGTGAGGAATTTTGCAGAATGTACTGCATGAGCATATGTCTCCCATGCCGACAGATGTTAACTAAGCAGCTAGTGGGAGTTAATGGTGATTATTTCTGTCTATTTGTGCAACAATAAATAACCACTGAACAAACAGTTTATTTGCACCTTTGTTACAGTTTGCATTGCGGCTTTTTAAATGATGAAGCAGGAATGAAAAGGCTGCCAGTCTGTCTAAGCGGAGTCTCCATGCAGTATGAATGAGAACGGCATCAGGATAAACCCTGTACTGACCCAACACTGCTTATTACCAAGCTTGGCTAGAACCTGTGCTCCATTTCAGTCTTATTTTTTAATTTCTCTTCTCTGTTAGTTTGCAAATTGTCCATAGGTGCGAATGTGTGTCGGTGGTGTTTGGTTGGCACCTGCAGCTTCTGGAATAGGCTCCAGACCCCCACGACCCTGTGTAGGACAGGCAGGTATGGAAAAGGGAAGCAGATCGATGAATGAACGCGTGCTCCATGTAATCCGTGAATGTAGGCACCAATACCGCCAAGATAAACTCCTAGTGCACGTGGGAGTACCCAGGCAATAAAGTGAGCCCTGATTCCGATTATCTGAACATTCTGGTCCATTCTTCCGCTCTAAGGAATGTTTAGAGACACACACTGAGGGGCAATATAGACTCACAAATTAAGCTGAACGGCTACTCTTTGGGTAACAGGGAGGTGAATATGGCTGGAACCCAACACAAGCTGTGTGTGAACGCACAAAGTTCACACACTGAGATGTGGGGTCCACAGCCCTGTAGATGCTGACTAGGAACCCTGCCGAAATCAGCCTTGATGCCCCTACAACACAGCGTCAGCATTCACAACAACACATAATTAAACAAACAACCGCTGAGTTTAAATCAATACATGAAATGGCCGCAAGCAGCTTAGCTTTCAGTGTCACAGGGTTATACTGCACCAGCCAATCAACGTCACAAAGTTATGCTACACCAGCCAATCAACATCATGGCATCATGCTACACCAGCCAATCAACATCATGGCATCATGCTACACCAGCCAATCAATGACTTAGAGTGTGGTGTAAAACATCAGGCACAGCTGATGAGTATAGCATAAGACATTTATTGTGCTTTTTTGTTGTGTTGGTATAGTTTACTGTAAGGCTTTTAGATAATATCAGCCTCCCTGTATTTTCATAGAAAATTCTAGTGAGAAATGTGGCTTAATTTTTAGCACACTGGCCCTTTTTATTTGAAAGAATAGCACTGGATATAGCCTAGCGTATCAATATGACCTCCGCTTTTAGAGTTCCTCCCCACACAGTATAAGCGAGCAGTACAGTCAATCTGGCGAAATGATTTGACACATATCTGAGACGCACTCGAGAAGAAAAAAGGCAGTCTGGCCGGCCTCGTCGGCCCGGAGCAGGAGCGGGATGAAGCTCCAGCAGCCGACAGACAGCAAAGCTGAGCAGAGGAGACAGCTGATGCCCTCATGAACACTACAAGCCAGCCCCTGACGGCAGAGCGAGCTGCACAGAGACGCTGCCCAGAAACCAAGGGAAAGTTGCAGATTGGTATAACAGTAGTAGACAGGGGTGGATTATTGCATAAGCTACCATAGTAAAATCAGGGGTCCCCAACCATGTCATCTTAGGGGCCCGGAGAAGGTAATCCACTCCTGCAAGGACCCCTGGAGGAAACCAGGGGGACCACTAATCCACATAATGCAAATGAACCATTTATATCAGACATAATAATAATTTTGATCACTGGAAGGCACAGTGTAAACCAGGGGTCATCAACCTTTTTGAACCCGAGCTACTTCACGGGTGCTGAGCCATACGAAGGGCTACTAGTGTGATACACTCTTCTTAAATAACACATTTGCTCAGTTTATCTTTAGTTGCATATTATTATTAATGATTAATGATAGTATATAAATGCAAATGTGATTAAAGAAGAATAGCAACAGGATAAAATTAAATTTTAGACACTGCTCACTGGTGAGTTGTGCTATTTTTAGAACAGGTCCGCGGGTGACTCACGTGGTTGTTGGGGGCATCCTGGTGCCCGCAGGCACCATGTTGGTGACCCCTGGTGTAAACATTAGAGTTCTGCTGAAATCTGCTGTGGATATAGTCTATAGGACCATGCGAGAGCATGCAAACGAAACCGGAAGCAGCACCGATGGGGGTTACATGTGACAGTCAAGTTAATAATTGGCTAAGTTTACATTAAGCATTTATGCTCGTTTTCCGTGTGTCATAATGATTTCCTCCGGGGACTACGGGTGATTTGTACTGTCTGAAGATATGAAGGTTAACTAGCCATTCTGTACTGTGCATGGTATATGAGTGTATGTGTATGTTAATTAACCAGTTAATTTGACGTTGTGGGGACCAATTTTAGGTCCCCAGAAAGCTCTGCGAATGCAATCAAAAAACTAAAAAAGGCAAATGTCTCGTATTTTGTTTAGTTACTTATGGTTAAGGTTAGGGCTAGGTAGGGGTTAAGGTGGTCATGCTGGGATTAGATTAGGGGATTAGATTTTCCCCATAGAAATGAATTGGCAGTCCCCACAAAGATAAAAATTACACTGTGTGTGTGGGTGTGCCCTGTTAGGGATTGCCATCCCCAGCGTTTTACACTCTGCTGTGTGATAGGCTCTAACCCTCCTCCCCCACCTCCCCATGTGACCAGGACAAGCCTATAGAAAATGGACATAAAGATTAAATGTCTCACAGTAAAGCTCGCCTCATCCCAGGTAGTTACAACAAATACAGCACTGGAAGCAGACTACCCCCCCCCCCCCCCCCCCAGTGGAAAGTGTCAACACGGGATCCTGCATTTCCCAGGGGATCTTATTAGAAAAGACTTAGCACTGTTCATCTGAGGGGAAAAAAAAAAAATGATTTGTACTGACTGTACGAATTGATCAGACATCACTGAGGGGTGCAGAACATGAGCAGTAAATAAAGACTTCAACCGCTGAGAAGAAACCTTTGGTAGCCAGTAATGTGTCCTTCATAGCCATGGACACACACTTGGAACAAAAGCAACAGAAAGCAGAGAATCACCAACACACAAGGTCCATAAGTGTCCTCCATAACCTGCTGGCTATGAGATACTAAGGCACAGCAGAACTGATGGACTGCGGAGAGCGTTAGAGTGTCTGACGTTTAATTCATCAGCGTGTCAAGGAACCAGAGTCCCAGAAGAAACACAGAACAACAAAACACATCCATGGATTTTAAACAAGCCCAATTACCAATTAATGTAGAGTTTAAAAAAAGAAAATTCTAGCACGTTTACTATAATCAGCGGTGGGGTTTATCACCGCTCAGAAAAAAAACCACCGCTCAAACCATGCACCTAGTCCTGTTGGCCATAATCAGAAGTCAAAAATGATCTTCTGAGTAGGATCCCAGAAACAACCAACCCCTCCTGGATTGCAAAGCTGGTAATAATAATAATAATGTAGCAATAGAGAAGGGCAGGAGATTACTCAAACATCAAGTCACTTTAGCAAAGGGCAGTCATCAAGCATGCCCTATATCTCAAAGGAAGAGATGCTATCAGAACACATGACATGACAAAGTCTAAACAGTCCATCCAAAAAGACTGTCAAACATTCTCCTCCAAACAAGGTGGACTATAGTGAACATTTAATTGAGGAGACTGCCATGTGAAGAACAAAATCAATGTGCCCATATCTGGAAGAGGAAATCATTGCATGGACAGTTTTGAAACTATGTTGAGAAGCCAGATGTTGATAGTCAGGGGTCATTCAGCTGGATGGAATGGCAGGTCATCACGCCATCACTTGAAGCCAGTATTTTTGCCATCCAAGATCAGTTAAAACTAAATATTATATAAAACAAATCCTCAAACAAACAGAAGATGATTTTGTCACAGGTGTAAAAAAAATTACATTGGACTGTGGCATCACAACAATTTGGCGAAATACATTTAATGAATTCTAGCTAAGGACAACAATTTCCAAGAACCCAGGCAATGGCGGAGATGGATTTTGTTCCCTGCCTCATGCCCATAGCTTCCGGGATAGGCTCCGGACCCCCCACGGCCCAGAAGGATAAGCGGTTTGGAAAATGGATGGATGGATGGATTTTGAAGGAGCATAAAATCCTGGAAAATACTACATCCAGCATTCTCTGGGAGCTCCCTGTTCAAACAGATGTCACGGTCAACCATTTATACGAACCTATCCACCAATAAAACGTTTCTAATAGATACCTGTATCTTGGTGCTGTCGGACTATAACATCGGTCCAAAGGAAGAGCATAAATTAGAGCACTACCACCAGCAACAGGAAGAAGATTAAAAGACTCTGGGAAACAGATGCCTAAGTAGCCCCTAATATGATAGGTGCTACTGGAGTTCTCTATATCCTTCGAGCGATATACTGAAAAGCCCTTAGCCAACATCAACATCTCTATTCTACAAAAACAAGCAGTGATATGCATGGCGTCCATCATCAATAGAGTCCTTGGCAGAGTTAGCAGTAATTAATGCTAGACGGTTTCCTTTGAGATTGCCCAGACCACCCACCCCTTACCCTGACAAGATATAAATCCTGGAATTTACCACTACCCAAGACCTCTCTTGAGCAGGCATAGTTTTTTTTTTACCAGCTGAAAAGCTGTGAAATCTAAAGAACTGGAATTCTGGAATACTACTACTTCTAAACATCATCATCATCATCATCACGAACAACCAACAACAGGTGGCAGAGGTGATGCAGTGGTTAGCACTGTTGCCTAACCCCTCTGGGAACAGGGCTTGCGTCTGTCATGGTTCTATATCTGGAGTTTGCATGTTCTCCCTGTGCCATCATAAGGTCCATAAATGGATTGAGGTTAATTTGAGTTACGGTGTAAATGTGAATGGTGTGTGAATGTGCCTTGCAATTGGTTGGTGCTCCATCTCGGGTCATTCCCTGCCTTGCACCCATAGGCTCCAGCCCTCCTCTGACCCTGAATAGGACAAGCAGTTTCAAAAATGGATGGATAATAATAATTATTATAAAACTGAAATGCATTTAGCATCGTCCCCCTAGCCAACCAGCTTTCTTCCATCGACTGCTTGCTTAATGCTCAGTTTTGCCGAGCGGCTCTGCTCAATCACATTGATCCTCCTTTCCTGTAAGTAATACAACGCAATCAATTTTTTTCCACCTGTGTACAGGAGAAAATGTCTGAAGGCTTAACCTGCATGAATCCCCTGTGGATTCCCGGAGACTCTAGATTTCTATTTCCTTGTGAATGTGTGTGCGCCCTGTGACGGACTGGCGTTCCATCCCACCCCTGACTCATGGCCCGGGCTTCCTGGGAATTGGATGATGGATGGATTGACATTATTTATGCAAATCAATTTCCTTGTTTACCTTTTCATAAAAAGCCCATGTGTGTGGTAGGGGGGCAGATTACCCCACGACCATGTACCTCCAAAGTCCTGGATCTGAATCCTGCCCTCAACCATGTGTGTTTGGAGTGTACATGCCCCCCCCCCCCCCTGTCCCCCCCATTTCCATGGATTGCCTCCAAACACTCCAATTTCCTCCCATCTCCTGTCCCAGAAACATGCAACTGGCTGATCTGCATTTACTAAAAGCTCACGTTAAGTACCAGCTGCTAACGTTTCACTGTTGTGAAACAACGTCATGCTCAGTAATGCTGAGGATCACAGTGATGTTTCTGGGTTAGCCGATTAATAACAGAAATCACATTCCTAAGCATGTCTTTCATCTGTTGTATTAATATGTATAAAGGTCTTTTTCTCCTTTAATCCATAGTTGAAGATTTAGGACATGTTCAAGTTCCAGAACAATGCTGCTGTTCTTCGTGGATCAGTAGGATACAGCTCTGCAGTAAGTATTTCTATTTTTAAATAATCTTACTTCTTATTCCTCTTTGAATATAGTGCAGGGGTTTGTGGGAGAAGTGGGTATTAAATGTACATAGACTATTTCCACATCTTGAAAGTAAAACCACTCAATTACAGTTACATCTGAAAAAACATCAAGAACTAAAACAGAGACACTAGTGTAACCGAAATATTCTTTGCTTGTGAGGCAATCATTCTAATCAAAATACTGTTTTGCTCACTTCATCCGTATGAACACAAAAGTAAATCCCTGAATCTCACTCAATTTCCTATTAACAAAACACATCTGTTTTTTTTCCAGGCTTCTAAACTGTGATGGACTGGTATGCTGCCCAGGGTGTACCCCAGCCCTGTGCCCTGTGATGGACTGGCATCCTGTCCAGGGTGTACCCCAGCCCTGTGCCCTGTGATGGACTGGCATCCCGTCCAGGGTGTACCCCGGCCCCGTGATGGACTGCCATTCTGCCCAGGGTGTACCCCAGCCTCATGCCCTATGATGATCTGCATCCCATCCAGGGGTACCGCAGTCTTGTCCCCTGCAGTTGACTGGCATTCCACCCAGGCTGTACCCCAGCTGTGAGTGAGCCCACACCCCACAACCTTGATCAGGATAAGCAGAATGCATGGATGGATGATTAAGCCTGTGTATCTGTACAACTCAGCATTCAGACTGTTACTCACACGGATGGAAGGCACAAGCTGGCATTTCATCCAGACTGTTACTCGCGCTGACAGGAGGCGTGAGCTACTGTTTTATCCGAACTGTTACTCAAGTGGACGGGAAGTGCGAGTCAGCATTCCATCCAGACCGTTACTCGAGCAAATGGGAAGTGCAAGTCCGTGTTTCATCTGGACTGTTATTCAAGCGGACAGGAGGTGCGAGTCGGTCTTTCACCCAGACTGTTATACGAGTGGATGGAAGGTGCAAGTCAGTGTTACTTGAGCAGATGGGAGGTGCAAGTTGTTGATTCTTCTGGACATTTACTTGAGTGGACAGTAGGCGTGAGTTGGCGACTCCTTTGGAGTGGTGTTTGAGAGAATAGGAAGTGCAAGTCGGGGACTCCTTTGGACTCTTATTTGAGTAGATAGGAAGCGTGGGTCAGACTGTTACTCAAGCAGTGTTTCTTTAGGATTGTTACACAAGTGGATGGGAGATGCAAGTCAACATTTCATCTGGACTATTAATGGAGCGGACTAGAGGTACATGTCGGCGTTTCTTTTGGACTATTACTTGAGAGGATGGAAGGTGTGAGTTGGCGTTTTATCTGGACTGTTATTTGAGTGGACTGGAGCCAGAGGTTCTTCCAGACTGTTACTTGAATGGACATTAAGTGCAAGATGACATTTCATCCAGACTGTTACTCGAGCAAACAGGAGGTGCAAGCTGGCATTTCATTTGAAATGTGACTTGAGTGCAAGGGAGGTGTGAGTCAGCATTTCTTTTGGACTGTTACTTGAGCTGACGGGAGGTGTGATTCGGCGTTGAGTAACGTTCAAATGTTACTCAAGTGGTGCAAGTCGGTGTTTCACGCTGACTGTTATGGAGCAGACTGTGGGGGCATGTCCGTGTTTCTTTTAGACTGTAACTAGAGCGGACGGGAGGTGCAAGTTGGCGTTTCATCCACGATGTTACTCGAGTGGACGGGAGGTGCAAGCTGGCGTTTCATCCACGATGTTACTCGAGTGGACGGGAGGTGCAAGCTGGCGTTTCATCCACGATGTTACTCGAGTGGACGGGAGGTGCAAGCTGGCGTTTCATCCACGATGTTACTCGAGTGGACGGGAGGTGCAAGCTGGCGTTTCATCCACGATGTTACTCGAGTGGACGGGAGGTGCAAGCTGGCGTTTCATCCACGATGTTACTCGAATGGACGGGAGGTGCAGTTGGCGTTTCATCCACGATGTTACTCGAATGGACGGGAGGTGCAAGTTGGCGTTTCATCCACGATGTTACTCGAATGGACGGGAGGTGCAAGTTGGTGTTTCATCCACGATGTTACTCGAATGGATGGGAGGTGCAAGCTGGCGTTTCATCCACGATGTTACTCGAGTGGACGGGAGGTGCAGTTGGCGTTTCATCCACGATGTTACTCGAGTGGACGGGAGGTGCAAGTTGGCGTTTCATCCACGATGTTACTCGAATGGACGGGAGGTGCAAGCTGGCGTTTCATCCACGATGTTACTCGAGTGGACGGGAGGTGTAAGTTGGCATTTCATCCACGATGTTACTTGAATGTATAAGAGGTGCAAGTTGGTGCTTCATTTGGACTTTTAGCTGATGTTAAGCAGCATTTTAGCCAGATGTCTACACTGAAGTGGCACTAAAATGACAGGCTCTTCTCCAAGGCCGCTGTCTGTCGGCGCAATTAAATTCTCCATTAGTGCTCAGTGGCTGCCAACCATTAGCCATTCAGCTGGCTCCCTGTTCTCCCCAAGACCTACTATGTCTGAATAATAATTTTATTACATCTTTCATCTTCCCATTCAATTTTAAAGGCATAGGAATTTCACATTTATGGTATAATTTCTGACAATAATTCCGAACCTTAACCACTCCTTGGATTTTGAAATAGTTCATAAGTCAGTACTGGTCACTGACCATTACATTTCAGTGAAATATACCAAACAGATAATAAAAACTATTTTATGCTTTAATATTGTGTATTGTATTTCTTAAATGGACAGTCAAAATTTTATATTGGACGTATTGTATATTGTTATACTGTACATGGCTTGAAATACAGGATTGTGTATTTAAAATGGAATTGCTGGAATACTTATCAATAGCAATGAGGTTGTTATTCTGTTATTATATGTAACTCGCTACATATTTTTTTTTCCTACATATTTTACATATATTTTTATTTTTCATATTTGACCATTTTGTAAAAACTTTATTGCATATTCAGTAATGTCCAAGTGCATAGAATGTATGTACGAAAAGCACCTTAATGTACGTGTATAATTGTTAAATGGCTTTAAAAATTGGCAAAAAAATAAAAAAATTCAGAGCAATTTTCATTCCTATTTCTATGCTCCATTACCTCACAAATAACCATGACTGTTGAGGAAATATGAATGCATTTCAATTCAATCTAATGGTACTTAATAACATAACAAACAGTCGCACAGCACGTTTAAAAAACACTCCCTTGACAACTGCTGCGGTTGTGTAAAAGAAAAGAGAAATAATAAAACGACTTTGGAAATAGGGGCTATTTGGTAATGGTCTAAATATTCAAGTATACAGCAATATTCATCAGTAAGTCAATAGTGCACAGAGCATTTGTGTTTGGATAAAATCAAATTAAAGACACAAATGGTCCTTTTTTCCCCGCTTTGGCTTGAGTGCAACTTTAATGTTGACATTGGTTTATAAAGACTTCATGCATATTTCAGGCGTAAAATCAACCAGTCCTCCATGACTCATTACTGTTTATTAGATAGCAGGGTCGTACTGCTCCTTGGAAACCTATTTAGATTAAACCAAGTAAAAACTGTAATAATTAAGTAACAAATTCAGCAAAGAATAATAAAAACAGAGTCGGGATAATACTTGGTCTGAATAAGAGAACAGGACAAAGGACAGACAACCACAGAAATGTGCCTGAATCCCTTTTGTTGTGCAAATATATTTCAAGATGAAGTTGATTTATATTATCTGTTTTGTATGCTAAGCCATGATCAATGGAACTTATTAGAGAACATAAACAGCCATTAGATCACGTAGCAGCATGGCAGCGGGGACTGCTGCTTTCATTGGAGCGTTTCAGAGTTTTTTTTATACCTACAAGGGTTTGCATTGGATAACTGGGCACAGAAGTCTGAAAATAAGATCAAGATAATTGCTTAATTAATCAATTAATTTATAAATAAACAAATAAGCGCTTATGTGCCGTGGCATGATATCTGAGGGCCGTTTAGAATGGCTTTTCTACAAGGTATTATTTCCATAATGAATAACAATTGGCTAGCTAGTAATCTTTAAGCACTAAACACCTTGCAGGCAGTGGCAAAGCTCAGTAGGTAGCACTCTGATCTCACGTCTCGAGGGTTGTGGGTTTGATTCCTCCCAGACTGTTTGTGTGTTTCTGTAATTATTACATTGTGCAACTTTTTACCTTGTGGGGGCATTTTTTGGTCCCTACAAAGGGAAACTAAATTTTATAAAAATCTGCGAATGCAATCAAAAATGCCAAAAGTCTTGCATTTTGTTTAGTTATTTATGGCTGGGTAGGGGTTATGGTCATCATTGTTGGGATTGGGGTTATCCCCATAGAAATGAATGAACAGCCCCAACAAAGATGAATACAAATGTATGTGTGTGTATGTGTGCCCAGTGATGGACTGGAATCCCGTCCTGGGTGTCCCCTGTCTCGTGCCCAGTGATGGACTGGAATCCCATCCTGGGTGTCCCCTGTGTTGTACCCAGTGATGGACTGGAATCCCGTCCTGGGTATCGCCTGTGTTGTACCCAGTGATGGACTGGAATCCCGTCCTGGGTGTCCCCTGTTTTGTACCCAGTGATGGACTGCATTCCATCTGGGGTGTTCCCTGTCTTGCTATTTTCTGTACCAAATGTCACAACAATGTTTATTCTTTCACAGAAACTGTAAGCACTATTAACACTTCCATCAGCTAAGTTATACAGCACCGCATTGGACACCATCTCATCCACTGCGAAGTGTTACATTTAACACTGTCACAAGTGTGGCTGGCATGAGGTCACTGCTGTGTGCTTACGTCCCATTCTCCATCCCAGCTCCATTAGCAGGTCTTCTCCTGAGACGGACAGCTGCCACTGTGCCCTTTGCTCGACCCCAATGCATCTGCTAGTGGTATACTTCCATGAGCACGTTCCACGAGCACGTTCCACGAGCACATTCCATGAGGCATGACCTGAAACCTGTTAACATGGAAACATAGCACACGGGCAGTGCAAGCTGATCTAGCTCGTCCGAGAGCTAAAGACTCCGTGTTGCATACAAATAAACACTGTAAATCCCCTTATGCTTTACAGATGAATGCAAAATCTAACAATGGGAGGTGAGTTCAGACTGCATGTCAAGTTCTATGCAGTTCTATTAACATTGTGGTGTTCTCTGCCATTATGGTCAAATATGGACATACACGACGTTGTATCAAAATCCCAGTGCATGCGCAAAGAGCAAATTTGCCAAGTCATATGATTTTTATAAGCACGAGATCCCAGATGATATCTGAATGCAGTAAACGCATCAGTTATCACGCATCTTAAATTACGATGGAAATGTAAGAGAAAAGGGGTTTGAGTCAGCGAGAAGATGGCTGGCAGGTCGAAATGTATTAATGAAGTGTCATGTAACTGAAAGAAAAAAATCATTATTGTGTTGGGCTCATCATAAAATCGAATGTTAAGTAATTGGCCTTTGGTGCGATGTTTTCGGTCATGTTTAATAGAAGTGACAGTAGCTAAGATACATGTTAGAATCTCTGTTGGAGACAAAAAGGCTATACATTTATTTAAAGGCTTTGGCTATCCTCGACACTGACCTCCATTAAAAATTATCCAGCAAAGGGATGAATGAACAGCAGTACAGGTGAAAAAGGTCCATAACTCTTTTTTTTTTTTTTTACTAAACTACAGATTTTATAAATAAACTGAAGATGGCAGGGATAAAAAAAATGAATAATAGTAATAGTAAAAAATGCAAAGTGAGCAGCTAGTGTATAGTTATCAGCTCAGTTCAGCTTTCAGAATGGATCCTGATCTAATGTCACTAGAGCTATATAACAGCTGGATGGTAGGAGGTGGTTCAACAGAGCTCTGAGCCTGGCCTGTTCGACAGAACGACTGCAGGGGAAAAGAATTCCATCAGCGCAGAGAGAGAGAGTAGAGTAAGCAAATCGCAGGAACCGATGGTGCCGGCCGGCTCCATTTCCTCACTGATATCGCCGCCTGAGGCAGGGAAGCACGGAGCAGTGGTCCGTGCCTCTCCTGGAGCGTGACGGGCCGGAGACGAGGCAACTGGGGGGAAATTCCTCCTATAAGAACATAGGCTGAATCACGCCCTCTGAAAGTAACTAGTATAACCATTAATGGAAATGTGAGCAAGTTAAATGCAACGGAGACCTGATCTGGGAGCAAGTGCCCGTCTTTCTTATTATCCAATCTTGTGTTGTGCCACTTCAAACCTGCAATTTCCTTTGGGATTAATAAAGCATGTATGCATGTATGTGTCTGTCTGTCTGTGTCTGTCTGTCTGTGTCTGTCTGTCTGACTACAAACAGGATACAGACATTGCTTTGTTGCCAAGTTATTTGGGTACACAGTCTGTTAACTACCTCAACTACCCCAGCTGTGGTATGTGTGCCCCCCTGCCCCCAGTTTGGTCCCACTTTTAGCCATAAAAGTGCCTCTGACTACCTCACCCATGACTTGGATCCCTAGCATCAGTCTGCAGATTCTGTGTTGACCATCGTAGATGCAGCTCTGTGCAAGTCGGGTGTCTAATTCACAGATCAAATCTTTTTAGAAGACTAAGAGGATTGGATAGATCTGGCTGAATCATAAGCTCAATACGATATATATTTTCTCATTGTGTTTTAGAAGCATCCTTCCCTCTTATCTTTTAGGCCCTCAACACAAAACTGCACGTCCTTTATAACAAAGACTCTCTTGAACTGCTTACACAAACTCAATATTCTTCAATATTTAAGTGCCCTTGCTGACCCCTAGAAATTCATGTGTTTTAAGAACTGCTTGCTGTTTTTGTAATATTTTATTTTATATAATAACTGGGGGAGGAAGCACATACACTATATGGGCAAAGGTATTGGGAAACACCTCTTAAAAACTGAATTCAGGGTTTCATTCAGACCCATTGCCACAGGTGTATAAAATCAAGCACCTCGCCGTGCAGTCAGGTTTGCAAACTTTTGTGAAAGACTGGGTCATTCTGAAGAGCTCAGTGAAATCAATCATGGTACCATCATAGGATGCCACCTTTGCAGTAAGTCAGTTTGTGAAATTTCTTCCCTGCTATTCCATGGTTAACTGTAAGTGGTGTTATTGCAAAGTGGAAGCATACAGGAACAACAGAAACTCAGCAAAAAAGTGGTAGACCACATAAAGTGGAGCAGGGTCGCCAAGTTCTGAGGTGCATAGTGCATTAAAGTCGACTTAATGACGACTTAGTAACTGCAGAGTTCCAAGCTTCTTCTGGCATTAACTACAGGACAAAAACTGTGTGCCAGGAGCTTCATGGAATGGGCTTCCATGGCCGAGCAGCTGCATGCAAGCCTCACATCACCAAGCACGATGCCAAGCCTCAGATACAGTGGTGTAAAGCACACTGCCACTGGGCTCTGGAGCACTGGAAACATGTTCTGTGGAGTGATGAATCACACTTCTCTGTCGGCAGTGATGGATAAGTCTGGGTCTGGCAGATGCCAGAAGAATGTTACCTGCCTGACTGCATTGTGCCAACTGTAAGGTTTGGTGGAGGAGGGATAATGGTATGGGGGTGTTTTTCATGGGCTCAGCTAGGCCCTTTAGTTCCAGTGAAGGGAACTCAATGTTTCAGCATACAAAGACATTTTGGACAATTCTATGCTTCTGAATTTGTGGTAACAGTTTGGGGAAGGAACCCTTTTCTGTTCCAGTATGATTATGGACCTTGCTTTGTGCACTAAGACATGGTTTGGTGTGGAAGAACTTGACTGGCCCGCACAGAGCCTTGACCTCAACCCCACTGAACACCTCTGGGATAAACTAGAACGGAGACTGTGAACCAGGCCTTCAGGTCCAACATCAGTGCCTGACTTCACAAATGCTCTTCTGGATAAATGGGCAAAAATTCCCACAGACAAACTCCAATATCATGTGGAAAGCCTTCCCAGAAGACTAGCAGCTGTTTATAGGTGGAAAGGGGGGACCAACTCCATATTGAAACCAATGGATTTACAATGGGATATCACTAGAATTGGGTAATTCAGGTCCAGAGAATAAAAGTCCAGACTATGATTTAAGCATAGTTGAGCATAAAGAATCTCAGTCACAGAGTACTCAACTGATTGGTTGAAACAAAATCCCAGTCTGGACTTTTACTCTCTGGATCTGAATTACCAACTCGGGATATCACAAAAGTTCCTGTAGGTGTAATGATAATAATAATCTATCCTTTATTGTCCCTCATGGGGAATTTTTTTTTACACCTCCTTCAACTTGGTCTTTGTGGAGCATGCTGTCGGTGAATGTGGAGCATGCTGTAGTGGTGCCCAGGGAGCTGGGGGTTAAGGGCCTTGCTCAAGGACCTGCAGACATGCTGAGCCTGGGTTTGAACTGGCGCCCTTGTGATTACAGACACACAGGCTTAGCCCACTGAGCCACATGTTGCCCCTAATGGCCAGGTATCCCAATACCTTTGTCCATATATTGTAGTCTCGTTGTACAGGAATAATAACATTAGTCTATTCTATTGTAGTGTACTTTGATTGCTATTTCAATAATGCATTCTCCCATCTTTCCTGGTGTCCCGTGCCTTCTACAAGGACCGTCGTACTGCTTTATAGCTCGTTAGCTCGTTAGCACTATTCTTATTGTTGCGAGTCAGGTATTCTTACTCAGTTCGCTTGGTCTGTGGGCCATGGGTATCTCTATTTTATTTTGCTATTCTGTGACTGGCTGTTAAGCCAGTGCTTTAAGTGAGTCTGACAGCCATCCCCCGTCAGTTCATAACCCGACCCCCACCCCACCCCACCCCCCCACCACCCCACCACCCCCCACAGCACCAGTGATGTTTGACCACTCGCTTCACTCCGGAATGATCAGGGAGACTCCAGTCCAAGGCACAGGGGTGACCCGGCTGTTGTAATCTTTGACAGGGTACTTGACTCCTTGCCGCTGCAGTTGAAATACTGACGTCTTGGAGCCAGCGTGGGTCAAGCCATGCTCTCACTGCCTCTGAATTTCAGCTATGTGTCATTTATCAAATACTCAGACAGACAGCTCCTCCAAAACCTCTCATTTGCTGCATGTCAGTTTGTTCAAATGGTGCAAAAAAAGTCCTGTGTAGCTTAGTTCTTTCCCTGTTCCACCACAAATGATTCAGCTCAAGAGCTGTGTGGTAATTAGCACAAGGAGTTGAATCAGGTGTGTTAAATGAGGGGAAACTCAAAAATGTACAGGTTTCTGGCCCCCCAGGACTGGAGTTTGACACCCCTGGATTAGGGTGTCAGAGTGGTAATGACTGACAGCGGGAAGCAGATGTTAAAACTCTGGAGGAAAATATGAAAGGTTTTTTTAGGCTTATTTTTGAGCAAGTAGCATGTAGCTAACAGAAATAATGGTCACAGGAAACAATACATGCCAGCACCCAGGTATTAAGTCAGGCATTGAAGAAACATCAGAGGAGAAGAGAAATTTATGTGAAAGATTGATTTAGGGGAGCAACTTAGCAAAGAGTAAATCCGGGCATTTAGTGGGTTTCACCCGGACTACCTTGTGCTTCAAGATAACAGACTCCGTATTTCCAAGTGCTGGGCTGTAGTGTCATTTATTTGTAAGACCAGTAGGAGGCAGGACAGTGGAGGCCATGTGATCATACGATTACAGCTCAGGGGGTGTTTCTGCTGTGTCCTCCCCTACAGACAGGTATCACAACACGCTTGGTTTAAAACCCAATGAGAAAGATGCTAAGCAACACGTAGGCTACTACCAGCAGACTGAATCTTCATGCACTACATGTCTGCGCAAACATCCTTGCTAATCTTGGAACTGCTGCACTCAGTCGCTCCTCCAACACCAGGAAGACACTGAAATGGTGCTGCTGGGGGGGGGGGAATTTGGTCTGTATGTGAGGTTGGGAATACGGCATGACCCAGACTTGCTTATACGGTGAACCGAGCGTGACTGTGTCCGGAGATCTTACACCTGTGTCGACATATTGCACAAAAAGCCGAAGTAAAATCAGTAAAGTGAAAAATCACCTTTTAAAAAGTGCGTCCGTCCTGGCTACTACTGGGAGCCTGGGGAAGAGGATGGCTTTTTTATGACGGCATGAAACAGGTGAGCCTCTGATACTGCGCTGGCCCTTGTAAGAGGTCGCAAGTTCGAGTCTCATTTTACTGAAAGGTATCGATCAATGACCTTGCTGGAAGGAAGGTGGGGTTTAGCTTTGGTGGGGTTTAGCTGCTCAGACTCTGCTGTGCTCATCTGGGTCACGTTGCTGCTCTGTGAATATTAGTGCACCGGAATTCAGCCTAATCGGACCAAACTGGAGCAGCTAGCACTGTTTAGAAGAGCATTAAAAATATTACCTCACGGCACAACAGTAGCACATATGACTCCAGATGAGAAGGATCTGTGTTTAAATCATGTTGGGGTCAGTAGGTTTATTTCTCAAGAATTTCCCCCCACAAACAATAAAGCTTTTGGGGAAGTATGTAGGATTTGCGTCTGTGATCAGACGGTTATGGATTCAAATCCCAGAGTTGGCAGAATGATTTCATTGTTGGATGCTTGAGCAAGACCCGTCACCCCCAACTGCTCAAGGTGTTATCTGGTCAGGCTCTCAGTCATAGAAATGTCTGTTAAATAAGTTAAAAATTCCAGAATTACTGTGCTAATGCCCGTATAGTGTAACTGACAAAACATTGAGTAGATTTTATTAATTCTACCATACTCAGTAAGGAGAAATGACTCAGAACTCTTTCAAACAGACCTACGTGACATTCAGAATAAATAAATACAGCACAGATAATATGACTAGGAAAAAGGAAAGATGGTTTCTTTGTCTCATCTCTACTGCTGTAAGAAGGTTAACATCAGCTGCGTTCATAATACACTTTAACCAATGTGGAACACAGGCTGAAAAGGGGTGGATAGATCCCTGCATATTCCATCCATCCATCCATCCATCACCTGCTTATGCTGGTCAGGGTTGTTGGTAGGGGCCTGGAGCCTATCCCAGACATCACAGTGCACAAGGCTGGATCATACCCTGGGCCGGATGGATCTTGGTAAAATGCAATCTATACATTTCCATGAATAAAATGCTAATTTGGTGCGGCTGAAGGCACCAGTGTTATTAATCTGACACTTTAAATGTGAACCCAGCAATGGAGTTTGTCTCCTGGGATATTACATCTAAACAGCATTTTTTATTTAACAAGAACTAAGTATGTTTAATAAAGCAACCTGACTCATCAGAAAGTGGCCGCCGCACGTCATCAAAGCTTAAAAGCCATGTTTAAAATGCAAAATATATAAAATGCATATTAAATATGCATGTTGGCTCAGTAGGTAGGGCTGTTCACACACCTGCAGGGCAGAAGGTTTGAATCCAGCTTCTACTGTGTGTGTGTGTGTGTGTGTGTGTCTGTAGTATGCAGGCTCTCTCTCTGTAGTATGGATCTACTCCCGCAGTTAGGCTAATTGGTTTTTAAGATTATTTTAGTAGAAATTGTTCAGTTTGCTGACAATTCCAGAATTATCTGTTTATTTAAATATTAATATATCTTTAGACTCAGATTTTTTTAGAAGCTACTTCTCTAGCATCTGCGTTTTTATCTTTTGAACCTGCTGATTTATGCATTAGTTTAAGTTTTGAGAATGTGATTGGGTACAGGGGGGCAAACGGGCAAAGGGAGGAAGCAGGAGGTCTTAGCATGTTTTAGAAACCCATGTGGGATACTGACAAAATGGCTCAAGGATGAATCTGCCTCCTTCCCTTGCTAATTATTTGTAAGACATCCCATCCACCTTTTGGAGAACCCACAACTTACACATGTCAGAACTGCCCAGAGAGTGGGAATGCCTCTAAGACAAGCGGTTGGAAGATGGATCGATGTTTTTTGTAAACCAATCAGTAAACTAAACACTATTCAACATATCATCTCTGTCCAATGAAAACTGTGTATGTCCACTTTTTTGACTTTGCTCTAGACGGAATATGCCCATTCTCCTGTCTACTGATAGCGTCTGACATCTAATTCACCAATAAAAAGATGTGGTAACACTTTACTTATGGCCATTCGACACATTTATAATAAATAATAATGCATTCATAAAGCATTATAAACATGGGTATCAATATTCATCAAAAGGCATAACACTTCATGATTTATGAAGCTCTCATCTATAATGCCTTATAGATACCTTTATAATGCATTATAATGGTTTGTATAAGCATTAAGAATGATTCTTACTGCATTACAAAAGGTGTGTATGTGTGTGTGTGTGTGTGTATTATATATATATAGTATAACTCTATTGTGGGTTATATAGCCTAATGGGGAACAATAATAGTAGGCTGAACGTCGCATATTGGTAACATCGATAACATTGTGTTGCTGTTGCAATGCATCGTGCAGACATTGGGGATGTCGATTCAGTGTCTGCGACGTTCTGCCAGCGAGCAAAGGACCCCATAGAGATGCTTTGCCCTGGATTTTAAAACATCGCAGAGACATCGTGCTTATGTATGTCTGCTGTCTCAGTAGTTATATTATTTTAGTGTTGCTGCTGTGACGGCGCGGGACAATACAACTGTCAAATTTAGTCTCTCACTGTGCCTAATATCACCCATTCATTGCACCACCGTAAGCTCAGAGATCGTTAGATCATAAACAGAAAATTAGGGGAACAGGCTGCATCTGTCCTTTAATATTTTCACGTAAGATATAGGTAACAAGGAATGAGCCCATTTAAATTTCAGTACTTTTAATTGCATTATTTAATTTAAAAAGATAATTAGTTACATTATTCGTAGTAGTGGAATTATAGTAACATGTTACTTTGTAATGCATTGCTACGAACACTGGAGACAAATGCCTTGAAGTTAACTGATTGAAATTGACATTGTGCTCATGCAAAAGCAAAGGCATCATCGCTGATCAAAATGTCAAATTTACTCTATGATGCTATTCAGCAAGAAACATTCAGGAGAACAAAAGAACCCAGGTGGATTCCGGGTTCTTGACATTAAGAGTTTAAGCCGCCCTTTGGTGACGGAGACAATAACCTCAGGAGCGTCTCCAGTCTTTAGAATTCATTTATATTTCATAATTATTTCTACAGACTGTGTAATTCAATGCCATTGGTACAAATGTGAAATATTAATCTCATTATTTGCTGTAGTGAAGGTTAGTCACAGCACATGGTAATAGGTGTGAAATATTAAAATATTGCTTCCATTCTCATAAGAAGCACCTAATATGTACCGACCGCAGGTCACAACCCATGACAGCGTTAAATATATTACCTCCATCCTCATACGCTACACCAAAAAGCTAGCAGATATGAAGGCTGTTGTGCAGCCCATATTTCACTCATAGTTAGTCAAATTAATAATGAGAGCAAAATCAAAAATCAGGGTGAACAGTGAGTTTTACGAGTTGTGATTCCTGAAGGTATGCTATGCTACGCTAATGCACCAGTCGCCTGAAATGAAAGCATGGTACTAGGCTCCAGATGTAGACCATCTCCGAGCTGAGGGCAGGGCTGGGCACGTGTACTTTTTAGCGATCTCCCTGATGTCTGCCAATCAGGATGCATGGTTTCTGGTCATGTGACCCCCATCCATCCGGGTTGTCAGACTCGGTGTCGGAGTTAAAAGTCGAGCTGTTGTTCTAAGATCGGCCTTATGTTCCCATGATGGGATCAACTTTAGAACTTCAAAAGGTGGTCTGTTAGTTTCAAGCACCACGGAGCCAGAGCAGTGCTGCTGGAAGCCCGTGTGGTGCCCTAAGCGAACTTCACCAACGCCACCCCCCATAAGAGGCAAAGTGAAATCTCCCCAAGAGCATACCCTCTCTCTCCTCTCAACAATTAGTGTCATTCGACCTTCTGTCATCCAAAAGGAGACAGTCCCTGTCTACAGCCTCTGCACTTCATGGCTTATTAACGTCTAGACAAGGGGTCCAGGGACAGCACCAAGGTGCCCTAGTTATTATGTTTTATATACCTGTATTAACACTTTTGCTGTGGGGAGAAGAGCAGAGTCATCGAAACAGTTAAAGGGTCAATAAATACTTGTAAAAATGTTGCTCATGCACCACCCCAGAGATTCAAGAGGACTCTGGTCGAGCTCATTATAAAAATCAATTTCATTGAAAGATGAATTTTTCTCAAGACTGAAAATTGATTAAAAATCAGTTTCTGTCTGTCAGCATTATAAACACGCTCCATTTGTATAACTAGACCCTCATTAAATGAAAAATGTTCCTCCATTATAATGTTTTCGAGGATGAATTGAACAATTTATTTTCAAACAGAAGTCAATAACTTTTCCTCCCTTTGGGTTTAAAGCCATTTCAGATGTCCTCTTTGAACTCTATGCTGTGATTGTATCTTTGTCCCAGGAGGCAAACAGCTTGAACCAGTCCAGTGCAAAAAACATCCTTCAAAAATAACCCAACTTTAACATTGATTTTTTTTTTATTTATTTGTACAAGCTATTTTGAAACTATTTTGAAAAAGAAACTGAAGCAATCCCAAACTTATTAAACAAAGAAAACAAAATGGCCACGTTTGACCAGTCTACAAACCATCATCCTTATTTGTGAAATGCGCAAATGTGGTTTTAAAGCTCCGCTAATTTCACATAGTATGTGGGGTTTAGTTTTAATGCAGGAATCACTGAAGCCAAACCATGTGACAAATCTACCTGATCTCAAGATTCAAAGGCAATTTATGCAATTCAATCCCCAAACTACTAAGTGTAAGGCATTATCGTTTATGGCAATCAAAAGCCATAAGATGTTTTATACTGAGAAAATCACTGTACTTCACGTTTGAAACAAATTAATAAAAAAAAAAACACAGTAAATCACCCTCATGATCAATGGCAACCTCAGGTTGAGCGTGAGGTATTACGTAAATCTCTCAGACGCCCCAGAGTTTTTATAAGGCATGAAAAGCAGGCTGCTAATTTCAGGCATTAACTAACTGCTTTAAAACCACCAAATACCCCCGAGAGAGATACAGAGCACTAAACTGGATGAGCAGGACCACACCCTAAGCCAGCACCAAACGTCTCGGCTAGCTTTGTAAAAGCTGTGCCTGAGGCTGGCAGAGCCTATTTAAGAGCCTTTTGATTGCCAACATGTGTCAGTCGTTAGTCTAACTAGCCCAAACACAGAGCCCCAAACTCAATGCCTGTTTGCAATTTCCACATTGCAAAAAAAAACAATTAAATAAAAATAAATAAATAAATTTTATACACATATATATATATACACACACACACAAACACACATAAATCCAGCCAATTTTTTAAATAACTGCATCAAATAAGACAAACTTCATACATTCTGAAGCTCTGAACATAAATGTATTTTCTCTGAGATATAGATTTCATGATTTCATTGATTGTTATCATGTTTGTGCACATTGAAATTAATTCCGGTTTTCTTATGTGCTTCCTCTTCAGGTTTCTTCATTTGCTGAAAACATCAGACACATTGACACACTTCAACTTCTAACATTACTTACTGGACCATAACCTTCAGACTTAGCCCATCCTCATATTTTCTGCAGTGCTCCGTTTCTGAAATTCTACATTGTTATTGGGAAATCACAAATTACCATAAAATGTTTTGTAAGAAAACAGAACTCTAATCTTTACATCAAAAAATCCATAAATGTTTCATATTCAGATAAACAGTATTGTGTGTTCCACACGTTAAGCCACTTCTCACATTAAAAACTGGCACAGCTTCAAGTAGGTGTTACTATGCAACCCCAACAATATGTTGCACTTCATTCACGCTGATGCCGGTGGTGCTGAAATGATAAATTGCAACTTTGAGCAACTGCCACTCTCTGCGACAGTGATTTCACATGGTAATAATTAGACACTGTTCAAATTAAAATTAGAGGTCATGTTACCTGCAGCTGGCTTCTGCATCCATGTTCCTTTACACCTACTTGAAGAGTCTATTCTTGCAGATGTATGAACCGTTGATAACACTGGTATACAGTGATTCTGAGCAGTTTTATATTAAGTTTATGGTGCTGATTAAGAATATGACTTCTGGTTTTGCCAGATTGGCTCTAGTTTCTGAGATATTTAATAGTTAATTAATTAATCTGCTAGGTATCAGCCCAGTCGCTAATTAAATCCAGATCCCGTTGTAGCCTCTCTGCTGCTAGATTAGTATCTGCTACACCACCCACCTTGGTGTCGTCTGCAAATTTAACCAGTTTACTGTATGTATTGGTGTCAATATCATTAATGTAAATTAGGAACAATAGTGGTCCTAAAATTGAACCCTGTGGTACCCCACTATGAACGCAGGCCCACTGTGACATTATGCCTCTAATAACTACTTGCTGCTTCCTGTCAGGTAACCAGTTTTCGATCCAAGCTGCTACAGTTCCTAAAATCCCTGCAGCAAGATACTTAAACTCCTCCACTTGGGGGAGGACCCCGACCCAGAGAGAACATTCTACTCTTTTCCGGCCTAGGACCATGGTCTCGGATTTGGAGGTGCTGATTCTCATCCCAGCCCCTTCACACTCGGCTGCAAACTGTCCAAGTGAGAGCTGAAGGTCACGGTCTGATGAGACCAACAGAACCACATCATCTGCAAAAAGCAGAGACCCAATCCTGAGGTCACCCAACCGGACACCCTCAACGCCCTGGCTGCGCCTAGAAATTCTGTCCATTAAAATTATGAACAGAATAGGTGACAAAGGGCAGCCCTGATGGAGTCCAACCCTCACTGGAAACGAGTCCGACCTATTGCCGCCCATGCAAACCAGGCTCTGGCACCGGTCATACAGGAACCGAACAGCCCTTAAAAGGAAGCCCGGCACCCCATACTCCCATAGCACCCCCCACAGGACTCCCCGAGGGACACGGTCAAATGCCTTCTCCAAGTTGACAAAACACATGTAGACTGGTTGGGCAAACTCCCATGAACCCTCCAAAACCCTGCGGAGAGTATAGAGCTGGTCCACTGCTCCTCCTGAATCTGAGGTTCGACAATCCGGCGGACCCTCCTCTCCAGAACCCCCGAATAGACCTTACCAGGGAGGCTGAGGAGTGTGATCCCCCTATAGCTAGAGTACACCCTCCGGTCCCCCTTCTTAAAGAGGGGGGCCACCACCCCGGTCTGCCAGTCCAGAGGCACTGCCCCGATGTCCACACGATGCTGCAGATGCGTGTCAACCAGGACAGCCCCACAGCATCCAGACCCTTAAGGAACTCCGGGCGGATCTCATTGACCCCCAGGGCCCGGCCACTGAAGAGCTTTTTAACCTCCTCAGTGACCTCCGCCCCAGAGATAGGGGAGTCCACACCCAAGTCCCCATACTCTGCTTCCATATTGGAAGGCGTGTTGGCGGGATTGAGGAGGTCTTCGAAGTACTCCCCCCACCGACCCAAAACGTCTCGAGTTGAGGTCAGCAGCGCCCCATCCCCACCATAAACAATGTTGATGTTACACCGCTTTCCTGCCCGGATGCGCCGGGTGGTGGACCAGAATCGCCTCGAAGCCGTCTGGAAATCGTTTTCCATGTCCTCGCCAAACTCCTCCCACACCCAAGTTTTTGCCTCAGCGACCACCGAAGCTGCATCCCGCTTGGCCTGCTGGTAGCTGTCAGCTGCCGCTGGAGTCCCACAGGCTAAAAGGGCCTGATAGGGCTCTTTCTTCAGCTTGACGGCATCCCTCACCACTGGTGTCCACCAGCGGGTTCGGCGATTGCCGCCGCGACAAGCACCGACCACCATACGGCCACAGCTCCGGTCAGCCGCCTCCACAATGGAGCCGCGGAACATGGCCCATTCGGACTCGATGTCCCCCGCCTCCCCCAGGACATGGAAGAAGTTCTGCCGGAGGTAGGAGTTGAAACTCCTCCTGACAGTGGATTCCACCAGACGTTCCCAGCAGACCCTCACTATATGCTTGGCCCTGCCAGGCCTGGCTGGCTTCCTCCCCCATCAGTGGAGCCAACCCACCACCAGGTAGTGATCAGTTGACAGCTCCGCCGCTCTCTTCACCCGAGTGTCCAAGACATGAGGCCGCAAGTCCAATGACACAACTACAAAGTCGATCATCGAACTGCAGCCTAGGGTATCCTGGTGCCAAGTGCACATATGGACACCCTTATGCCTGAACATGGTGTTCATTATGGACAATCCATGACGAGCACAGAAGTCCAACAACAAAGTTCCTCCCAATCACGCCACTCCAGACCCTGAGTGTTAAAAAGGCGGTCTGTACCTTTAAATTTGTAGGAGCTGAGACTTTGCTTACCGCTCAGCGGAGCGTGTGCGTCCCACATCACAGGAGGAAGAGGGGCGTTTTTGGGAAACTGCACGGGAGTTCTTTGCATGACTTGTTTAGTTTTGTAGCCAGTTTAAGCCCGTGATAAGTGAAGTTTAGTAAAGTTAGCATTTTCAGTTTATAACTTGCCATTTATTAGCGTGGGATGTGTGTGTCCATGAAAACCGTAAGTTTTTTCTTTCCTTGTGAATAATGCTAAGTTTGTATGTTAGTTTGTACGGTAGAGACACTAATTGTAAGACTGCATTTACTAGTTTATAATTAATGTGCATTCTTGGTTTGATTCCTTTATGTTGGATATATGTATATATCATTTAGGTTTAAATTCGAAGACGAGCCAGATTACTTCGCAGTGTAATTTGTAATTTGTATTTATAATGTTAAGTCTGGCATTGCGTCATTTATGTTTACAGACCACACCCTAATTCCACGTGATAAAGTATCAACAGTTGCAGTTGTGTCAGAGTTCTGACCGGACTCCCCACGGCGATTCGAACGTACCTACTCAGCGCATAAGCACTTCATCACACTGAGATACTTAAACTCCTCTGCCTGGGGCAGCAACTCATCCCCCACCAGGAGCAGGTAATATGCACTTTTCCAGTCAAGAACCATGGTATTGTAGGTGCTGATCCACATCCCGGCTGCCTCACACTCAGGTGCAAACCTCCCCAGTGCTGCAAGTCAACAGGACCACATCATCCACAAAAAGCAAAGACGAGATCCTGAGGCCCCCAAGCCAGACCCCCTCTGCCCTTTGACTACGCCTAGAAATTCTGACCATAAAAGTTATGAAAAGAATCAGTGACAAAGGGCAGCCCTGATGGAGTCCAACACCCACCGGGAATGAGTCTGACTTACTGCTGGCAATATGAACCAAGCTTTCACTCATTTGTACAAGGATCTGATGGCTTGCAACAACAGACCCCATACCCCTGAAGCACCCTCCACAGGACCTCCTAAGGGATACAATTGTATGCCTTTTCCAAGTCCGCAAAACACATGTAGACCGGTTGGGCAAACTCCCATGAACCCTCCAGTATCCACTGTTCCGCGGTCAGGATGGAATCCGCATTGTTCTTCCTGGATCTGAGGTTTGATCAACGGATAGACCCTCCTCTCCAGTACCCCGGCATAGACCTACCCAGGGAGACTGAGGAGTGCAATCCCCCTGAAGTTGGAAGACATCCTCCGGTCCCCTTTCTTAAAGATTGGGACCACCACTCCAGGCTGCCAATCCAAAGGCACTATCCCCAATGTCCATGCAATGTTTCAATATGTCAGCTGAGACAGCCAAACAACACTGAAAGCTGTCAAGAACTCAGGGAGAATGTCATCCACCTCCGGAGTCCTACCACCAAAGAGTTTTTTGACTACTTCAGTGACCTCAGCCTTAGAGATCGGCAAGTCCCCGTCTGAGTCTTCCAGCTGTATTTCTTCCAAGGAAGGTGTTTCAGTGGGATTCAAGAGATCCAGCTGTAAATAACATGAGTAGAGCCCTGCTGCCACACCCCCCCCACCGCCCAAGTTACCTGACGGTTTGCCAGAGCCTTTGCGAGGATGACCAAAACTGACCCCAAGTTTTTGCTTCAGCAACTGCCAAAGCCGCTTTGCTTTTGTCCTGCCGGTACCTGTCAGCTGATCCGGAGTCCCGCAAGGTAACCAAGCTCAGAAGGCCTCCTTCCTCAGCCTGACAGCTCCCTTTACTGCTGGTGTCCACCACTGGGTTCAGGAATTGCTGCCGAGACAGGTACCAACAACCTTACGGCCACAGCTCCACAATACTGGCTCGACAATGGAGTCCTGGAACATGGCTCATTCAGGCTAAATGTCCCCTGACTCCCTCGGGAGAGAGTTAAAGATCCCCTTTGCCAGATGCTCCCAGCATACTCTCACTGTGCATTTGGGTCTACCAGGTCTATTAGGCATCTTCCCCTGCCATCGGATCCAACTCATCACCAGGTGGTGACCAGTTGACAGTTCAGCTCCTCTCTTCACCTGAGTGTCCAAAACATGCGAACTCAGATCCAATGATACAATTACAAAATCGAACACTGAACTGCAGCCTAGTGTGAAGTGCACTTATGAATACCCTTATATTCAACAGTGTTCATTATAGACAAACTGTGGTTAGCACAGAAGTCAAATAACTGAGCACCTTTTGGATTCTGATCGGGCAGGCAAATCCTCCCAATCACACCCTTCCAGGTTTCACTGTTATTACCCACAGTAGCGTTAAAGTCTCCAAGCAGAACAATGGAGTCTCCAGAAGGGGCACCTTCCAGCACCCCCTTCAAAGTCTCCAAGAAGGCCAGATACTCTAGACTGGTTTTCGGCACATACGTGCAGACAACAGTCAGAGACCTTCTCCCAACTTGAAGTCGAAGGAAGGCAACCCTCTCATTCACTGAGTCTCATACGGCTCTCCCCATGGGCAACTCCAGGGTGGAACTGTGTCCGGCCCCTCTCCAGGAGTTTGGTTTCAGAGCCCGAGCCATGCGTTGAGGTGAGCCCGACTATGTGTAGTTGGTATCCCTCTAGCTCCCGCACCACCAGAGAGGTTATGTTCCATGTGCCGAGAGCTAGTTTTGGCTGCCGATGATCAGTCTGTCAAGGCCCCTGCCTTCGACTGTCACCCAATCTACACCTACACTTCACCCGACTCCCATGGCTCCCCCTATAGGTGGTTGGCCCACAGGGGGCGAACCCATGTTACCCCATCGGTCTTTGCCCGGCTGGGTCCCATGGGTGGAGGCATGTCCACCAGGCGCTTACCTTCAAGCTCCGGCCCCAGGCCTGGCTCCAGGGCAAGGCCCCGGTCTCTCCAATCTGGGCGGGGTAATGTACTCCTTGGTTTTATTCTTCAATTAGTGGAATACGTTACACCCTTTTTTATTCTGTGAAATGAAAAGATTGATCTACTGGAGAGACTTAATAATAAAATATAAACATGTTGAGTGTCATATGAATAAAATGTGCCAATTTCATCAAAATCTCCTCCCCCCATTAATTAACAAATAACTAACAAATAGCTTAACAAAACAACTTGTTCATTCTCCATCCTTTGGGGTGGTGGTGTACTTTCGAATTATGTGTTAAGTTTAAACTACAAGCTTTTTGTGTCATATGACGTAATATTGCAAAAACACTGATGATTCTGAGTGAAGTGTACAACCAGCTTCAAGAAGGCCGGCATGAAAACAAACACGTGGATCAAGCCAGAAGGTTTTTCTGATCCAAACTCACTGGAGAAGACCATAGTACTTATATGATATTTTGTAGGCAAACTAGAAAGAGGATGATCGGCATGAAAATGGATGCGCTTAGCACAAAAATGAACAAACCACTGGGAAGCTTGAGGAACAGTACATTCAAGACAGAACACGTTTGGTAGGAACACCGTTTATATGACTGCTGGGAGTGTATATCAACTGGGCAGCAGCTAATATTAAAAATAACTACCTAACTAGACATTAAAATCCAAATTAAAATAAGTCTAATGAAGTTATCTTATGACATAAAAATGTACGCAAATAATTTATTTCTAGCATAAATTCGATCCAAAATGGGACTTACGACTGCAGTTGCATAGTGAGATCCTGGGTGGAACCTTAAAATTACACCCCTGAGGAAGAAATTACCTCATCTGCTTGAAATGCCAAGCTGTAGAAACAAGAACTTTGTAAGCTGACCTGGATAAGAGTAAAAAGCTTTCATTTCTGTAATCACTCACTGACGTACAGTTCAGTTAGTGGCTAAGGGACACTTTGGCTGATGCTGTTCATTAATTCCACCACTAACTGGCTTTGTGAATTCTAATCACATAGAAGTATTTTAGAAATATCCTATTGTTTTTATTCCCTATCGCGTCAAGATGAGCAAATCAACAACCTATAAATACTGCATCTTCAATTAGGTCTGTCATTATCTCACCAGGATCCTCTGCATTATAAATATGATCAGCTGTCACTAAGAACAATAAGCACTGTTAACTGATCAGAGTTTACATGGATCTGCAAAACTCTGCTTAGGCTACTGTGTGTCAAAGAAAATGCATCCATCTTTCATAACCATTTGTGCAGTAGAGGGCTGCAGTGGGCCTGGACCCTACCCCAGGAAGCATGGAGTAGGGGACACCCTGGACAGTCCATAACATACATATACTATTGGCAATTTTGAGACACCAGTTCATAGAACTGCATGTTTTTGGACTGCGGGAGGAAACTGGAGTAGCTGCAGGAAGCCCAGACAAACACTGGAAGAACATGCAAATTCTGCACACTTGGGGGCAGGGGCAGGATTCTATTCCACAGCTAAGGAGGTACAGCGCCACACTCAACAACAAAAGAGAGAAAATAAAAGAAAAATACTATAGTGTTAGAGTTTAAAAACATCAGCTTTGGGAGACTGTTGGCATTATTGCATAAACAAGGTGAAAAATGTATGAATCCAGAAATTTGGAATATGTATCAGTCTTTCCCTCCATATGTTCTGCCTGGTTTGTAACCACATGGGGCACGTTCAGAAACAAGCCTTTTTTGGCTCCTTTTCTTCGAACATCGATTTCAATCAGTCTCAGCAGCAGATGAACTTCCCTTCACAAGTGACAGCACTGAGGACAGCCTGGCCCCTGTGTTACCAGGGGCTCAGGTGTAAGAGGTGACGTTTGCGATCCAGACACCGGCTATGATAGTGCTGAGGGCTGTTGCAGGACAGGTGGCCCCTGCTGAATGTTCAGTGTACTGCACACCAGACCTTCAGGTGAGCTGTTCTCACAGTTACAGCTGGAGTATCCCTGCCACCCAGTAAAAAAAAAACACCACATAAAAAACTTTGCCTCATGCTATTTCGACCAACCTGCTTGCATACATGAGGAGCACATCTGTGCCAGCCTCCAGGCAGTATGTCCACAGACACAGAAGAAAACGCTGGAAACATCTCAACTGGCATCCTGGTCCAGAATGGACCTCTCAGAATCCTGAGTACTCCAGAGAATGTGCCGTCACACCTGCTTCGCAAATCCAATCATGATCACAGACATACTCCAAGAGCATGTGAATACAGTACCACATGTAGGTAGAGGAGCTGATTTACCTGTTTCTGCAAGGAAGATGTCAATCACTTCTACTTACAGGTCCCCCTCCCTGGAATATATCCACCAGGAATGGATGCTCTGACTCACGTCACCTGGAAGTCACACAATAACCCTTGACTAGCCTAATAAATGCACTCAAAGATACAACAGAAACCCAACTTAGCTCACTCTTCCAAATCCAGTCCTTTGACTGTTGATTCTCTAAATAACTTACTGCAGCCTTGAAAACTCATCCTGAACTTTCCTCTACTTATCAACATTTTCTCTATGTCCAGCTACCTAAATCCAGCAACACATCAATAAGCAAGTTTCTCCTGTCAGTAATGAATGCTGTTGTTTTACTTAAGCCCATGGCAAACATTTATAGTACTATATAGTACTTCTCTTTAGGCAAGATATCGGTGTGTCATTAAGCATTATCTGTAAATCCTGATAACCGGGTTGTGGAGAAACTATGACAGCACGCTGTCTCTGAATTACAGCGACTGCAGCAAATTATTAATTATTCTTTTATTAGCTGTGTCACTACTGTTACTTTGTTTGACTGATAACCTCATAAAACATGACATACAGTGCAATTAGTAAATAATATCAGCAGGCAAATGTGAAAAGCAGAGCGTCACCCACGGCCGACGTTGATGGACGACTCCGAAATGTAGCCTTCTGCTACGTTTAAAGTGACGATCCATTTTCAAAGCGACGGTTATGGTTTGAAGGCAAGAACAAAGATGACATGACAGGCCGCGTAATTAGCGATATGTACAATTTTTCAAACAAAAGTCTTTGTTTATTTCAGTCTTGAAGCTCTGCCGCTGAAGTTCAGACTAATTCCATCTGCTTTGAAAGGGTCTTAAGAGAACAAGCCACTGTGATCTGAGCAAGGCGTTTGCGAATTACATGTTAGGGCCAATTTGATGTCTGCGCGGAGGTGAACGGTTAGCCCGACAAGCCACTAGTTGAAAAACAAAAGGCGTGTTGAAGGCAAATGGATTTCTGTAGCATTAGTATTCCCCATGGCATAAATTCCGTTCCATCATCCAGAGACATTTTATCTAATTTACAGATACGTGTGACGAATAATCACGACCTGCGATGGCTATCTCCCAAAATGAGCAGAGCAGACAGGATTGCACACTGAGCAGCACATGAATGGCGCAGGAAGCCACATTCTCAGGTAATGTGATGTAGGACCATTCCCCTCAGGAGTGGGGTCACTGTCCCATTCCTGCACTCGATCTCCGTACAGCTGTAATCCTAATCAAGCATGGCGACAGGTTGGAGTGAAGATGCAGGTACCCCTGTTACGTCCGCGTTTGTATGTGCCTGTATTCGTTTTTCCCTTTCAGATCCCGTTCCGCAAGTCTGCCGATCCGGTTCCACATTTTCCACTTCTCACCAAGAAAGCAGTGCCAAAATTGGATGGACTGATTGTCGTCGCCTCGTTCCCGTTTCCCGCCTCTCCAGTCATGGACTATAAAAGACGCCTCACCCCCCCCCCCCCCATCTGATAGCTTTTTGCTCGTTCTCCGTCTTTGCTTTTGCGTTTCTTACTGTATTTCTAACCTACTGTTACGACCTGTTTTTGGCTCTCTACTCTCGCACTTTTGGATTTCGATTCGGTTTTGGTTACTCAGCTTGTGTATTTGTTTACCCGTGTTTTGACTACTGTCTGCATGGTTATCAACTATTTTTAGGATTTCGGATTGGATTTGGATGCCCTGTGTAAATGCTGTACATATATTTGTAAGGGTTGTAGGGAGTGACTGCTGTTTGTTTTCTGCGTGTACGATGTTTTGTCCCTATTTTGTCGTTAGAAAGGGCTAGGTTAGTAATTGTCTTTTGTTTTATTTTTCTTTCCGGTTAGGGTAAGTGGTCGATACGCATGTAGGTAGTTCACTGGGTTTTGTTTATTGTTTTGGCCTTTGTCACTCCTGAAGTTCACGTCCCCTACGCCCAGATTTTCAAAATACATCCTATCTTAATTGTAGCCCGTGGTGTCGCTCCAATTCTTTATCCTCTGCACCCTTATCCTCCCTCCCCCCTCCCCCCCGTTCACGCTTACGTCCCGACCCTTCGTCAGAAGCAACACTCTCACAACAAGGTAGGAAAAAAAGGTCCATAATGCCCCTCCTGTTGATAATTTACTCCTGACGATAAACCAGTCATTTTTGGCATTATGAAAGGCGGGCGGCTGTGGAGAGCTTGCGAGGTGATAATCTGCATACTGGATGCTGCACTGAATCCCTGAGACGTCTGTGTTCTAACTGCCAGTTTTTGCCAAATGAAAGTCACTGTTTTTTTCTACACTGCTCATTGTCTCCAGTATCGATTCATCTGCCATTTTTAAGATAAGATCTCAGTGTTTAAAGCAGTTGGGTTATAGAAATGCGATGGGTGCATTATTAAAGTCAGCGAGTGGAAAAATCCTTAATGAGGATTTTTATACTAACGGCAGCATGATCATAAGGGCAACTACTGCACTCCATCATGTTGTTAAGAGTTAATTCTGCTACAGCCTCCTCTGGAAACAGTTCCAGTGCTTTACCGAAGTCCTGCATCTATGTTTATTTACAGTGCTTTATAAAATGTAAAAAAGCGGGCAGTTAGACAAGGTCCATCAGGCGCAGAAGAATTTAGGTTTGTTTAATGATGGTTAAATAAATTAGCAGTTCAGAAACACTTCCCCGAAAAACTGAAGCCTACTGAAGCAGTCTCAACAGTATGTTACAAAAATTTTCAGGCACTCTCCAGCCCCCCATAAAATCACCAGAATAAGGGGTGGAAGAAAGGATGGATAGAAGGATAGACAGATCCTTCATGGGTGAGGATTTGGCTTTGTAAATATATGCTTGCATATTCTTCCCGCCTTTCTGTGCCTTTCCTTCTAGGTGCTCCAGTTTCCTACAAAGAGTCCAAAGACATATAGTTTATGTTAATTTATGTCTCTCAACTGCATGTGTGTACATCCCATCCAGGGCATCCTCTGTTCTCTGAGACTCTGCACTGGATGAACTGGCAGTGGATACCTTAACAGCTGAAGCTTGACACCTAATAGATGCATTGGACACAACACAGCGATATACCAGTTAAGGGAAAACAATCACAGAAAACAGGAGTATTCTACTGAGCCGTGCATTGTGACAAATTGAAGATGTACTCGACTCATTTTGAAAAAAATAACGTATTGCGCTTAAATTCAATGGGCAATAGATAATAACAGATGGACAAAAAAAAACATTCATAAATAAAGTTATAAGCCAGTAATTGTAGCATTTTCCCATGATGAGGACAGAAATTGAAGCACATCCAGGAAAAAGCATGGCTTTATGCCTGCGTAATGACAAGAGGCAAATTCTTGAAGAGAAGCCAAATGCAGAATATTAGCTCTTCAAAAAATGCTACCCGGACCAATGGGTCAACCAACTACTACAAACAAGCAACAGGCCTCCTGGTCTCATACTCAAAATTGCATATCTGAGGACCCAGGAATAGCCATCCATCAGAACGGCAGCAATTTCTATGTTAATAAAAACCGTGGGTTACTTGTTCCAGACACATATACAACATGTTACAGCGGTACATAAAATTACACGACTGCAAAAATAAATCACACTTAATTTCCAGACCTTTAGGTACTGTAATACTGGTTACCAAGCAACTGGATGTGATATATTCTTACTTTATAACCCTTAATCCCCTTTCTGCCTGATAAAAAAATACAATATACAAAAAAGTAAGTAGTCATCTAGTGATGCTGTTAGAGCTGTCTGGATTACTCGGTTATTGAAAAGCATTGATTAAAAATTTCCTAATTAAATACTCGGCAATATGGTGGAAGGAAAACATAAAGGACAAGGTTCCAAATAAAGAGTAAAAGCATAATTTGTGTCACGTTAAAAGTGAATGAAAATACAACCACCCATCAGTACTACACAGACCAACTGATATGCAAATAATAGCTTAAAAGAAGCCACTCATGTTTGACGGACTCACCCAGTAATGCGAGGTAATGCATGTCATTTAACCTCTCGCAGTTGCTAACCTGTCTTTGTCATCACTTTGCCTTAAATTGTTTTGCTTAAATTTACTTTCTACGATTCCCGTATATCAAAATAATCGCTGAAAACAAAGGTTAGCCCCGTCGCTTAGCCGCATACATTTTACATAAAACGGTACATAACCGGCTAATATTGTCTTGTGAATGTATTGTGCGTTAGAGCTGAACGCTACTGGAAAAAGTTCACTTTGCGATATTTGAAGCGTTTGCGATATTTAGGAGTTGAAAATGAGCTATATAGCCAAACAGAATTTATTATCTACCAGCAGAGTCTGTAAAAAAAAAAAGTTGGTGCTGCCTTGAGTTGTGCCAGCAGACACAGAGCGGTGCCAGCAAATCACTAGCTTCTGCTCAATATTGTCTCCATGAAATACAAAATATATGTACAGCGGAAGACAAATGTCTTTTCACGACCAGTTCTTGTTCAGTTTACTCCTCTTCACTTTTTTTAATCTCTCACAAACGCAGCACACGATGTATCAGTGAGTCCAACAGCAGCAACATCAATGATTACGATCGTCTCAGAGAGCACATGCAGAGTATCATGCAAAAGCAGCAGTGCTAAACTTCAGTTTTTTTTTTTAAAAAAAACAACAACAACATATACTAGATAGTGTTGAAAAGGAACCATCATTAAAATTGAAGAGCTTGCCAAGTTTGGTTTCCCATGATTGAGTAAAAATATTTTAGCACAACTTATCGATGATTTGAACCTAGCAGACTATCGCGGTCCTTGTGATGTGACAACTCTGTTCTAACACGAGCAATATACTAGTATCCAAGTCCTATGCATTAGCATTTGGCATTAGCCTCAGGTAGCTAGCCACAAGCAAATGGGAATAGGTTACTGCAAGGTAGAGTAGGCAAGTAAAAATATATTTTTTTTATTCTTACATTTTTTTCCATATGTTATGTAAACAAGACCCTAAATGAACACCGTGAGCGGACTACTTCATTACTGTAAGCAAATTATATAAACTGTATTTGTACAGGAATGGTTCTGTCCCAAGCCTTTTGATCCATATAAGTGCTTGATTACTATAACCGTGATCACTATAAGCAGTTTCCACTGTATTTTCAATATTGCTAGTATTAAAACCAATTGGTGGTATTACTTTTGGTAGCTGAAACTGTTTTTCTCCAGTCTATCAATCAATCAATCAATCAATTGGTTTATTCATTTGAAATGCATCTAATTATGATATTGGCCACTGGTATCACTGTTTCTATTATTTCATTCATTTTATTGACCGTATTCCTCTAACACTATTATTCCCATTGGATATGTGTATTTTAGTACATGATTTTAGTGAACATGAGGTTTTTCAGGAACAAATTAGTCACATTGTAACAGGACTGACTGTGTATTATATTATAAACGATCACTCAATGAATTGTCATCTTAATCAATAGATTACTCAATTAATGATGTAATCAATAGTGACAGCCATAGTTATCTTTCAATAATACTAATTATCTAATTAATTATACTAGTTATCAGCAGATTTAGAAATAAAAATGTTGAAAAAGTTATATACTGTATATATACTGTATATATATATATATATATATGTTTTCATTCGCTTTGTAAAAAGCCTTTTAGACTTCTTGCATCAGCAGAGTATATATCAATATAGTAGTAATTTTATCTGTTTATACAATCTATCTCATTAAAAATTATAAATAAACTCTTGGCTTTCGGAATTTGAGTTCCTCTGTTTTTCCTCTAAGGTGTTTTTCTTAAGAAATTTTGCTTTACTACTTCATGTTTATTTGCAGATACATATCCCCACTGCACCACCTGTTTTTGCTTATTTTGTTGTCCACTTGTTTTTATGTTGCACTGTCTGGCCCTGCGCTGCTGCCTGACCTGTACCGCGCTGCTGCCTGACCTGTACCGCACTGCTGCCTGTCCTGTATCGCACTGCTGCCTGTCCTGTACCGCGCTGCTGCCTGACCTGTACCGCGCTGCTGCCTGACCTGTACCGCGCTGCTGCCTGTCCTATATCGCACTGCTGTCTGTCCTGTATCGCGCTGCTGCCTGACCTGTACCGCACTGCTGCCTGTCCTGTAACGCGCTGCTGTCTGTCCTGTATCGCGCTGCTGTCTGTCCTGTACCGCACTGCTGCCTGTCCTGTAACGCACTGCTGTCTGTCCTGTATCGCACTGCTGTCTGTCCTGTATCGCACTACTGTCTGTCCTGTATCGCACTGCTGCCTGTCCTGTACCGCACTGCTGTCTGTCCTGTATCGCGCTGCTGTCTGTCCTGTATCGCGCTGCTGTCTGTCCTGTATCGCGCTGCTGTCTGTCCTGTATCGCACTGCTGTCTGTCCTGTACCGCACTGCTGTCTGTCCTGTACCGCACTGCTGCCTGTCCTGTAACGCACTGCTGTCTGTCCTGTATCGCACTGCTGTCTGTCCTGTATCGCACTACTGTCTGTCCTGTATCGCGCTGCTGTCTGTCCTGTACCGCGCTGCTGTCTGTCCTGTATCGCACTGCTGTCTGTCCTGTATCGCACTGCTGTCTGTCCTGTACCGCACTGCTGCCTGTCCTGTAACGCACTGCTGTCTGTCCTGTATCGCACTGCTGTCTGTCCTGTATCGCACTACTGTCTGTCCTGTATCGCACTACTGTCTGTCCTGTATCGCACTGCTGCCTGTCCTGTAACGCACTGCTGTCTGTCCTGTATCGCACTGCTGCCTGACCTGTACCGCACTGCTGCCTGTCCTGTAACGCACTGCACTGCTGTCTGTCCTGTATCGCACTGCTGTCTGTCCTGTACCGCACTGCTGCCTGTCCTGTAACGCACTGCTGTCTGTCCTGTATCGCACTGCTGTCTGTCCTGTAACGCACTGCTGTCTGTCCTGTATCGCACTGCTGTCTGTCCTGTACCGCACTGCTGCCTGTCCTGTAACGCACTGCTGTCTGTCCTGTATCGCACTGCTGTCTGTCCTGTACCGCACTGCTGCCTGTCCTGTAACGCACTGCTGTCTGTCCTGTATCGCACTGCTGTCTGTCCTGTATCGCACTGCTGTCTGTCCTGTATCGCGCTGCTGTCTGTCCTGTACCGTGCTGCTGTGTGTCCTATTCTCCTCCCATGTACCTATCCCCTCCGCTGTAACTGTGGCATAAAAAATTTCCTCCAAACACACATCACAATAAAACTTGAAATATAGATTTTTTTCAAATTTTTTCATTAATCGTTTCTCAGTATATACTGTAGTATGGACTGATTTGTTGCTGAATTCGCCATGTGCGAGTCACTGTCACCATATCCCAGCATCCCAGCCCTGAGCTGAGGTGTACTTCACTGACCTTACGTCCTGACCTTTATCAGACAGCATCCCGGGGGTGGACTTATCGCCTCCTCACCCAGGAGTGTTCTGCTCCTCAGCCCCATACAGAAGTTCTGTAGATGATAAAGTGTCATTTCGATGACATTGATTCAACTGAAAGATGCTCAGAAAGGACAAAGCAAAGACCTGGGTTCCCACTTATGCCCCCTAGAGGCTTCACTGGGTACGTGCCACTGAAACAGGCCTCTGTTTTTGACATTAGGAGATGGAAGCCTGATCCGGCTATATAACCCCCCCCCCCCCCCCACACACACACACACACACACACACATACACACACTGCCAGTTCCTACCATCTTTGTAACACTTAACTAGCAAAAGTGCATGTGTAGGTGTAATCAGGGCTTTAAGCACCTTAACTCCACCATGGCCCACTTTCCCGTATGCAGTGCCAGTAAGTCCATTAGGCAACAGAGACCGCCTACGGCACCATCTTCAGGGAGGGGGGGGTTGGTAGTGAAGCTTGGGTAAGGCACCAAATGGGGTTCAACCAGGTGCTGCTTGTGGTGAGGAAGGTGGCACTGGAGGTGATGAAGCCACCCCCTTCTTTCAAGTCAGCTGCCCTTTTTGCTTTGCATCTCACAGCGACATGTGGACAACCCGACCCAGGAGATCGCACGCCTGTCAGCAGCTCCACGCATTCCCAACAGGATTCTGAGTCGACGTCATGATAGATCAATCGTCCCTCAAGGTTCCCTGATTTTTGACTGCATATACAGTCGTCCCTCGCCATTTCGCGCTTCGACTTTCGCGTCTTCACTCTATCGCGGTTATTTGAAATACATTTATTCATTAAAAATTTGACAGACAGTGAAAATGATACAGCGCGCGCTCGGTTGTCTGAGTCAATTATACACCTCTGTATTACAAATAAAATTACAATTACTGTACGTATGGACTGTAGCACCCCCGCAAATCCTTCAACGCCAGGTGCAGCCGAATAATAAAGAAATAAAGAATCCTACTTCGCGGAAATTCATTTAACGCGATAGAGTCTGGAACGGATTAACCGCGATAAATGAGGGACTGTATTTGAATCTGAAGACAATTTCCTTACTTATGGGTCTAACATCAGAATTCACTTCTACACTTTATAAAAAATGTAAATCTTCACAAGCAAATTGAAATGTATAAAAACATATTTAAATTTCCTTAGACACCAAATGCTTAGTAACATTTTGTCCGCACTCTGAAGCAGTGGAGAGATTAAAGGTTGAAGGATTCAGACTCATGATTGAGTTCCTCCATGAAAGAGGAATTATACCCTCTGAATAATCATCACACTTTCTGGTGACAGAACTCTGTCATGTTTGTTTTCAGTTTTAAAAAATAATAAAATAAGTAAAAGCGCGCCACTTTGATAAAGTTCAGATGAAGCTAATTAATTCTAGCCTTTATTTGCTGGGTGAAAATAATGTGGTTGCGGGAGGGAAGCGAAAGAGCTGCTTTATGCATGCCCATCTGTTGCTGTCCACGCTACCCCTGCGATTATAGTCATATCTGGCTGCCGCTTTGGAGGCGAAGCCAGCAGAAAATATTTTTATATAATAAAATAAAATACTTTCGTCCTTTTAAAGTTGCTTCATCGACGTGTGTGGAAACAACAAATATACGTATCCCGGACGAGTAAAAAGAGCAATGCATACTAAGAATTCACATCATATCTTCATTATGCTGCCAGTCTGCGGCGTTTTCTCCCGCTCAATCATTCGGTACAGAAAAGCCGCGCTGTTTCTCTGTAATTTTTCCCTTTGTGCAGTTTGCCAGCTGCTTGATAACAGCTGACAGCGACCGGGGACCCTGTCAGCGCCGCCGGATCCATCAGTATTCCCCCGGAAGGCCGCCTGTCTCCGGTCGCGATTTAGAGAGACGGACGGTTTTAATTGAAGGTGCTGCTCGCGCTCATCCCGCGCGGATTGGCGAGCCAAGGGCAAACTCGCGGATTCGTTACCGCGCGGCGCGCCGTCCGTTTTGGCGCCCGCGTGCCTGTCCTTTCGGCTCGCGGATTAGGAGGTCAGCGGACTCGGGACCGGCATTCCCACTGTTTTTCCAAGCACGTTTAACAAGCCAAGGTCAGAGCCCTTGGCAAACACACCTCGACTCATAACACTGCGCCCCAGCCCAGTAAGTCAAGCATGCCCTCATGAAATGTGCTCACTTTCAATAACTAAACTCATATTTGTTTTTCTTGCATTACTGACAGTGCGTGAGGGGGGTGTTTGGTATTGGTATTGTGCTTTTGACTAAAATAGAATGCAATCAAATTTACGATATTGTACAGCCCACTGTAATTGTTAAAACCGTCCATTTTTGGTTGTCTAATTTACATGTTTTGCATAAAATATCCACAAACACACAAGTGAACAAGAATAAAATGTAAAAATTAAAATCACTTAAATCACTCAATAATAATAATTTTTTTATGCCGTTTATTACTCCCAACAACCCTGAGCAGAATTAGAGGCTGGCTGCATGGATGGATGGATGGATGTGATTCCTTCCATCTCTGGCGGTTCTGTATGTCATAACTGAACTATAAAACCATTTCCCCAAGCTTACATTGTGGCCCTGGAGTTTGCAGCTGTTCTGCTTTCCCATGAGTGACACATTGTTCCTCTTCTATAATGCAGCTGCTCAATCACTTCTGCTAAATAAACATATTAAATGGGTCTGGACCAAAATAATAATAATGAACCCTGTCATTTTTGCTGTTTTTCATGGAAACCATCATAGGGAAAAGAAAAAAAAATGCCACTGTAGGGCATTTCCAGAAATCACAAAGGTAAATGTGCAATGGATTGAAAGCCTCCCCGATCTCTTAAACCCATCCTCAGATAACTCTGTGTATGAGGACAGGAGTGGTCGCCGTTTCCAGGACAACCACATCCAGGTCACGAGTGGACAGAGCCCCGCAGTTGAACAGAAATATTGGAAAAACACAAACAGAACAGTTACCCGTAAGACAGAGAAATAAACAGTTTATTTAAACACTGAAACCCGTCTGCCTGGCCTGTGGCATTTCTTCGGCAGAGTCGCATTCAGATGCCTTATCATTTTAATTTGCTTTTCATTACAGCCTTCCACGGTAGAGACATAATCACTATTCTGTAAAATCTTCAGCAGGCCGTCTCAGCAGCCAGTTCAATGAGACTAAAGCCTGCAGCTGAAAAATGCATCATTCATATTGAGGACAAGCTGGACTCTGTGCATTTCATATAACCAACCTGGGGGCAACGTTATTTTTTATTTATTCTCACATGGCAGTCTGAGTATTGAGAAATTAACAGAACTAAACATCTCGTCATCTTCCATAACCAGGTACCCAAACAAGGTCACAGTGAGCAGGAGATCACCTCCGGACCTGTTCAGCACAAGGCAGACAAACACCTGGGACGAGATTTATTCTGATTTATTTTATGTACATTTGCTTAGCAGAGACTTCTGTCCAACTCGACTTGTAAGTGAGGAAAGTCTGGGGGTGGAGACCAGAGACAGGCAGTCGTTGGGGTTAAGGGACTTGCTCAAGGGCCCAGTGGTGATATGATTACTGTACTGGGATTTGACCCCACAACCTTTCAGACAAAGACACAGATCCAAATCTACCCAGTCCATCACAGGCCACGCATACTCACAGACACACCACATCACACATTAAAGACACCAATCCACCTAAACTGTAGACTGTGGGAGAACTCCGGAGAACCCAAGACAAACATACCCAAACAGAAGGAGAACCTGCAAATCCGGCACCAGAATGGAACCCACAGCCTGCGGGTCTGACTTGGTGGACCATGCCTTCCCACAGAATACCTACATACTGTACTTCTGAACAAGATAGCCCCAGCAACTATGTAATTATGCACATAAAACAAAACGTTTTACAAAGCTAATCAACCAAATTAGTCATTATAGCAGACAATTATCACTTTAGAGTTTTTTGCTTGTTGCTTATAAATCATGTGTATGTACAGCAATAAAATAATATCCACAAATGGAATGGTCCCAGTTAGTTAAAACTACTGTTTACTTTAATCAGCCATAACATTAAAAGCACCTGCCTAATATTGTGTAGGTCCCATATGCTGCCAGGACAGCGATGACCTGTGGAGGCATGACTTCCACTCAAGCTCTGAAGGTCTCCTGAGGTATCTGGTACCAAGAGGGTCTCCGTGGATCGGACTCGTTTGTCCAGCACGTCCCACAGATGCTCGATCAGATTGACATCTGGGGAATTTGAAGTCAACACTCTTCAAACTATTCCTGAGCAATTTACTTTGTACATTGTGCTGCTGAAAGAGGCCACTGCCATCGGGGAACACCGTCGCCATAAAGGGGTGTTAATGATCTGCAGCAATGTTTAGGTAGGTGGTACAGCACGTGTCAAAGTCACACCCACATGAATGCCAGGACCCAAGGTTCCCAGCAGAACGTTGCCCAGAGCATCACACTGCCTTCTTCCCATAGTGCATCCTGGTTCCATCACTTTCTCAGGTTTATAAACAAATAAACATTGCAAACGCACCCAGCTGTCCACATGAGGTAACAGAATACATGACTCATCAGACCAGGTCACCTTCTCCATGGCTCCATGGTCCAGTTCTGATGCTCAGGTGCCCATTGTAGATGCTTTCAGGGCTGGACAGGGGTCAGCATGGACACTCTGACCAGTCTGCGGCTACACAGCCCCATATTCAGCAAACTGCAATGCACTGTGTGTTCTGACACCTTTCGATCATAGACAGCATTAACACTTTATGCTAAAGTAGCTCTACTGTCTATTAATATCTAAATATGTTATTATTGTGTAAATTACTGTCTTCTGCTATCACATACCTGCAATTTCCTTCTGGATGACTAAAGTGTCTGTCTGTATGTATGTATCTATCCATCTATCTAATTGTTTATTACCACTGAAACTATTACTGGAGCCAAAAACTGCAGCAGATCGAGTTGTGGACCCACAAATCTGAAGTAGGAGCAGCCTTTCAAATGTAAAAAAAAAGATATATGTTTAGTCATGCCTGCATGGCAGTTTGCTGTCAGAAGGGATTTAAAGGGGTGCAGGACTGCGCATGCATATGAAAGCGCATTTTACGTCTGTCGCTGCACGCTCTCGTATCGAACGGATGCAAGGTCCCTCAAAGCCGCTCTCATCCCACATTAAACACGGCGAAGCCAAGCGGATGCTGGCAAACATCCGGGGGGGGGGGGCGCTCCTAGATAACGGACCCGGCTCATATTTCGAGCCCTGCAGACGTACCTGTAAACGCGCTGCAGCAGGCTAGGGGCTGGGCGGGGGGCACCGTGATCAGGAAAACCGGCCATGAATGGAGCAGGTGACCCTCAAAAACAAAGTACAAAAAAATAAATGTGTTTTCATGCTCACACCACTTTCCAACAATGCAATTACTTTTCCCGTGGCCTTCCTTTGATCTCCTTTAGCGGGGGGGGCGGCAGTGAGTCATCGCAGTCATTTCTTTTTTTCTCGTGAAGCAGTCGGTGCCACAGCGAGCGTCACACACAAAAAGAGCGGGGAGCACGACGTGCCTTACTGACGTGGGGGGGGGGGCACCGAGCCTCGCCGATGAGACTTCACATGGCCGGGAAAAACACTGGGAGTTTTGCACCAGTGTAGGTGCAAACAACCCATTTACTCACTGATAATTCACTGGGTTTGGATCACTGATCAGAAGGTTGTCGGTTCAGTAACGTGATGTCACCCCCAAATGCTCCAGGAACCACCTCACCCTGCTCTCTGAAAAGTATAACTCACTGTGAATAAAAGTGTTCTCTAAATAAATAGAGTGAAATCAGATCCTGCACTGGACGGGAATCGAACCCACAGCCATGGAGGCGTGAGGGCAGAGCTCACTGCCGCCTCGCTGAATGATATTCTTAAGATTTCTCTTTGTAATTTGACTCAAGTGCCTGTAGATGATAAATAGTTCTTGTAAAGCCCACCCTGTCCCTACAGAATAATAATAATAATATACATAACACTTAGTCACAGTAAACATACCATGCTTACTTGAAGACTAACTCTGCTTAGTCCCTCATAAGTCTCACGATACTTATGCATAACTTTAGTCCACAGACACCGGAGCTTGTGTGTGTGCAAGAAACTCCATGCTGAAGTATAGTCAGGAGCCATGGGTGGTCACACCAAAACCGGCAGATCATCTCTGGGCTCTGTTCCAACTCTGCCATCTCACTCCGCTGCCTTTAAAGACCTCAGCCCCCCTGCCCTCATTCCTCCGCCGTTCATGACCCCTCCGCCCCCCTGTGTTTTGTACCCCCTCCTAAGCTGGTGCATATCCGTACCACCCAGAGCCATCTGCCCCTTTCCCTCATGACAGTTGCTAAAACAGTCCGAATATGAGCTCCGCACAACCGCGAAACTCACTCAAAGCTACGCTAATTAGCCATCCGCTCCCCCCTTGCAAAATAAGAAAAACGGGAAGAATGAAGATTTCTGGCCACTAATTGGAAAGCCCTGTTTCCGGATGAAAAGGCCCATTGCAGATATGCTCGCTCGCAGCACGTCCGCCAAATTCTCCTTGAACCTTTTGTGTAACAGCTCACAGGACCCCATACGGCCCATACCTCCACATCTTTCCTTCATTAATAGTTAGATGCAGCCAGTTCACATGGCCTCTGTAGCACAAAGAAAAGCCTTGGAAGCAGGTTCCTCATTTTACTGGACGCTTCTTCTGAACACTTTGCAGCAGGAGTTCAGTGAGGCTCAGTGCAGATTCTGCTTTAGGAGGGGGTCTCGGTCAGCCCTGTCTGACATCCACCTAGTGCCAGTCAACCCATTAGGTGACATAGGCGGCTGCCTAGGGCACCATCTTCTGAGGGGGCGCTGACTTAGCCAGCCGATTTCACTCTGTCTCAGACAGGGGGTGCCGGCGGTGAAGCTGGCCTAGGGCACCTTCTTCTGAGGGGGCGCTGACTTAGCCAGCCGATTTCACTCTGTCTCAGACAGGGGGTGCCGGCGGTGAAGCTGGCCTAGGGCACCTTCTTCTGAGGGGGCGCTGACTTAGCCAGCCGATTTCACTTTGTCTCAGACAGGGGGTGACGCCGGTGAAGCTGGCCTAGGGCACCATCTTCTGAGGGGGCGCTGACTTAGCCAGCCGATTTCACTTTGTCTCAGACAGGGGGTGACGGCGGCAAAGCTGGCCTAGGGCGCCACATGGGCTTCGGTCAGTACTGCATCCACCCCTCTTCAGAAGCGACATTTTGTGAGGTCCGAGTTCCTTTGTGCATCTTATTATGAGCATCAAAGACTGCTTTGGTTATTCCATGAACACGGAAGTGGACAGTTAAAGGTAACACTTTACATTAACTGCACCTTCATAATGCCTATATAATGCATTCATAGAACATTCATAAGCAGCATGTAAGTATACCTTAACAGCCTAACAGACCTAACAGGCCTGGACACAGCAAACCCGCCTACATTTCTTCTGTTTAATCAGTATATTATATTTCAGGTATTTTAGGTCGCATTCACATTAAAAATACTACTGTAGTGAGGATTCAAACTGTGTTCCATCGCACAAAATCATCAAATCCAGTTTTACACTTCAAGTACAAATTGAGCCAATCCTGTTTACGTATATAAAGTGCTAGTATAAATACTAAACACACGGAACACACAGGAAACAACGTGCATTTTCACTTCCGTCTCACAAATCCAAATCTGCATCTATAAACACAAGCATCACTCATGAATTCCATGCACATGAATGTGTGCTGCGTTTGTGCCTAGATCTGGAATGTTTCTTACTAGAAATCTAAAAGTTTTTAAATTCATAAATAAACTGAACAGATATTTAACATTCAACTGTGAATGAGTCTACAGGGGAGAAGCTCAAATGAATTTGATGAATGACTAATTTGAACTATTTGGATAATGACACTTCTTAACAATCGAAGAGTACTAATTGGTTTGTAATAGGCAAGCAAAACCCATTGCAACAGGCATGAAATTCGGGTGATTGATTAAACATTAAGGAAGCCATTGTGTTGCAGGTGAAACAAATGCATTATCGGGGAGAGGACAATGCATTTAAAATGGGTGCAGTTATGGCAAATTTAGCAGACAACAAAAGTAATTAACTAATCAATATCACAGCTCTGCAGCTCAAACAATGTTCCCAGCCACTAACAGACAGTGTGGTGCCTATTTATATTCTTTCCCCATTCAATTTATGATAATAGCAAACACACATTTTACATATTATCCCACATAAAGTTCTAGAAAACATAAATCTTGTTTAGGGCAAACAAAACAGCTCACATTTTCTCAGGAGGAAGCAAAATGGCAGTTTTCCTTGTCTATGTGAAATACATCACCTTCAAAATAAAAGTATGTGAATATCAGTAAACATATAAAAGTCCAGCATCACAACGCAGTAAAACAAAATATGTACATTAAATTTGTAGACGGAGGAGCCTCCAAGGAATAATTATTGGGTTTTAGTGGAACAGCTGTGGAATAGCAGGTGTGCGCATGACTCCTGGGTTACTGTTTCGCGTCCAGTTTCGTACATTTAACCTGGAAAAACTTTGCTAATGACCTGAGGCGAACTCATGTTAGAGGACTGCAGCACATGAGTTATCGTTAAATGGATGACGTTTAGGAATGCAGTGAGATGATGCAGAGCTCTCAGCTGGCCGGTTTGAGGTAAGATTTCAGTCTTCGTTTTAGGCATTTCAGGTTCAGTCTAGATTCTGTCTTCGTATGTATGTATGCAATAAGTGTGCGCATTGCAATGAAAAAGTGACTCCGAGGGTCACTCTCTGGCCTACACAAATACGATATAATGGTGGAAAAATATTTTAAATAATGTATATATGCTCAGAGCATCTGCTTTGGCCCTTATTTAAGATCTATTTTACTATCAAAAAAGTTCACTATTAAGAACAGGCAGTGCATAGGGTCTGTTTGCGTTTGTTTGTGTGCGTGTGGGAATCTGACTGACTGTCGGCCATCTCAGGAAGCACCAAATTCTTCCATGTATGACCTTTGTGGGGGGGAAAAAAACAACGTTCCTGTGGCATTTCAAATATTGACTGTTATTTTAATGCTGCTTTAGAGACTGTAAGTTCTCAATATTTTATCACAAAATATGTAGTTCTTAAACACAGTACTGTATTAATTTATAATATGTAAATAATTGTGTTCAATTAGAATAAATTACATGGAATTAATTAATTAAATTCGCTACTCTATGTGTCTTTTCCAGCACTGGGTTCTTCCCCAGTCCAGAGACATACAGTCATGCTACGTAACTGGTGTGCTAAGTCACCTGTGGTGTGTGTTCTGGATAATTGGTTGGAAAACGGATGGATGTGTCAGTGCCTTTTCTACCCCGCGATGTTTATATGGTCCTACCGTTACCTTGATGCATAATTTAGTAGTACAAGTGCATATGGAAACTTGATGGATTGTAGCATGATTTAGTAGCAAATGGTATCTTTGAGGTTATACACTGATCAGCCATAACATCAAAACCACCTGCCTAAGACTGTGTAGGAGCCACATGCTGGAGAACCAGGCCTGGACTCCACAAGAGCTCTGAAGGTCTCCTGTGGTATCGGACACCTAGACGCCAGCAGCAGATCCTTCACGTACAAGGTGGGGCCTCCATGGGTTGGACTTGTTTGTCCAGCACACGGTTTGTGGTTTTAATGTTATGGCTGATCGTTGCATATGATCACTGCATTCATTATGCAGATTCTTTGTTCCTTTTACAACCCAACTAAAGTCCACATAACACTGTTAGTATTTCAGTTAGATGATTAAATAGGCAAACCATGTCACTCATTCCGGAATTGCCTTTCAGGATCCAATCAGAAGTCCTCTGATTGAGACCGCCAGGCTACCCATCTTGTGGTTTGCTAGCAGAAGTCTTGTTTTTTTTTTTTGTCTTTGACGAATAGGAATTGAATAATTAACCTGATGCATTTCAAACTTTTTTTGAAATCAAAGGAATTTCTATTATTTAAAAACACATCTGGGTAGCACTTTGATTTTAATTTCAATCTACGAGGTGGAAGCATCCATTTCGCAACATAGTCATCCAAGACGTGAGATCTCTGCCCACACTGGAAAGAGCTAATGAGACAGGTGGATTTATTTGGCTTTAAATTAGGCGCTAATAAATATGTATGAATTACCGTGTAGCGACGAAGCCTGAATTGTGTGCATGAATCTCAGTACTGAACGCTTGGTTTTGAGTCTCAAGGCAGCGTGATGTCACTGTGGTGTTGGGATAAAATATTCCCTCCCGGCCCTTAGGCGTTTCATCACTGGGGCTCATATTTTGAGGTCTTCAGGCATATTGGATGGTGACAGGGGCTCCGCAGATTATTAACCTGGCCAAGGTCAAATCTTCCTGAGCCCCACCATTTACGGTCAGAAACCCGTCAGGCACACCTTGTAAAACACTGAATTGATGACGCTTCCCTCAACACCCATCCTGTGTGGTACACGTTCACTCTACTTGTGTGTGCGGGTTTTCACTGATTCGATTACCAATCAGAGGACCGATTGGCTGAAGAGTCCTCACACCTGGGTTTGAACAGCTGACCTAAAGGTTACCCAGAAACCCACATACACACCGGCCCTTTGCGGGTAAGATGGCCCTCCCCTGCTCTAAACCCTATCAACTGCCCTTCCAAAACCAAATCAGAAATCAAAGAATGAATTCATCAAATCCTTAAAGTAATGTTTCATGCTTGTTATTCGGCCATCTTCCCTCTAGCCGATTCACCAATATCTTCGCTTGGACCTTTATGTCCATAGAGAACAACACCATGGCCACTTGATCCTTCTCTTCCCTGGGAATAATGAAATGACGGGTGATCTCTGTGACAGTGGAAGGCTGCCCTTTTCACACTGGTCGTTAAGGCTTTCCAGTGACGGCAGCCCAAGTCCAGAAAGTCTCACTGAGCTGCAGAAAAGCTGCCAAGACCACATGCTGTCTGTCTGCAGCTTCTGCTCTGTGATTTGGTTACTGACTGAGGATACTTGCTGTTTTGTATTTTGAAATCTATTTGCAGTTGGCTTTGTCTCCGGTCTGTACTCTCAAAAAACAAACACTGCAATGTCTGGAGATTTTTCTTTTTTTTTTGTATTTCTGATACCAAATAGTTTAATGAGAAGAGTGTTTCTTAAACTATAGAGGTACTTCTCGAACTTCTCATCAAAATTTCAGCATCCCATCAACCTGGGCTCTTGTTCTGGTTGAAAGCTGTGAAGATCTTCCCAAAACAATTCCGACGTTGAGAGCTTAACAATCATGACACTGGAAACTTGCATGGTGCACAGCACAACAGAAAAAGCTAGCAATCCTTTAAATATATACCACTGGACAGGTGGTCTGTCCTAAGTCCCACTGTCCACCCTTGTAAAGTTTACAGAACAAGGGTGATGGGTGCTGATGGTCAATCGAACAAATCCTTAGTGTTTCAACTGTGACCCATAGCACGGCATAACGAGATCAGAATGACGTCTGGACGTCTAGGTGAACGGTCAAAGGCAAGGCTGTACACGTCGGTCTGGAAACGATACGAGGATCGCAGCCCTGGCTGTACAAGCATGTGATTAGATGGTCAGAAGAACATTTGATTGAGCGCTGCTAAGTTCAATCTCCCGGTCCAGCATGGTCGCTTCACACGGATCAAGCCAGATCTCTTGAGGAGGTGATTAAACCGTTTCCACAGACATTGAGGTCAGGGTGATTCCAGACTAAGGCTTTTTGGGATTTGCTCAGTCTCAACTGCCAATTACAGAAGGGCTGGGGGCAGTGGGGGGGGGGGGGCACAGGACGAAACCACAGCATGGAAATGAGAAGCAATGCACAGACTGGAGGGACTGGCCCCTGCTTACATCTCAGTCAGATAACCCTTCCGTTTGCACAGATGCGTAAGAAACGCTACCAAGACAACAATGAAGCTGCCACCCCGAGATGGCAATTTACAGCTGAGAGACCGGTTTGGCGTCTGAGCGACAGCCAGTGTAGGCACACACTTCTTCATGAGGGAACAGAGGAAGCAGAAAAGCCACAAATCCCCCTTGCTGATTCTCAGCTGTTTCGGCGATTTAAAGCGCACCGCTAGGACATATTTTTGGGGTAAAAACAAGTCTATGTCTCCGACTGCGTGGAGCATTCTCTCAGCCAAGGAAACCAGAGCAGAAGTAGCCGGTCAGATCCCCTGATTTATCAGAAAGCCCGAGAATGAAAAGAGATGTAATGAATCAGGCCGGGCCACGAATGCACTTTCACACAGCTTTCGAGGGGCAGCGGGGATATGGGGGGGCACATCCGAACAAAAGAGCTGAATGCGGTGCCTCCCATCCAACTCAAGCTGCCAATCCCATTGACCGGATTGGCTGGCACCATCCGGGTCCTCCTTCATGCTGCATCTATGGCATGTGGCATCAGTGAGATGGCAGGACGGTCCCATGTCACTTAAATCCAGATGCGAGTTGTGGGGTTAGGGGCTGCTGGAAGAGCATTAAAGAATGAAAGACTTCACGCCAAGCAGAAGTTTCACTATCTCACATATACTGAGCCAAATGACTGCCGTGTGTTACTCCAGGCTGAGATGGATGCCAGCTCTTCACAGAGCTCTGCTTACAGTCCCACATACTCACATGCAGCGACTCAAAGCCAATCCGAGGAAATCGCTACAGAAAATGGATGTTATCACATTGGTCTTACTTTTATTCACCAAATGTCCTTTTATGGCCCATTAGCCTTACACTGCCCCAGTCTGACTGCCAGACAGAACCTTCACTGGAAGCTGGGGAGGTTTCTCCTGCCCTTTCCACACCCACAAACAATTGTAAACCCAGCCATCTAGAAAGATCTCCCTTCCTGTCACTCCCCAAGGCCTGCACACATTCAAAAATCTCTGCGCTTGTGATGCACAACACAAGCGGCACCATGGTGCACCAGAACATTCTTCAGAACGAGGAAGCCGGACATGCGCATCGTAAACGAGTCACAGTGTGGTTACCTGCTAGCCCTTGATAAGCCCAGCTGAGATGGAACAAATGCAGACAAAGAAATCGTACAGTTAAACACTCCCGCTTGGGAACACTGCCACCTGCAGGACAAAGCTAAAACAGTTTTTTTTTTTTTTTTTTTGGGGGGGGTGGTTCTTCCTAGAGAACAGCAGGGAAGCAAATACACTGGATGTATGGGAACGATTGCCTGTCTCCTGTATTTGTTTACCAGGAAATAATTTCATGCTGACATTATCAGAAAGACAATCATTTAATTCTTAGGCAGAGAGCTGGTCTAAGCAATTATCCTCTCAATGAGAGTCCTGCAGGAGGCAGCTGACCATGTCAGAAACGTTATTAACCTCTGTGGCATTGTCACTGTGCCCACCTGCACCTGACTCCTGAATACTGAAGGTACCCGAGAATGTTGAGGTTGTGTTTTTGCGTGTGTGTGTCTGCATGTGTGTGTGTGTGTGTGTGCGAGCGGGTTTACCTATCCTTATGGGGACATAATGTCCCCATAACATGATAAATATCCATTTTTTTTCCCTTATGGGGACCAGAAAACTATTTTATAAAAATCGGTGACCGCTATGAAAAAACTAAAAATGCAAAAACTCTTGTATTTTGTTAGGTTACTTATGGTTATGGTTAGGGCAGGGTAGGGGTTAAGGTTGTCATAGTTAGCGTTAGCATTTTTCCCATTGAAATGAATGAGTGGTCCCCATATGGATATGTATACCCTACATGCGTGCGTGCGTGTATGTGTGTGTGTGTGTGTGTGTGTGTGTGTGTGTGTGTGTGTGTGTGTGTGTGTGTGCGTGCGCGCTGAGGTTAAACAAAAGGTCGATTCCTGCCCCAGTTACTACATCATGCTTTAGATGCCCAGTATTTACGGAAGAATATGCTTGTGGTGAATTTGCCAGCGTAGATTAGCACAGAGTTAAATGCTGTGTAAATGCTTACTTTGACTGCAGAAGACTGTAAACTTGATACCACCGTCTAGAACAGCAGGGATATATAGGTCAGTGCTGCACTTTGTCGGCACACGATTTCACGGATGGGAATCCCTGCTACAAGAACAAAGGCAGTCAGTCGGGGACTGGCGGGGTCTCGCAGATGCTGTGCTGACGGGGTTTCGGAGTCACAGGTGAGATGACAGGCGCTTCAGATGCAAACATACCACGTGTAATACTGCAAATATGTGACTGTGACGATGAGGAAGATGTCCATCCTCCTCGTCCTAAGCGATGAAGGGCTAGTCTCACAGAGAGGGCATGGTTGCACTGCTGTACAGAGGGGCAGGTTTGCCGTTTCCGCACCCCCACTCAGAAAGTTCCCTTGGGCCCTTAGTTGAATACTGAACTGGCTCCTCTGCTTGTCGTCTTTACAGTTTCGGTTGTTCCCCGACCCCTTCATTCCTGAGAGGGAAACCCTGACACCCAACAGACCAGTCACATGATTCTCATCAGTGATCCAGGACTGGTCCCTATAAATCTATAACTAGGGGACAGTCAGTATTTTAATTCATAACAAAAACATGATAATGTGTTTCCTGCCTCTATATTGCGTAATTTATTCATACTTGGGATATATTTCAATTCTCTAGTTAGCTGGTAGTGTTACCCCTAGCAAAGTAATGGATATCTGGATATATTTGCTAGACTAGATCGGTTTAGGTATCTTGTTCAAGGACACAGTGGTTCTGAGGTGGAAAATGGAACAAAACATTTCAAAACGCAAATTAACAAATTCTGAAACAGAATAACATGCAGAAAACTGAATTAACATTAATGAGGAAACACAATGGCATTTCAGCAAACAGATTTACATGACGAGAAAACCACATTTCAGGGAGCAAATTAAAATGAAGAGAAGACACATCAACAGCAGCGGAGAACAAATTAATATTAACAGGAAAACCGTCAATGTCATCAGAGAACATGTCACTTGCTCCAGAGGCCCATCAATGTTATTAGAGAACGTGCCGTCCACTCCAGAAAACCATCAATGTCATCAGAGAGGATGAAGTACAGCTAGAAAAACAACAATAATCTCAGTCAAAGGGCATAGTTAACAATCCATCCATTTTCCGTAACCGCTTGTCCTATGCAGTCATGGGGATCCGGAGCCAATCCTGGAAGCTATGGGTGCAAGGCAGGGAACAGCGCATCACAGGGAACAGTGCATCACAGGGAACAGCGCATCACAGGGCACACTCACACACCAGTCCCATCTATGGGCAATATTTTAACTCCAGTTAACCTTAGAAAGTTTTTGGACTGTGGGGGAAAACAAGAGAACCTGGAGGAAAGACATGAGGAGAACATGCAAATTCCACAGACATGAGTCATTGTGGAGACTCAATCAACAATGCTAACCACCCTGTAGCCAGCAATATTCATAGAATATACAAGAGGACATACAAATATGGAACGTTTTGGGATTTTGACAACCTGATTTTATCCATGTAGCGGAACTCTAAAGTGAACAGACTGCAGTGACACGACCTCCAAGACGACGCTTTTAGCGTTTATCATGACTTCCTGCTTCCGCCACATACTTCACACTTTGCTCTTCGGCCATCCAGTTAAAAATAGCACCTTCTGAGTCACCCACTCAATCCAGAAAATCTTTCACTACAATTTTTTTTTATATCTATCATTCAGAATGTTTCTCTGGGGTAAATTGGAGGGAAACATGGGAAGGGAGCGAGGGAGAAAAAAAAAAATCACAGTAACTAACGGCGTGGGCTCCCCATCAGCAGGTCTGCTCTGCTTTTCAGGCTGTGCTTGAAGCTGAAACACAGTTCAGCAGGTAATTACCGTGTTCTCTCCCCCCCCCGGGACAGATGCGGTTAGAGCAGGAACCCTGGCAGAAGCCAGCCAGGTTAAGGTAACATCCCAAGACACATCTGCCCATGGGTTCAGCGATTTTCATTCACTGGCTTCTGCCCTAAACAGGCGCGTGACTGTAGGGGAATCATGTATTCGTTTGATAAATAAAATGTGTGCAGATGCTCCGTGTATGAATACGAGCAGCTGAGTGTGGAAATACAGGGTTGTCGCTGGTCTGCTGGTTTGGTGGGAAATTAGCATCTTAAACTTGTAACATTCACCCAGCATGTCGTCTGTGATGGGCTGTTCAGGGGGACCTACATGTAAGCCCCATAGCTGGCTATTAAAAAGGCCTGTGGAAAATGTTTGCTAAAAACAGGAATGTCACCTCTCATATTTCTGTTTATGTGGTGTTCAAATTTCCTCTGTTATATATACAGTCGGTGTTGTGCTTAGAGGTCATGTATTCCTGTACATACCACTACCTCACCAGAGCAAACCTGGACATTAGGACTACACTATAAATACAGACCATTTTGGACAACTTGCCAGGGCCCTAAAGTACCTACTAGAGCCCAGGATCCATTATCTCATTAGTTTGGTCCCAGATTCAAGATGATGCAGCAACGTGGCGTCAATCGCAGCAAGCACTGAGTTTTACAGAAAGTTACACTGTAAGGAAAACTTCACGCTCACTCTATGATTTTGAGGTGGATATAATGATGCGGTTATTTTGCACCTTTTGGAGGGAACTTTTGAATTCAAGTTGCACCTAGAAAACTGGCTAAATACCCAAACCCCCCCCCCCCCCCCCCAACAAGCTGCTCTCAAGTGAAAAGTGCTGTGCATTAAAAATACAACGAAATGGACAGATAAAAAAAAAATATATACTTAATGTGTGTTTTTGACTGGGCATTACAATGTCCAAGCCTGAATATAACGATATCGATTGGGGTTTGTAATCAAGAGAGAGCGGATCGAGAACGGAAACCAAGAAACATAGAGCGGCTGGACAAATTCCCTGGAGAGGAATTTTCAGAAATCCCTCAGGAAAATATGTGGAATATATTAGAAGAAGTGTTTTTCTAGAGACAATGTATGTACAAGTTGTGATTTTTTTTTTAACACTGCATAGTGTTGTGGGGAAAAAATTTTGTTGAGAACATGTTGACTTTCCCTACGTTCTTAAAATGCATCTAATATTTATTCAATTTTATTTTACCAAGCAATGTTATGTCCCACAGTTTTGTTACACTTGAACTTGAATCAGTGTTACAAGTGTCTATTTCTACTCCAAGTCACGTGTGGTTAAATAAAAGTGTGTTAATGGAGATTAAATGTCTGATTGCGGTGGTTAAGGATTGTAGCCCCACAAAATCGATTAAAATTACCTCCATCATGCACGTTACAGACCAAGATTTTTCTAATTACAGCGCTCATAAAAACCCAACTCATGAAAATGAACCAAAATTGTGAACATCTATATTCCAGCGCTTTCCTGTCACACTGTTGTCATACACAAGCAATTACTGATCGTCGATACTCTTTTGATTAAAAAGCTACGAAGTAAAGATCATGCCAAATTGCTTATTTAGGGGAGAGGCAGTTCTAAATGTGCTCTGTCATTGTATATTTAATGTTACTTTTACGAAAGTGCGCATGCCAGATTGAGCATGGAGACAGGCACCCCTACGGTGCTGAATACCTGAGTACCTGAGTAACTGAGTACCTGAGTAACTGAGTAACTCCAGCGGACCTGTCCAGCCCAAAGCTCCCTCTCAAAGAGCTGCTGATTGGCACTTGACTCCATGGCTGGTTTAACTGTGACCTTAAACGTGTCATTTCCCCCCCAAAAAACAGATTTTATCTTCTTATTAAATCCACAATTTCTGCCACATATGGGACAGGCGACAGATGGAAAGGCAGATGCTCACTTTAAAAACATTTAACTGAAGCCTCGTTCGAAACAGGACGGGCCCGCTCGCCCCGACAGCCGAAGCCGCCAAATCGCAGAGCTTGTGCTAATTAGCGGTCGTGTTAAATCCATTCTCATCGACAGCTCTGCGTATTACAGCCCCTATGTGACTCTCCAAGCTCAGTATGGGCTGCTGTCCTTATAGCACAGGATCCAATTGACACGGGTTCCGTTCACGGCCCAGTTCTGGCAGGATGCACCCAAGCATACTCAGCCCAACACTCTGCAGCTCCCCGAAACCCTGAGCTCTCCGAGTCTGAGAGAAATGAGGGTGGCCGGCCCCAAGGCCTTACCTTTTTTTATTCCTCTTTCCTGGCCTGGGTGAATTAGATGAAGTATGGATTTGCCTGTCCTACTTTCCCAAGTCCCAGACTTCACGGAGGTCACAGAAGCTGCAGTATCTTTGTCAGTCTAGAACATTCTCTAGCTACCGTGGTGCAGTTCTTGTTTTTACTCCTGCATGGAGGGGATGTGAAGGTAGTAAAACTGACTGATACAGCACCGTAAAACTTTAAATCAGCTCTCAAGGCATCCCGGACGGCAGAATGTAAACCCAGCACCCGCCGAGACACATGGACATTTATCCCGTGTGGGTCCGACTCCGGCGCTTATCGGCGACAGCACAGTTCCAGACCTCGGCACGAACAATGAGGAGGCAGGTCGCCCCCGTGGGGCTTGGAAAAATGAGGAGTTCAGCGTGATCCACAAATGGATGTGGGAGATCTGCTTTGTGCGGTAAAAAATTCACTGACAGTCATTGTTTTTTCCATCGAAGTCCACGGCATTCAGAAAAGACGTACATGACCCATGTCCACCTGCCATCACCTGCCCAGTAATGTCCTTCTGATGTCATTTATAAAATCTTAGATTCCATCTGTATGCTGTATTCAAAACTACCGTGTGCACAGAACTGACTTCTCAAACAAAAACACACAGTATTGATATGGGGGCAAAACAGGGTGGATAATTAAAGCCTTATTGATCTCACCTTAAAAAAACATAAAACAATACATTTTACAGAGAATTCCAAGTACAATTTATCAAATAACTAAGCCTCTGGGTTGTAAAGTCTTTGGCTAAGTTTTACAGTGTTAGCTGGGTGGAATTTCACATGTTCAGAGAAGACAGAGCATCCAAACCCTTGTGAGATGTGAGAGTCCCATTGGCCATAACCTTCTGTCTGGTAGGGAAAGGGATGTGAAAGAGAGTCCCATTGGCCATAACCTTCTGTATGGTAGGGAAAGGGATGTGAAAGAGAGTCCCATTGGCCATAACCTTCTGTATGGTAGAGAAAGGGATGTGAAAGAGAGTTCCATTGGCCATAACCTTCTGTCTGGTAGGGAAAGGGATGTGAAAGAGTCCCATTGGCCATAACCTTCTGTCTGGTAGGGAAAGGGATGTGAAAGAGTCCCATTGGCCATAACCTTCTGTCTGGTAGGGAAAGGGATGTGAAATAAAGTTTTCTACACCAACAGTTTCATTCGTGAGACATCCAGCTGACTTTAAAATTCAAATCCACTCTACAGTTAAAGTCACACTGGGTGAAGGGCTTTGTACTTGACGGTCTGTATGGGTTTAACCCGGCCGCGTTTCACAGGCGTCCCGGCGCGTACAACAACCCTGTGATGTGAAGCCGTGTTGTTTTCACAAGTAAAAAACAAAACAAAAAAATAGGTGCAGTGCCTCAGGCCACCAAACAAGCTTATAACACGAGAGCAGCCAGAGTCCCCTATGTTCGGAGGCCCCCATCAGCAAACAGGTCTGTGAACTTCATTCACGGTCCTCTGTTAAGTTACAGCTGCTTCATAGAAAGCCTAGTAATTAGCGCGCACCGACCCCTCCTACCCCATCCTTAATTATCTGCCTACTGGCCCCCTCGTTAATCATAATTCCCCCCTTTATGACATGCCAGCTCTAACCCTTGACTCACCAAACCACAAGCCTGCATGAATCTCAAATCTGACACACATAGCAACGTATATGTGTGTGTGTGTTTGTGTGTGTATTAGATCCACAGAACTCCCATCTGCTCAGATGTTGCCACTAAACCAAAAGCAAAATCAATGTCTTGTTTATCGCTGCTCTCCAGCGTTTGTTGCAAATGCTGCCTGTACATTAGAAATACTCCTCTCAATCTCTCCTATAAAAACTTTCAGGTCTTCCAGAAAATGATACTTCCTTTCGTTAGAGACAGAAGGTAGCACGCTGTGACATTAACGGTTACAGTAACCTTAACTCCAATTGTAACCCCTAAGGAAGCCTACAGCCTAACCATAATCTTCAAGGCTAACTGTAACCATAACAGCAACACTAATCCTGCTATTAGGGTTAGCATGCGGACAATGCGCTCCATGGCTTATAGCCATATTATTTGTGGCTAGCTAACTTATCTTTCTGGCTATATTAAATTAGAATTAGAATACGCAGATATGACCAAATCATTTCACATTGCTGTACCTAGTTTATACCCATCATCATCCATATATTCATCTTCTAAACACTTATTCGAGTCAAATTCACAGGGGAGCCCGGCGTCTGTCAAGCACAGGGTACGGGGCCGGGATACACCCTGGGCGGGATGTCAATCTATATATATAGTTTACAGTTTTACAGAATTTACTCACTTTTAAGCGTGGACACCTTGCTTAGCTCACAGAGGTTGACTTCCGAATCACAATGCGGTCTCCAGAACACAGACAATTTTGTAATTTTCTTTTTTTGTTACGTGTCATGAATGATTGATGACTGGAGTACTGACAGTGTTCCTGTAGGCTGTGTGCCCAGCGGAGCAGGAAGCTAAGAAATCCATCAACACAAGGTAGATCCACAGCGAGCATCTGATTAAGAATTACGGATTATCCTCAGTGGACAGAACATCACCGGCATCTCCTCAGCTCTGAAACTGGAAGATGGCCAGAGGTCAGATACCTGTCAGCGAAGCTGCCTTTGAGTTTTCTTGTTTGCTGGTGGAGTAGCACTTGCCACAGCAGGACCCAGACTTTCCGGGGACTGAAGTTTAATGATCAAAAACAGGAGCTGCATCAAGGCGTGAAAAACCAGAAGCCAGATGCATTTCTGCCAAAGATGTCAAGGGCAGGCGGATGTGCAGGAGCCTGTTGCACTCTTTCCAAAGCAGGAAGTTTGGTGTAAAGATCTGTGACAGGGTCCAGATGGGGAAGAGCAAGAGGGTTAGAATGAGCATCAAGACAGAGAGACCGGGCATCAGTCTGATGGTCAGGACAGACATACTTTATCAAACCCCGTGAGGAGATTCTCTTTTCACCTTCCCCAACTTGCTCTCAATGACACATAGACAGGTGAGAGTAAGCTTGGCAGTGAAGGGCAGCCACCTGCAGCAGTTCCCATGGGGATGGGGGATGTTTGGTTGCCCGTCTGGTTCCTTAAATAAACTTCAGCTGGTACAGAATGCAGCAGCCAGAGTTCTCACAAACACTAAAATATTTGATCACATCACACCAGTCTTATCCTCCCTTCATTGGTTACCAGTTAAGTCTCGGATTGACTATAAAATACTGCTGTTAACCTATAAAGCACTGAATGGCCTTGCACCAGACTACCTTAATAATCTGCTGACCACATACAATCCCCCACGCTTGCTTCGATCTCAAGGTGCGGGATATCTGTTAGTACCCAGGGTAGAAAGATCTACGGCAGGCTGCAGAGCTTTCTCCTATAGAGCTCCTCAGCTGTGAAATGGTCTTCCACCGGATGTGCGGGTTTCAGGCTCACTCTCAATATTCAAGTCTAGACTAAAAACACACCTATTTAGTTTAGCTTATAGGGACACTAGTTCTAGCTCTAGCTAGCTTCTCACTCCCAGTTAAACCTATATTGTGAGGTGTAGAGCTGGGTGGGGATCGGTGCCATTGGCTTTGGATAAACTGAATTGACAGTGCTGTCACTCTAGCTTCACAATTGCTTGTGGGATTGGAGTGCTGACATTTCAGGGACTCCCCATGCCTGCATTCCCACCTGCCTCTCCCTCCTACTTATGCTGCCATAGCCATATCTGCCGGAGCATTGCACTTCATATTACACTCATCTAACTCTTAGCACTGCCTATAGTCTCCCTTACTTTGACTAATTGCATTTATTTCCACCACCTTCTCCTGGGGGGTGCTGCCGGGAGCCCTCAATCTATCAAGATGTCCAGCACACCCTGCAACATGTGACGTCGTCACTAAAAATAACGTCCGTGCATCTAGCTCGCCGTTCTGCCTGTGTCATCTTCCTTGTATGACCCGCTCCCTGCCTTCTGGCTGCCTGGCGATTGGAGGGAGTGGTGGCACCGGCTTGTCATCTCCCCCCTGCTCCCCGTTTATGTTTCAGATTTAACTGTATTTGACTGTCCCTGCTGGTCCCTGGAGGATGGGCTCCCCCTTTGAGTCTGGTCCCTCCCAAGGTTTCTTCCTTCTGGGGAGTTTTTCCTTGCCACTGTCGCCTATGGCTTACTCAATGGGGGCTTTGGGTGGGGATGCTGTAAAGCACTTTGGGACAATGTAATGTTGTGATAATGCGCTATACAAAAATGAATTTGTTGTTGTTGTTGTTAACGGCCTTGGTCAGGGGCCCACAGACTCTTCTGCTGGGCTCGAGCCAACAACCTTCCGATCATAGGGAGAGAGGCTCAGACCACTGAGCCACATGCTGCTGTTAGGAGAGAGCAGCTGAAGGTTAGAGTTAGAACACAGTGACTGAGCTTGGGGGATGAAGCTGTCAGTCATCAAAGGGAGTCCTTCTTTTCCAGGACTCTACACTAAATTTTAATATTCTAATATTCGCCATGTTTAATATCAAGTCAGAGAAAACGCAAAAACATCCTGAGCACAAACAAAATGGAAACTATTAACTTTAAAATCTAAAAAAAAAACACACTGGGCAAGCATCAATTCAGTGACAGCACATGATACAGGGAATATGATTCCTAAGTACAGAATTTTGTATACGGTTTATGTTCTTGCTAGCATTCGTTCAGAATTCTGTATTTTACCGTATTATCTGTATTTCAGAGTACTGTGCTACCTCGATCCCCAATTTTCCTCGTAAATAATTACTTACCTATATCCTCAAAAGACTCTGCATTCCTTGAAACGTACACGTGTCCAGTAGATAATTTTGAGCAGCTTTGCAAAAGTTCCAGAGTTAAAAAATGGGAGCGTGTCTTTGGGGGGCGGAGTCTGCCCGGGTCCTGGCGGAGTAGAGGGCCAGCTGATGTTTCCGACACCCTACTGAAAAAGTCACTTTGGCCCCCCACCCAGCCTCACTCTGATCTCCTAAATATGGGACGTGTTTGTTTAATATTTAGTACAGTGACTGTTTATGGCCAGCAGGGGGCGCCCCAAACAAACGCGTGGTTTGAGTGGTAGCAAACACTGCCACTGAACCTTTGATTCGCTCATTACATGCCAACCCTAAAGGCCAATATAAATGCTGGGATCCTTCCCTGTGGACAAATGAAGAGAAACCCTGTCCAATGAGCGCCACCAGGGGGCTCCAGGCTCTCAGTTCAGCATTACAGTGCGTTTCCTGACGCCCAGTTTGGCTCCGCCCCCATTGGTCACACTGCACTCGTTTGAAGCTTTTCTGTGACATCGTCACATCACACATGCACTTTTAACAGGGTCCTGAAATTTAAACCCGAAATGCTTGATGCCTTTTAACTGGTACAGAGGGTGGACAAAAATAAAGGGACCAGCACATGAAAAAGAACTAACTTTGAAGTAACACAGTCAATTAGAGGCAGTGAGTCATGTTAGGCTGCATGCCAGGTACCCGGATGTGTCGCCTGCGAATTAGTGCTTTGATGTGCGAGTTTTCAAAGTAACACAAGTTGAAAGGAGTCCAGATAGAGCCTGGATTTCTGGTGCATCGGTGCCAAAATCTGCAAAAATCATGGATTATTTAAAGGCAGCCCGGCTCAAAAATCACGACAGCGCATGCCAAGTACAGACAAGAGGCACGAGTGAAGAGGAACAGTCAAGTCCACTTCAACCCAAAATATCTGCGAGTAAAAGCATTTGTCCTCCTGGGAGCCATTGTGCCAGATGTTTGTCCTACATGGACATATTACAGGAGAAAAATAACACTATGGTGCAAACTCCGATTCCTCAGGATGGTGATAACACCCCCAACAGACCACTAAACAAATTCACGAGTGCTGCGATGAAGTCAAATATATTCTACGTCCTCCCCTGTCATCTGATATATAAATATACATCCTTCATCCCTCAAAGAAACAGAGGCATTTCATGTTGGAGAATGGTCCAATATTCCACTGCACAACTATATGACTGCCGGGGACAGTGTGAAGGACGGGGACAGCACTGGGGACAGTGTGAAGGACGGGGACAGCGTGAGCACCGGGGACAGTATCAGGGACACTGTCAGTGCCGGGGACAGTGTCAGGGACAGTGCCAGTGCTGGGGACAGTGTCAGGGACAGTGCCAGCGCTAGGGACAGTGTCGGGGACAGTGTCAGGGACAGTGCCAGCGCTAGGGACAGTGTCGGGGACAGTGTCAGGGACACTGTCAGTGCCGGGGACAGTGTCAGGACAGTGCCAGTGCTGGGGACAGTGTCAGGGACAGTGCCAGCGCTAGGGACAGTGTCGGGGACAGTGTCAGGGACAGTGCCAGTGCTGGGGACAGTGTCAGGGACAGCGCCAGCACCGGGGACAGTGTCAGGGACAGTGCCAGCGCTAGGGACAGTGTCGGGGACAGTGTCAGGGACAGTGCCAGTGCTGGGGACAGGGAGAGCGTTAGGGACAGTACCAGCACCGGGGACAGTGACAGGGAGAGCGTTGGGGACAGAGCCAGGGACAGTACCATAAGAAGGAGTCTGTCACAGGCCATCCAGGCAGGCTGACTTATATTTATTGATTCCCAGTTTTTATATAAAACTGGGTGTTGAGGCATAAACAGAACATTTCTACAGGTTCAACAAAAATATAACCAATATTTACAACTGTTGTATTAAAAATACAAAAAGGATACAGACTCCACCAATTGTCTTTCTAAAAGACATACAGGACCAAATAGTATCAAAAGCTTGAGAAAATCACATATTTTAATGTACATTTTAAATCGAACATCATACAGTGAACTGAACAGCAGTTCTATTAACTATAACCATATACATTTCTGTGTGGCGTGTTTAATTACTAGTGTTCTGCCTGACAGTGTATACACTATCTCCAGGGACTACGACGGGAGTGATTAATGCTCGTTACCATTAAATTACAAATGCAGCATCAACAACCGAATATGCAACAGGGAAATAAACATCGAGAACATCATCTGGTTACGAAACAAAATTTAAATAAAACACGGATGTCGCACAGTACAGTGAAAAAACACTGCGATCTCTCGAGTCCTCTATAAATTCTCACTTACCGATCAATATGATCAGCTCAACTCAAAAGGAAGGACAGTAACCTAATGACAAAAATGGAGGAGAAGATCTTTGTATTTTTCGACGACAGGATTTGCAGTCTCATGATTCATTGTTTTCCGGAGTCTCAAAAAAAAAAAAAAAGAAAAAAAAAAACGACATTTGCTCATCAGTCATTAAAACGGGCTGGAGCAGCATTTGGGAGCAGGCTGTGTAAAGCCAGCCTTCTTCATACACACCACAAAGTCCACCTCAGAAGCCGTTAGTGTTCATCGACCTTGACCTAAAACAGTACTGATACAGATTGGCCAGCAGAGGGCACAGTCAGTTAAAAAAAAACAAAAAAACACTGTGATTCCCTAAAAGGCTCATAGGTAAAAGGTAAATACTGTAACCATGGATACACTTTAGGAAATGGCCTCTTCGACCACGACAGCACACACGAGTCCATCCTCAGACTGTCCTCCTTGAGGGATGTGGCCATTCTAGGGAGAGCAGAGCCACCGGAGGCCAGTCGCCATGACGATGTGTGTAAACAGGAAGGGAGTGGCTGGGGTGGTGCCCTGCTGCTCCTGAGGGCTGCCCCCAGAGCAGGCTGCTGCCACGGCCATTTCTCCCCGAGCATCACGGGTCCCCAGAATGCCGAGCGTCTGTCCAGTCCCGGTGACGGACCGGCAGGGCACTGCGAGCCCCCGGCAGCTTTAAGGCGGGGAGGAACTCAGCACCTGTCGCTGGGGGGGGAGTGGGGGGGTTGAGTTCTTTTTTGCTGCAAAAACACATCCAGCAGATGGCGGCCTTCTCAGACGGCAGATACCTGCTCATCTGTGGGGGAGGGGGACAGACAGGGGTCAGTACAGGCGAGAAAAACGCAGCTTTCCAGAAAACAAGCGGTGTGAACACCGAATGACTCAAAATAACACGCGGCATGAAGTGAGTCACATGACAAATAATGCAAATTAAAACTTCGCTACGTATCACATGTAATTCTGACAAGTACACAGTTGCAATGAAATGCGCCTACTAAAGAAAAATGTGTGTAAAATAAAGGGTGTAGTGGGTGGGGGCTGAGCTGGAGGGAGGAGAGCAGATGGGGGGTGTTCCAGTCGCGGCCACCAGGGGACACTGAGCATGCGGGGTCTGGCACACGGCTCTGAGATGCGGGGGACGCCACACCACGGCTCGTACAGCGCATGCACCGGCAAAGAACTGAGAGGGTTACCTGCCGCCGGCTGGCCCGCCTCTCACTCACGGCCTGGCACTCTCAGGGGTATAAGCGCCTGTCTTCCTCAGAGGAACAAGTTTTGGGGACAAGGACTCACCCTCTTCCTCAGCCGGCGGCCCCTGGGCCGGGAGGCGGGGGGGCCGCGGGCTGGGCCGGGCCGGTGGCTGCGGGGGGTCACTCGTATGAGCGACCATGCGCGACCTCTGCAGCGCCACGTTATAGTCGGGGGGTTTGCGGCCGACGTGGGGCGGGGTCTTGCCGAAGTCGGAGATGGTCAGGGCCGTGTAGCCGGGGGGCGTCGGGGGCGGCTCCCGGAAGCGGCCGTCTCTGCGAGCTGGGGCCACGGACACAGGAAGGGGGGAGGGGAGTTAGCGGGCCTGAAAATCTGAAATCGTGTACGGCAGAGTGACCAGAAGCAACACCCTGACAGCATGGAACAGGGCACTGCAGAGTGACCAAAAGTAACACCCTGACAGCATGGAACAGGGCACTGCAGAGTGACCAGAAGCAACACCCTGACAGCATGGAACAGGGCACTGCAGAGTGACCAAAAGTAACACCCTGACAACATGGAACAGGGCACTGCAGAGTGACCAAAAGTAACACCCTGACAACATGGAACAGGGCACTGCAGAGTGACCAAAAGTAACACCCTGACGACATGGAACAGGGCACTGCAGAGTGACCAAAAGTAACACCCTGACGACATGGAACAGGGCACTGCAGAGTGAGCAGAAGCAACACCCTGACGACATGGAACAGGGCACTGCAGAAAGAGCAGAAGCAACACCCTGAAAGCATAGAACAGGGCACTGCAGAGTGACCAAAAGTAACACCCTGACGACATGGAACAGGGCACTGCAGAGTGACCAGAAGCAACATCCTGACGACATGGAACAGGGCACTGCAGAGCGACCAGAAGCAACATCCTGACGACATGGAACAGGGCACTGCAGAGTGACCAAAAGTAACACCCTGACAACATGGAACAGGGCACTGCAGAGTGACCAAAAGTAACACCCTGACAACATGGAACAGGGCACTGCAGAGTGACCAAAAGTAACACCCTGACGACATGGAACAGGGCACTGCAGAGTGACCAAAAGTAACACCCTGACAACATGGAACAGGGCACTGCAGAGTGAGCAGAAGCAACACCCTGACGACATGGAACAGGGCACTGCAGAAAGAGCAGAAGCAACACCCTGAAAGCATAGAACAGGGCACTGCAGAGTGACCAAAAGTAACACCCTGACAACATGGAACAGGGCACTGCAGAGTGACCAAAAGTAACACCCTGACAACATGGAACAGGGCACTGCAGAGTGACCAAAAGTAACACCCTGACGACATGGAACAGGGCACTGCAGAGTGACCAAAAGTAACACCCTGACGACATGGAACAGGGCACTGCAGAGTGAGCAGAAGCAACACCCTGACGACATGGAACAGGGCACTGCAGAAAGAGCAGAAGCAACACCCTGAAAGCATAGAACAGGGCACTGCAGAGTGACCAAAAGTAACACCCTGACGACATGGAACAGGGCACTGCAGAGTGACCAGAAGCAACATCCTGACGACATGGAACAGGGCACTGCAGAGTGACCAAAAGTAACACCCTGACAACATGGAACAGGGCACTGCAGAGCGACCAGAAGCAACATCCTGACGACATGGAACAGGGCACTGCAGAGTGACCAAAAGTAACACCCTGACAACATGGAACAGGGCACTGCAGAGTGACCAAAAGTAACACCCTGACAACATGGAACAGGGCACTGCAGAGTGACCAAAAGTAACACCCTGACGACATGGAACAGGGCACTGCAGAGTGACCAAAAGTAACACCCTGACAACATGGAACAGGGCACTGCAGAGTGAGCAGAAGCAACACCCTGACGACATGGAACAGGGCACTGCAGAAAGAGCAGAAGCAACACCCTGAAAGCATAGAACAGGGCACTGCAGAGTGACCAAAAGTAACACCCTGACAACATGGAACAGGGCACTGCAGAGCGACCAGAAGCAACATCCTGACGACATGGAACAGGGCACTGCAGAGTGACCAAAAGTAACACCCTGACAACATGGAACAGGGCACTGCAGAGCACGCAGAAGCAACACCCTGACAGCATGGAACGGGGCACTGCAGAGTGACCAAAAGTAACACCCTGACAACATGGAACAGGGCACTACAGAGTGAGCAAAACTAACACCCTGACAACATGGAACAGGGCACTGCAGAGTGAGCAGAAGCAACACCCTGACAGCATGGAACAGGGCACTGCAGAGTGACCAAAAGTAACACCCTGACAACATGGAACAGGGCACTGTAGAGTGACCAAAAGTAACACCCTGACAGCATGGAACAGGGCACTGCAGAGTGACCAAAAGTAACACCCTGACGACATGGAACAGGGCACTGCAGAGTGACCAGAAGCAACACCCTGACAGCATAGAACAGGGCACTGCAGAGTGACCAGAAGCAACACCCTGACGACATGGAACAGGGCACTGCAGAGTGAGCAGAAGCAACACCCTGACAACATGGAACAGGGCACTGCAGAGTGACCAGAAGCAACACCCTGACGACATGGAACAGGGCACTGCAGAGTGACCAAAAGCAACACCCTGACGACATGGAACAGGGCACTGCAGAGCGACCAAAAGCAACACCCTGACGACATGGAACAGGGCACTGCAGAGCGAGTGGTGGCATTATGAAATGAGATTCCACAAACTGACCGGCAGCATCACTGTAACAACCTGAGACGGAGCACTGCAGAGTGACTGGCAGCATCGCCGTAACAACATAAAATAGGGTACCACAGGGCAACCAGCAGCATTACTGTGGCAATATAAAATGGGGTACTGGAGAGCAATGGGTAGCATCGCCATGACAACATGAAAAGGTACCGCAGGGCGACTGGCAGCATCGCCATGACAACATGAACCTGGGTACCACGGGACGACTGGTGGCATAACCATGAGAATATGAAACTGGGCACTGGAGAACAACTGGCAGCATCACTATGACAATATGACATGGGGTACCAAAGGGAGACTGGCGGCATCACGGTGATAACGCGAAACAGGGCATCGCACAGCGACTGGCAGCATTATCGTGACCACATGAAATGGGGCACTATAGGTGACAGCACAAGATAAGCAACTGTTTCACTGCCATCCATCATCCCTCATTCCGTTGCTTAGCCTGGACAGAGTCACAAAGGGGTGGAGATTGGGGGCTCACTGGATTGGATGCTAGTCCATCTCTCTCTCTCTCTCTCTCTCTCTCTCTCTCTCACACACACACACACACACACACACACAGAAAGACAGACAGACTCTCACACACGCCTATGCACAAAGACACCCACACACACACACACACACACACACACACAGAAAGACACATAAAGACAGTCTCTCTCTCTCTCTCTCTCACACACACACACACACACACACACAGAAAGACAGACAGACTCTTTCACACACACACACACACACACACACACACAGAAAGACACCCACACATACACACACACACAGACCAATTCAAAGACTAATTCACAAATTCAGCCCCAAGTCCTTAGGGCAGCGGGTGGGAAATCAACATGAAAAAACAGGTGAAATCCACACACACACAGCTGCCCAATATATCACCTCTAACAATAATTATCAGGATAACATAGTGAGGGCGGGGCTTACCGACAGGGCCCCGGGGCGTCCCGGAGGCGGTGCTGCCGTGCAGTGCCCGGCCGTGCTGCTTCGGTTCCTCTGCGCCTCCAGACGGCACGCTGTCCATCTCCACCTCAGGGTTCACGTCCTTCCCCCCCCGCCGTTTGATGGTTCCCGTGTCCCCCTCCGAGTCCTCCCCCCAGTAGGCGGGCGAGGATGCCCAGCTCCCGCGGGCCCGGCCAGGATCGGGGGTGGCCCGGCCTGGCCCAGCCCCGTGCTCGGAGAAGTTCGACCGGTCAGAGGAGATCGAGTCCCGCCAGTGGTGGATGGTCTGGATGTTATCGTGGGAGCCGCTGGAGCAGGACGTCCAGCTGCCGCGGCCACTGTCAGCGGCATCCAGGGAGGCCCGGTCCTGGTCCTGGGTCAGCTCCTCCAGGCTGGGGGAGGACAGGGCCGTGGTGCAGGAGTACAGGCCACGGGCCTCGCCCACCGAGGAGTAGGAGCTGAGGGGGGACAGGGGACAGGGTACAGGGGAGGGTCATTAGGGGTCATTAGGGGGAGGCTCTCATCACTCTGATTGCTGTGGTCCGACTCACCCCAGGCTGTACTGGTCGGGGTCCAGGGTGGCCCGGCGCTCCATGCGGCCTCCCCCGGGGCCGGCCTCCATGGCGCTGATGGAGTGCCGCTGTCGGCGCTCATCCTGGATCAGGTCGAAGGATGAGTTGCTGAGCAGGCTGGAGCGCGACGACCGCTCGCTGTGGCCTGAGTCGGAGAAGGTGTCCGCCGTCCGAAAATAGCCTGAGGGTGGGGGTGTCAGCTTCGTGTTAATGGTCATGCTGTCAATCACCACCAGACACAGCGCTGCCATTATCGAGATATCATTATAGCGACGCCATGAGCCCGGAGCGCTGGGACACGAGCCATTAGCGGGGCGTCCTCTGGAAAACGCGGGCAGAGGCGGCTAATGAACACGAAGGGCAGGACTCTGAAGGAGCTTAGCGAGAGCCTATGACTATGCGGCACACAACCGGCACACAACCGGCACACAAGAGCCACAGCGCCACATGCTGGTGGCTCCCAAAGCCGCTGCTCACTGTTCACTGTACGTGCAGTGGCGCAGTTCACCACCACTCAAACCATCTACTAGCCCCCTGTTGGGCACAAACAGTCACTACAGTCTTTTTAAATAAGCTCATTCCTTATTTAGGAGATGCTGAAGCAGCTACAATCTTCTGATTGTACTTGCTAGCTGTTTATTTAGTTTTTGAAACATCTGCGGGGGGGGAGGCCAAGAAAACATCGAACCCCCTCCTGGGTTCATGCAGGGTTTGCACCCAACGGAGCTCTTAATCAAAGAGGCTTGATTGAATTACAATTAAAATCGCCTGACATCTGCTACTTGGGAATTTTCCATAAATCTTAATTGCACTAAATTAACCGTTACATGTTTGTCTTAATAAAATGGGCTCCATTTATTTCACCAGAACTTTAACAAGCAATACATTTTAGTCGACTGTGTATTAGTTAAAGGCTACAAACAAACTCATTACCTGAAAATCAATAATGAAACCTGGATTACTCACTCTAAAGCTGTTTTGGGTTTAACAGTCGAATAATTTAAAAGAATCTTCGTTCATTTTAATGTGGCTTAGACAAAGTGCACCGCACAGAGTAATTATTTCAATCAGCAGCTCAATCAAGCCTAATGAGTGAAGCGGCCAGACCTGGCATGTGCTGGGGATCGAGATTAGCTCTCTCCTCCCTGCTGATCTTATGTTCTGCTGCTCATCACACCCTACGAGACTCTGCCACGTTAATAACGGTGTCTGACGAGTGACCATCACCATCTCAGACAGCAAGGCGAGTCACTGGAGTCGCTCGGCAACCTCGCACTAATTCTGTGACAAGAGCAAATACCTGTAAACAGCATACACCACCCGGACATTTACTGCAGGAAATCAATCAACGTTCCGAGTCGGTGACATGCTGCTGCAGCTGTGAGTGGCAGTTGCTCGACTCTCCACTAGGGGGCAGCAGCCACACGTAACAGACTGCCTGGGTCTGCAGCGTACCTTTGCGCGGAGAGCTGCGTGGAGAAAGAGGAGGCGAAGACAGATGGGACGATGCGCTGGAGATGCTGTCTTCCGTCTGCTTCCTGTGTCGATCACCGGCTTCGTCTGACAGCATCTTCTTTAAGGCCTGAGGGGAACTCCCCCCTTGAAAGGAGAAATATTTATACGAAGAGTTATACACAAAAAAGTAAAAAATAAAATTATAATAAAAAAAGGACCAGTGTTTTAATGACATATCAGCCAACTAGCTTTGGCTGATATGCCATGAACATAATGTCTAAAATTTCATACAAGCTTGAATCATAAACTCGCACCACTAAAATAAAGCACAGTTCCATTATCACCGAAACAAACCAGCTCCTGATCTTGTACATCTTTGAACAATCGAGGACCTATTTCCTGTAGGAAGAATCACCAGATTCCCCTGCTCTCTCTTACCAAAGGCCGGCAGGTCCTTCGCCGGCACCTTCTTGTGAGTAGTGTAGTGTAGCCCAGCCGCCATTTGCAGGTTTCCTTTCTGCTGTGACGCCCTCTGCAGGCCAGTCCGCTGGACCACGGGGGATGTGTCGGGCTTCCGCTTGTCACCAGCACCCTTGGGCACTGAGAGGGGGCAGCGACTGTCATGTTATTTGACCTGTGCGGTGATGGAGCAATTCGACTGCACACTGCCCCTAGAGGTGAGGAGGACTCACAGGTGCTGGAGGAGGGCTCGCACTGCAGGGACATGGTCTGCAGGGTGTCCTCGCTGGTGTCCAGCGTCAGGTCGGACAGGTACTGGCGGACGCGCCTCGCCATCTGTGCGTCCTCGTACAGCTTCTTGGCGTTGAGGAAGGAGCTGCGGCGGACTCGCTTTTTGTGCCCACTGGCCTGTGCCACGTCCAGGACGGCCGCGCTGGCGCTGCCCTGACTCAGAGACCTGCACAGTGCCGGAAGAGACGGGCCGGGTCAAGACCGAAAAGCCGTCTCCGGTCTCAAACACGCGAGTCGGCATTCCGTCCGTGAAGGAGCGCGGCATGCCGGGGGTCCGACCACGCCCTGCATGCATCTGCCGCTCGCTGCCATTAGTGTCCACTCACACGGCTACGGCACACGGCGCGAGACGTCGGCATCTCTGCTCCAGCAGAGGGCGACGTGGTAATGTTAACAGCTGTATTAGGCATGCAGCTGGCGAGCTTCCCTGCCGAGGTTAATCCACACCTGCACATGGGAATCCCGCCCCCCCCCCAAACCGCTGTTAACAGGAAGGAGGCTGCCCTCCATTATGACAGCGGGAAGTACTTTACATTATTAATACTTTGATAAGTGACCTTTCAATTCAAAATCTGGAAACGTATCAGGCCGAAATGACTTGATTTTGAAGACTAAGATTATTCATGTCATTTCTTTCGGTGAATTATAGGAAACGTGGCGATATTTTGTGATAGTCTACGGGAGCCCATGTGCAGGAGATGAATGTCTATGAATGAAAAGCTTAAAACGGAAACGGAGGTGAAGGCTTGGGGGAAATGCAGCCAGGCAGGCAGAGGAAGGGTCACAGGCCAAAGGTCAGAGATCGGCACTTACCCAAGACTCCTCCACTTCTTCTTCCTGTAAGTGAGAGGCGTGAACAGAAAAGCATGAGGACAGAAGGAAGGCAGGGAGACAGAGGAGTGAACGGCTGAGGAAAGACGTCGGAACGGGCCGTAACCAAAAGGCCAAGGAGACTGTGCGCTGTCAGTGACTGCCTGGCTTCAACCAATGGGGAACCTATGAGGAGCGTGACTGACAGCACGCCAACCCCGCCCATCTCCCCTCCCACCGTGGGATCTGAAGCCTCATTTCTTCCATCACTAGCCGCTGACATCATGAAGCTCTCCCACAATACTGAGTCACCCACAACACCGGACCACACAGGACGGAAGCTGCACTGACGAAGAGACTGGAGTCAAATGGACCGTGACCGAGGAACTGAGCGCCGGCAGAAGAGGAACCAGGGATCCTCCCCAAACAGCCCAGTGGTACTTAAGCGCTGTCCATAGGAGCTCGCCTCAAACAGAAGCCAAAAAGCGACTAAAAACAGGGGCTGGTGTCCCCGATGGCCGGACGTCCCGCTTACCTGGTCCTGAACATCAGCGCAGGGTCCATGTTTATAGAAGCCATGCGCCCAACATGGCGGACCTCTTTGGCTATCATCCTGAGCTTCTCAAAGTTCACCAGACCGTCAACCTTGGAGTCATTGCCTTAGAATGGAGGAAAACATCATTATGTAAACAATGGTCGGCGAAACGGCTGGCATCTAATATTTGGTGGGAAAACCAGGAGTGCTAGTTACCTTCGTGCAAAAACGTCAGGTCCTTCTTGATGACAGGGAAGAGGGGGATTATAGGAGGGTGGAGGTTCTGATTGTTCAGGACATTGCGGTACTTGGCCATGTTCCTAGAAGGGTCAAAGAGGTCCTGGAGATCTTGAAAGAGTTTCTCATACTTGCTGGGAAGTTTTTCCCATGTCCCTCGTAGCCTGGACACTGGAGCCAGATTCAGCCCGCTGGGAAACAGTGAGGAATATTATGCCATACTGTGTGTAATGATCCAAAAAAGCATTTCACTAAAAGCAGCCTAGATTACCATCTGCAACTCCACCAAACAGAAGCACAACAAAGCAGGCAATTTTCAGTCCCGAGAAGCCCATGTGCAGGTCACCTGATGATGGAGAACATGGAGTTGAAGTTCTTGCACTCGCGGCAGTGCAGGGCAATCTTGATAAAGTGCTTGATGATCTTCATCCTCTTCAGCTGGTTGGGCTCGCGCACAATCTCCGAAGCCACCCAGAAGGTCTCCTGGTTGACCACCTCCTCGAACTTCTTCAGATTTTCCGAGCCCGTCTTAGACTTGAGCTTGAAGAGGTCGTCGACGTACTCGGTGGGTTCGATCTTGCAGAAGAGCTCGAAGTTCCTCACCGAGAGCTGTGTGGCCACCTCCACCGTGCTGAGCTGCAGCAGGGAGATCTGGCTCTCCCTCAGGAGGTCCTGTGCGTCTTCGTCTGAACACAGCGTCTCCGTCTCCATGTTGTTCTTCAAGTAGTACCTACAACATAGCACACGGGACGCATTCGGAGCTACTGGGGCTGCTCATCCATGAGTTCCGAACAAAATAAAACCCTGTGTTTCATTGTTATTAATTATTGTACCTTTCACTTGTATTTCAGAAATACTTTTAAATTTACTCTTTAATTTACAATTTAGACAGCAGGGTCAGAGAATCCCAGTGTTTCTCGACCCAGTCCTTGAGGACCACCAGACTGTCCACATTTTTATTCCCTCCCAACTCCCAGCACACCTAACCTAAACAAGCATGCAATCAAGAACAATGAATACCTGGTACAGGTACTATACCTAGGAGGGAGTAAAAATGTGGACTGGCTGGGGGTCCCCTAGGACTGGGTTGGGAAACACTGCCCTGGAGCAGTTTTGAGCCCAACAGCAAAATCAATGTGAACCGACAACCTTCCGATCACAGACACGGCATCCTGACCAGCCCATATTTGGGACTCTCTGTGCCCCAAGCACAAGTAGGTATCTTTCAATGAAGGCCCCCTGCGAGCTCCCACCTTCCGCTCAGCTGGATCTTATCTGCCAGCTTGGAGAGCTGCTCGGGCAGCCGCCGCTGCTTGATGACGCCCTCGGGGGTGACGGACACCTCGCACAGCGAATAGGCCTCCGGCGTCGCCGTCAGGGCGAACTCGCGGATGGCCTGGACCACCACCTCCCTGGCCGTGGTGTCTCTGCTGATCATAATGTAGCGGCTCTGCTGGTCGGCTTTGTAGACCTTCAGCACCTGATCTGCCAAATCTGCGATACATTAAGCGGGTCTGTTACCAAGTTTACTTTAAAGGGAATGAAAAGCTTGGATTTAATTGGCCTCCACCAAATTACCTTTGGGGGGGGGGGGGGGGGAATAGCTCTAAATCAGACCATGCAGATGAGATTTTGGCAAATGTGATTTTAAATTGATTCCACGGCCATAGGGAAGCAGCATTCCTGTGGGTCGCTCTTGTAATCATTCAGAATGTATTTAAAGGGGTGTATCACTTTAAATAAATCCAGTGGAATGAGGCAACAGAAAAGAGCCTATTACCATGCACACAGCAGAGAAGCTGTTTACTTCTTATTTGATAATCGTTTGTAATCCGTTCCCATTCAAATTCAATAAAAAAAATAAAAAAAAATTCAAATCTCGCTGCTCTCATCGCTGAAAACTCAGTGGACGGCCCTGGTGTTTGTAAGCCGCACGTGGGCCGTGGCGTTTGAGGACTCGTGTAATACCGTTAGCCCTCTAGTGTACAAACACGTGTTAGCGTGCAAGCTCAACACACCCAGCCCAAGAGCGGGTGCAGCCTGAACACGCCAGCAGTGGGGTGGTGATCAAGAACGTTCATCTTGGAGAAGGAGAAGTCAAAGGAATCCAACTGTACGCACAGCAGAACACAGAGTCTGGAAACTCTCACACATTCAGCCGACATCATCCCCAAACACGATTCATGTGGTATATATAACACACGTCTGAGAGTGAACTGAAGAAAGGTGAACAGAATTTATAGCCAACAATAAGCCCAAGTATGATTTTCTGGTGGAGTTTTTGGTAAAAAAAAGGAAATCAATTTAAAAGAAATTTCCTGAAGTATAGGAAAGATCAGGAGAGTTATATGAAAGGCAAGCAGGAAAGAGCGGACGGATCTCAATACTTACTAATCTCTACCGGTGCTGAAAGATACACAGAAAGTACATTTTATATAAAGGAAGCAGGAACACTTTGTACTTCACTGGAAACATCTGCATTTGGTCTGAAACTCATTCCTTTGGCCAGAGCATGTCATTGAGGGTCTGTATTGAAAAGCACCACCATGAAACGTGGGACAGATATTCTGTAACGCAAAGACACGAGTGCAGCCTCTCTCTCTCTCACTCACTCACATACACACACACACACACACACACACACACACACACACACAGAATCTTTGCCGAACATTTGGCTGAAACTGAAGTTGAGGAGGAAGGTCTGAATGCATGTTTTCCACTGCAGTAGGGGTAACAAGAGCACCCTCACCAGGCGAGTTGCTGAAGTCCAGGATGCGGTGGTGGGACTGCAGGAGGTCGGGGTTGCTGGAGGAGAGGTTCCCGCTGACTGGGAGCGTGGGGTGGATCTGTTTAGACTGCTTCATCCCTACAATGCTGTCATCCTGAGACTGCCCGATTCCCACGTCACTAGGGGGCAGCAGAGAGCTCACTTTAGGATCACTGGCTTTTTAAAGGGACTTAACCCTCAGAAATGAATAACGTATGAGGATGAATTCAAAACGACTCTCCTGCTCACTTGTATGGCTTTTGGGGCAGAATACTGATGCGCTTCTTGTCAAAGATCTTCTTAAGCTTGTTCTTGCTGATGACGGTGTTGGGTTTGGCCTTCTTGTTGGCCTTCTCGAGGTTCATGACCTGCTCCACATCCATGGCCAGGTCAGGGATGGAGTGCCGGCTGCCCTTCTTGATGTCCCCGATCTTGGGGAGATGTGGACCCATGTTCTTCTCCTCTACTGGCATGGTCAGGAGCTCCTTGAATACTGCAGTCAGACAACGATGCATTATGGCAGAAAATGACAGGCAGTTGACCACTATCTATAAAATAAGATAAATAGTCCCTCCCGACCCCAAATACAAGAAACGAAAAAAATCAAAAACATCCTAATTTTCTTAAGACTAGTCTTTGTAACTTGCTGCATTTTGGTAAGAATCTACTAGAATAAATTTGGCCAAAACAAGCCTAGGGCAGCCACTGGCATTGGGAGTCATTTCCCCTATTGACCACCAGCAGCGCTCCAGAGCCCAAGCTCACCTAACAGGTTTGTTTTCACAGTGATAGACAGGTGAGTGTTGTTCTTCAGGATCTCGCTGGCTTTTGACAGCGGCACATTCTCGAAGCTCTGCCCGTTAACCTCCAGTATCTGCGAGGGGAGATGACACAGAGATTACGAATCCCCAGCATGCAAAGAAACACTTCTTAGATCTTCGAGGGGATCTGAGGGAGAAGAGGGATCAGGGCGGAGCCTAGCCAGGATGAAGGGCGAGCCCCCCTTTGACTCTCCGTGCGGCGTTTCCTGCCCCCTCATTAAAGCACAGCCCCCCCAATCTGCCGGCACATTAGTGCTTACAGATAAGCAGCCGTTTTGGGGACTCGATAACGGAGTGATGAAAGGGCAGTCAGCTGGAAGGCCTGACGTTATCTCCAAATGTCATGACGGCAGAGTGTGTGGAGAAGCACCGGGCCGTACTGCAGGCAAACGGTGAAGCGCAAACTCCATAAACAGGAAGGATCTCCTGAAGAAAGTCCCCTAAGGAAAACCTCTAAAAGCCAGACGTATGGCAAGTAGGATAAAACCAGTAAAACCAGAGAAACCGTAACGTGACCAGCCTTCTCAGATGGGGAGGGAGACACGAGAGCCACACCTGATCTCCTCGCTTGAGGCCGACCTCCGCCGCCTTGCTGTCCGCCTGCACGCTGTCCACGAAGATGCGGAAGCCCTGCTCCGAGCCGCCCAGCAGCGTGAAGGGCAGCGGAGCCTCGCGGGATGGCTTGGTCAGGGTCAGCACCCGCAGCTTCGCCTTGGCCGCACAGGCGATGTTCAGCAGTCTCAGGTGGCCGCTCATTTTCTGTTATTGTTCAGGATAAAGACCGATGAGGCAAGTTCGCCGTCATTCACAGAGACGCAGACCGCCGCAGAGCCCCGGGCAGACGGGCCACACACCTCTCTTTCCAGATTGCTCTCAAACTCCTCCAGAAAGCGGGTCATAGCGGCGTCTCCTTCAAAGTCGTTGAAATGATTGTTCACCCACAGCAGAACTACCCGTGTCACCTGGAGGGAAACAACATTTGCATTCAGAAATCTCTCATTTTAAGTTTATAAACTCATAGTTTTATTCCTATTGCTATGATATATTTATGTTATCCTCTACAATGTAGACTTTTGACATCAAATGTACTTATTCAGGTTATTTAAAAAAACTTCACCAAGATGTAAACCTGCCCTCAGTTGCCATGAAGGACCTATCACATGGCATACCTTATCCCTTAAGCTGGGATCATTAAACCACTCGAGGAGCTTCTTGCCCACAATCATGGGACTGGAGAGGAAGGTCCGGTAGGTGAGCAGGAAGTCCTCGATGAAGGTGGGGTCTACCACGGAGTGTTCCTCCACCAGGTGCATGGTCAGTCTCTCCGCAGTGCCCTGCGGGAGGAAGGCCGGTTGGCAGTGAGACCCCTATCGGCGCTAAGCAGCCATGCCTTAAGGGAGGCCGGGATTTCTGCAAGACCTTGATGACGATGTGGCCCTTCCGGGTGCCGGTGCGGTCCAGCTCGCGGTGCTCTTTCACCATGACGATCTCGCCCTCCTCTTCCACCTTCTGCATGTTCTTCTCCACTTGGTTAAGGATGCAGCAGTAATCTTGCTGGGCTATGCACACAAACTGCAACAGACAGAGCTCATCAAGTCAGTAGGAGGACTTCGACGAATCCCTTCGAAAACAGGAAGTCAGACAGGAATGTCGGCCCTTCGACACAGTATCTACACCACGGCCCGCCGGCCTCCAGTCAGGCAGTCCCACCTGGCAGTCGTCCACCTTAGTCTTCATGACCCCCTTCATGAGCTCCTTCTCCAAAGTGGGCGAGACACCAAAGCTGTTGCCCATGCAGAGGATCTCGGTCCTCCCGTCTGGGTGAGTCACCTCCACGGAGCCGTTCAGGATCACTGACCAGGAGTCCAGCTGAGCCAGGAGACAGAGCCAATCAACGTGAAAAGGATGCAGCACAGCTGGGGTGTGGCTGGTATATGCAGTGCCAGGCCATCGACAGTGCTCAGTGACCCCAACGTGGACCAGGGCACAAAGTGGCCCGCTCACCTCCTCCCCGTCATTGAGCACGATGGTTCCAGCACGTTCCACCACAGCGAACACCATGACAGCACACAGCTCTCTCCGCACGGACATGGTCATGTTGGCGAATGCTGGTAGCTGGTGCATGAACTCCAGGAGCTGCTCTGTGGTGGGAGAAGCAGCTAAACATCAGAATCAAAAGCCAGAGCTCAACATCTTCCAGCGAATCATCCCTCGAGATCATCCCCGTCTATAGCGCAACATCTGCATCTCCCAGCAAAACATCCCTCATGACATTATCTCCATCCATAGTGCAACATCTGCATCTCCCAGCAAAACATCCCTCATGACATTATCTCCATCCATAGCGCAACATCTGCATCTCCCAGCAAAACATCCCTCACGACATTATCTTCATCCATAGCGCAACATCTGCATCTCCCAGAAAAACATCCCTCATGACATTATCTCCATCCATAGCGCAACATCTGCATCTCCCAGCAAAACATCCCTCATGACATTATCTCCATCCATAGAGCAACATCTGCATCTCCCAGCAAAACATCCCTCATGACATTATCTCCATCCATAGCGCAACATCTGCATCTCCCAGTGAAACATTCCTCACATCATCATCTAAATCCATAGCTCAAGATCTGCATCACCCAGTGAAACATCCCTCATGTCATCATCTATATCCATCGCTCACCATCTGCATCACCCAGTAAAACATGCCTCATGACATCATCCCCATCCACTCACCTACCTTCTGGAATATCACTCCTTCCTGTTGATTCCATTTCAATTAGATTTTAAATGACTTCTAAATGTAATGATAAGCCGCGCCTGAGGAAACAGCATGCTGACACCCCAGGAAATGAGCATAGCAGCCATAAAGAGCAGGACCGAGACTCCCCCCAAACGTTACTAATGAGATCAATGGGAGGGAATGGCTTTGCATGCTCTGCTGTGGCTGCCCATTGTCAGCCGTGAAGCATTTGATCTGGGGTACAATGCCCACGTATGATCTCAGCCCTGCGGCTGCTGGGATGAATCCTGCTCCAGACCGCCCTCCAGAGGCCGTACCCTTGAGTATTCAGTGCTGGATTATGCAGTTAAAAGGCAGATTAGCCGCGGCTGAGCCTCGGTATGGCGGCGTGCTGCTTTCATTCAGAGGTGACCCACACAGAGTCCCGTGGCACGAGCCCGCAGCCGGCCGTGTCTCAGAGCTGCCTGTGGCGTCGGCGCACGTCAAGCTCACCGCACGGTGAGCCGAGAGCGGGGGGGGGGCGCCTAGAAAGCGTGATGGCTGAGGAAGGCTGTCCCCATGCACAAAATGTCACATGGTAGCGGAAGCCACACCCACTGACAGCACACCCAAGCCTGATCACCACTGGACGCACTATAGTGCCCCAGTCAGTACATTTTCCACACAGCATTTGGCCTCCATCGTCATATTAGCCGGGTTAGCACGCCTGCTAAGCAGATTCGCCGACCTCTTTAGCATCTTGAACTGACTACGACACACCTGCACGCTTTAGCACAAACTTCGCTGTCATGCGGGCTACATTAGCACACTTACTGCATAGACTCACCAATGTCGTCGTCCGTCCTGTCCATGGGGTCCTTCTCCAGACAGTCACGCACGATGTCCCGGCTCATAAGAGGGTCTGAGGCCCGCTCGATGTCTTCCTCATCGTCATCCTCCTCAGAGTCCACGGCCGTCTCGAGGAGGCCGCTGAGGTCCATGTCACCCGGCTCGTTTTCCGTGGCCTGGGGGGGGGGGGGGGGGGGGTCGGCAGAGTGAGCAGTGACACTCCACTCAGTGAGGCACATGGGGGCGCCATTTCAAACCCCAGGGTCAGCACAGTGATGTCACCATTGGGCCATTGAGCCAGGCCCTTAACCCCGAATTGCTCCAGGTGCTGTCGGATTCTGCTCTTTCAATGTTTGCAATGTACATTGGTCTGTATAAAACTGCCTGCCAGATTAATGTAATGCAGACAACTGGAGCAAAACTAGACGTCGAGATGAGTAACTCTGCAAAATGCACAGAGTCGTGAGCATTGACCAAATCGGCCCAACATGACACTTTAGAAAAAATATGAAATGAAAGTTTCTCATATTAACGGTTTATAAACCCTCATCATCAGGTCAATGCAGACGGTCGGCATGGATAACCATATGCAGCCATCATGCAGCTCGACTCCGGGGCTACGGAACCCCCCCTGAGATTTCTAGAAAACGCCATCACCACACCCGGCTACTTTAAGCCCGCAGCTAATACCCACCTACAGAGTAGTTATTAGCGTTAAAGATTCTCACTTTCCCAGCATCAATGTCTTCTGCCGACAAGAGCAGATGGAGGCAAAGCCGGAGAGATCGGCTTAGGTGCAGAAATCAGCCCCATCAGCAAGTGATAGGCAGACTGCAGCCTGCTTGTGTTTGGGAGAACTCTCAGCATAGGCGACCACGCAAGCACAGGCTGCCTTATGCTACGTCCGAGCCCAGCCTGCTGCTACACCCGAGCCCAGCCCGCTGCTACACCCAGGCCGTGCTACACCCGAGCCCAGCCCGCTGCTACACCCAAGCCCAGCCCGCTGCTACACCCAGGCCGTGCTACACCTGAGCCCAACCCGCTGCTACACCCAGGCCGTGCTACACCCAAGCCCAGCCCGCTGCTACACCCGAGCCCAGCCCGCTGCTACACCCAGGCCGTGCTACACCCGAGCCCAGCCCTCTGCTACACCCGAGCCCAGCCCGCTGCTACACCCAGGCCGTGCTACACCCGAGCCCAGCCCGCTGCTACACCCGAGCCCAGCCCGCTGCTACACCCGAGCCGTGCTACACCCGAGCCCAGCCCGCTGCTACACCCAGGCCGTGCTACACCCGAGCCCATCCCGCTGCTACACCCGAGCCCAGCCCGCTGCTACACCCAGGCCGTGCTACACCCGAGCCCAGCCCGCTGCTACACCCAGGCCGTGCTACACCCGAGCCCAGCCCGCTGCTACACCCAGGCCGTGCTACACCCGAGCCCAGCCCGCTGCTACACCCAGGCCGTGCTACACCCGAGCCCAGCCCGTTGCTACACCCAGGCCGTGCTACACCCGAGCCCAGCCCGTTGCTACACCCAGGCCGTGCTACACCCGAGCCCATCCCGCTGCTACACCCGAGCCCAGCCCGGTGCTACACCCGAGCCCAGCCCGGTGCTACACCCAGGCCGTGCTACACCATCTCTGTTCATTTACCTCCTTCCTTCCTCCCATGCAAAGCCAGGCTACATTTCATTATCATTTTTATTTTAAAAGATATCTCTGTCATCCTTACAGAAAGAGGAACACAGGCCTTACACATCTCCCCTCAGAGGAAATCTGGGGTCCCCACTCTATATATACACTTCTGAAGCCTGAGCTCCTGCACATGATTTAAAGTGAATGCCTGCCTGACAAACACAGGCCCATCTCCCCAGCACTAAACCCGAGCACAATGCCAAAATTTCTACAAAGGCCTATGAAATGAGCCATTCAGAACTACCCTGCAACACAGATTCCCTGGTTAACGCCCCACGCCCAGGCTGACTCAGACACGTCTTGCGTCTCGGTAAAAGTAAAGATGTATGGTGTGTAGCTCGTGGGTTAGGACTGTGACTGGAATGTTGCTGGTTCAAATGCCAAGGTCAGCAGTGTGATGTCGCCCCCAAATACTCCAGGGACAGTCTGACTCTGCTTTCTCAAAAATGTACATTACGCTGGATAAAAATATCGGCAAAATTAATGTAAAGGATAAATGTGCTCATCATAAATGTTTCAGGACTAATTACACAGATGTAAGAGGACCAATATGGCAACATTTTAAGCTGAAACCCATCGATACTAAGCACTGCAAGTGAACGACTGCAAAGAGCGTGTCTGCGCAGACGCACGCTGCATTCGATTAGGCTGCCGCTTCCTGCAGGCGGCGTGTAAGCAGACGGGATCCCTTAGTGGCCGACACGCATTGTCTCGCCGCTAATTAAGGCTCACAGACGCCGGCCCCCTCAGCAGAGTGGCCTTATCTATAATTGGGCGTCGTCCATCACGCCGGAAGGCTGCACTATTATTTTTTTTTAAACGTGCTGCTCTTGGATCAGCCTCTAAGCCATCTGAAGGAACGATTTGGGGATTTAACCAGGGGCCGGGCTGGCGCGTGGGCGGCCCCAGAGCGGTCTAGCAGTGGGGGGGGGGGGGGAGCTGCCGTCTCTCTCATGTCGGGGGGAGCGCAAAGCGCAATGCGCAAGAAATTCACACTTCAGGAGGGTGTGGGACGCGTCGCCCGCAGATCCAAGCTGTGCGGTTTCCATTCTCTTCTGAATCGTTCAGGGCGGGGGGGGAGGGGGAGGCGTACAGTTTAAAGCTGAGTTTCACTCAACATATGAAAGACCACGGGGGGGCGGTGGGGGGTGGGTGTGCAAGTAAGTAGATATAAAGTGCATTTCAAGATAGAAATGGAAACAAGGTCACACTGCTACAGGGGCTGCGACCCAAACGACGCCGGCGTTCAGCAGAGCACAGAGCAACCCTCCAGCTTACTGATCTGCATGTCAGCAGCCGGCTGCTGATTAACACAGAGAAGGCCCTCGGACCTGGAAGTGAGAGTCACGGTCGCCTAAGATGGAGGACCATCCATCCGGTTACTGCCGGCGGCGTCCGGGGCTGATGTCAAGCACGCGTCTACCGGCGCAGGAGCCGAGGGCGGATTAGCGGGGAAAGCAGATGGTGCCCTGATCGAGGGCAGGGGACAGACCCGGAGGACCCCATGGGCACTGCTGGGGGGGGGGGGGGGACCCACTAAGGACTCTCAGCCAATCGAGTCGCAAGGTACGGTAAACACATCAGTTGCACTTCAGTCACGAGAGACTGGACCAAAGTGTGGCTGGTGTCCATCAGCTGGCCGGTGAGATGGTGCTTATGAACACGCTGTAGGTGCTTCACTGGCCTTAACGCCATTATTCTCTTTTAATGCATCTATCTGAGAGCCATTTCCACACAATTCTTTATCTGACATCCTCAGTTTATCGCCAGTTATTATTTATTGTTACTGTCTTTTTAACGTCTTTTTTATGGTCTTTTTATGGTTTAAGGGGGGGTGGTGCTTACCTGGTAAATATCTGACAGGCTGCTGCTCCCAGAGTCACTGGTGATGCTACATCCTGAGTGGCTGGAGGTCACGTGGGTCACCTGAGGGTGGAGGCCGTCGGCCAGATGGTGCTTGGCGAAGTCAGCGGGGAGCTGGGTGGCAGGAGAGGCGTGATTAGACGCCACGGGTCTCGGTTTCGAGGCCGCGATTAAAGACATGGTCAGAGGCCATAGGTCTCGGCCAGAGGGTGCGGGTTACGGTTAGAGGCCACAATTAGAGCCATGGTCAGAAGCCACAGGTCTCAGTCAGAGGGTGCGGGTTGCAGTTAGAGGCCACGATTAGAGGTATAGTCAGAGGCTACAGGTCTCAGTTAGAGGGTGTGGATCTCGGTTAGAGGCTGTGAGTAGAGGCATGGTCAGAGGCCACAGGTCTTGGTTAGAGGGTGCGGATCTCAGCTAGAGGCCATGATTAGAGGCATGGTCAGAGGCCACAGGTCTCAGTTAGAAGGTGTAGATCTCTATTAGAGGCTGTGAGTAGAGGCATGGTCAGAGGTCACGGGTCTTGGTTAGAGGGTACGAATCTCGGTTAGAGGCCATGATTAGAGGCATGGTCAGAGGCCACAGGTCTTGGTTAGGGGGTGTGGGTCACGGTAAGAGGCATGGTCAGAGGCCACGGGTCTCAGTAAGGTGCACAAGCAAACTCCACGTACCAATCGGCTGTGGGAGGAGGCACCTGGGTGTTAATGTGGTGCAGGAGGGCAGTCAGCATTCCCCTCCCCTCGCAACATCATATCCCATTAACTACCCTGAGTCCCATGAAACGCTTCTCATCGGAGTTCAAATCAAAAGGCAAAGCCACACCCTGGGCGGGTAACAATCTCCGTATTACAGCATCACTCCACTGGTCATGTGTGTCGAAGACACCTAGCAGCACATTCTCAGACAACCAGCCTGTTATTAAAAGAAAAAGACACTTCAAATTAACTAAGATCTACAGAAGGTCTGCATGAAAGAAACAGAATCAGTGGAGCCCTACTTCACAAGTCCTGCTTATTATTCAAGGATTGTGAAATTACCCCAAATAACACCTCTAAAAATAATGGGAGGAAACGTGTCTTCACACGTTTTTTCCCCCAAAGCTTAACACGCAATTTCCTTCCAGCTCAAATCTCAGGAGAAAACCGAAAGCAATGACGTGAGGCTGTGACTGTAATCCCCTGGAGAATATCCTGCCAGAAGACGGCATTAGGAAGCAGAAAAAGCCAACAGTGAGGCTGGTCAACAAGGAAATGTCAGCAGGCCATGTGATCTGGCCCCCGTCCCCAGGACAAAGCTGCACTCTTGCTCCAGCAGCACCTTCTATCCCCCAAGGGGCCCAGCCACTCGTCCATCAGACCTGCTCCGAGCGATTAATGGTCCTCCGTGCTCTGATGGCCGTTTGAGTCTTGGGGGAAAATGGAAACACTCCTGAGGCTGACTGACCACACGCTGAAGCATCCAAGACTGAAATTCAGTCGATTCCTTTAGCCGGCTGATGCGAGGGGCTGCTTACAGTCATCAGGCCGATCTGCAGAGTCTTAGGGTAAAACATCAACAGTCCAGAAACTTACTAACCCGCCTCATGCTGGTCACGCTACCTGCCCCAACTTCACGACATACACGCCACGTTATGACACCGCAGCCCAACTCACTGTTCGACACACTAGCATTTACATGGATGCCATGTAATTGTGCAGTCTCTAGTGTGTACCACCAGAGAGTGTCTAGCAGACGACACACCACATGCATGGTCGAAGACAGCTGAAGGTTTCCTGATGATAAACAAGAAGAGAGTGGTGACTGACCGGTACGGCATGCTGATGAAATCCGGCATTTATTCTCAGAAGCCGGTAACGACCTTTAATGGCGGCTCCATGCTTCGCGATCAGCCACCACTCCCCTGTGCTTGTCAGAAAACAGCCACGGAGCATGCACCATTTGCTATGGACACACGGAGGCGATTAACAAGCAAACGCCAGACATTGATCTTTCAATAACCTTGTAAAGTGAAATGACGTCAGGGCTCAGCCGGGTGCTCTCGGGTTTCAGGCCTGGGGAGTGGCAGTCAGGCCCCATGAGACCTGCTTTGCGAGCGCCGTGCCTCGCAGACATCATTCCCCCAAACAGCCACATCCTTGAGTGGCCGACAAATGGCATCCTCCGAAATTCACCTTGTCTTTCTCAGAGCCAATTCACCATTTGTAACTCAAATTATCACTCAGAAACTTGTTGGTTCGAATCCCATCACCATTGGCACTGGCCCCAAGAGCAGACCCTCAATTTCAACAGCCCCAATTACTAGCTCACCCTCACCCCCACAAAAAAGCTAATTGTTTATCTGGTAGATAAATGCTGAATTAAATGCTGAAGTTTCCTCCCCCAGGTAAAACAACACAGCCCCCATGACATGAACCAGTTTCAGGTATCCAACCTCACAAAGCCCAACGCAGGGGACACACGCCAAAGAGCCATCGGAGCAGAGGAAAGGCCGTCTGTGAGCCTCCTTACCAGAAGGAAATCGCACCTACTCGGCGTGAAGGTCGCCCTGAAGCTATTACAGGGCTCCAAGGAGAGGACCGGGCCGGGCAGCGACCGGGCGGAAAAACAGCGCTCTGCCAAAACCGACCGAACACGGCCAGACAAACAGTCCTTGATACTGCCACAATGGCTGCCTGTGAGGCGCGATGCCTGGTGGAAACATGACTGAGGAAACGTCTGTATATGACTGTAAGACAGAGAGACACACAGGAGCGGCACGGAAACAGCGCAGTGGCACACAGTGAGGCTCCCGCGGCGGTAAAAGGCTCAGTTCAGAAGGTACACAAACCTCCATTTTCTGCGCAGAGCCCTGGATGCTCAGCAGCACTCGAGTCCACGGTCATGTGCTAATTACACCTCAGACGCCGGCAGGCTAATTAATGCGAGCGGGATGGACGCAGGAACGCTGCCTGCGCCGTGACGGCATGGACCCGAGGTGCTGCCGGGGACCTGACAGATCCCGCGAAGTGCCGAGCGGCGATGTCACTGCCTCCCGCGGACACCTCCGCTCAGGGACGAGACAGACCGAGAGCATCCATTAACATCGTCCCTGTTTTTTAAACGCAGAGCCACTGTAGGCACCCTCAGCGCTGCCAGCGCGCAGCCCCCTCGCTCAGGACGCATCATCTGTCAGCAGACATTTCCCAAGAGCGTTCGCGGGCCGCGCATCACACACGCAGGAAAACCGCTCCACGCCGAGGCTCCGAACCGCCGACCGCGCCGCCCAGCCCCAGCGGATCGCCGTCGCTCACTCACCCGTGCGGCGGCGGGCCAGAAGGATCGATTTGCCAGCAACACGCCGAGATCTACGCCCCCGTCTGCCCGTGAATCACTGGGGGGGTCCCCGTACTTACAGGATTCCTGTTCTGCTGGCCCAGGACTCCATGGCTGGCAGTGTCAGCTAATGGTTTCATAATGAACCAGTGTATGGTGCGCACAATTCTAACATCCTGCTTCGTCTCTCTCTCCCTCTCGCTTGCTCTCCCTCTCTCCCCGTCCTCCTCGCAGCTGTCTGGCTGCGCTCAGCACCTCCAGCAGGGAGGGAGGGGTCCCGCAGCTGTGGGGAGCCAGTGATGGCGGCCGTGGCGAGCGTCAGCCTGGTCCTGCCCCCAGGGTCTGCGCAGACGCAGTGTGTCACGTTCACGCCGCGCTGCATCCCCACATGCTCCGTAATGGAAGCACTCTGGCCAATCGGGCAGATAAAACTATTGCTGAGATTTTCTTTTTTTTTTTAAAAAAAAAAAAAAAAAAAAAAAAGAGCAAAATGGCTGTCTCTCTTTCTCTTATGCGCTCCCTCCTTCTGAATCTCTCTCTGTGTTCTCTCCTTTCTCTCAAGCGCTGTCTCCTTCTGTCTTTCTCTCTCGTGTTCCCTCCTTCTGCCTCTCTCGTGTTTTCTCCCCCCTCTCTCTCTCTCTCTCTCATGCGCTGTCTCCTTCTGTCTCTCTCTTTCTCTCTCTCTCTCGTGTTCCCTCCTTCTGCCCCTCTCTCTCTCTCTCTCTCTCTCTCTCTCGTGTTCCCTCCTTCTGTCTCTCTCTGTTTCTCTCATGCGCTCTCTCTCCCTTGTTCTCTCTCTCCTGCGCTCCCCCCCCAAATCTAACCTGGGCTCAGTGCTTTGTGGTCACCCCCCATTCAGCCCAGTACTGAGTGCAGTCCCCCCCCCCAGTTGTCCCCTCCGCACTGTAAATGGTGCCCATCCATTGGCCAGTGAGGGGAGGGGGAGGGGTGTGAATAGGGACGCCCCCCCCAGCTGATGATAGCAGGGAGCAGTCAGATAAAGCCTACCATCCTGTCACCGCACTTTGGGAGATTGTAGGCTACCCAGGCCGCCAGCGGGGGATGTGGGGGAGCGGGAATAATCCTCCGCCCCAAACCCTCCCGTTAACACGCCTGGTGTTCAGGGGGACGAAGGCTGCAGGCAGTTGGCATAGCAACCAGGGAGGATAGGCTCTTTCTGGCATTATAGTGCCCCACCGCCTGCCATTTCGGGGGGGGGGGGGGGCAGGAGTGTCACCCCAAGGCGGGCCTCCTGGAGGAGGAGTTGTGCCTTGTCCGGACTGACAGGATGCAGCTCTATGCTCGCTGATGTCATGGGGGCGCGGGGGTGCCTTAAGTTACAGCCACCACCTGCAATGTGCCTGCGCTCTGCCCACAGCCCCCGGCACCCCCCCCCATCAATCACGGGCGGCCGCTGTAGTGCGATGGCTTCATTGAGCGAATCTCTTGGCCTTTTAACCCACCACTAACCGCGGCGCGGTCAAGCATCCAGGCCGGGCAGCGGGGGTGGAGGCCAGGGAGCGGGCTGAGGGGGGGGCCAAGAGGAAGGAGGAGAGCCAGCACGGGGATGCCCCTGAGCATGCCAGCATGTCCCAGAGAGCATGCGGAAAGCCGGGCGGCGCTGCTCGAACCGGGGACAGCGGCCACTAAATTAAGTTAGCAAAGCAAAGTACTATGTCATGCTGACAAACAGCCAATCTGACAGGCTGCGTGAACACAAGTCACTGCTGATTGGGCCCTTCAGATGGACAATGAGCGTGACGAGGACGGTTAAGGGTGCAGTGCTCAGCTCACTGGGTTACAGCTCTCATCTTGTGTCCAGTAGGTCGTGGGTTTGAATCCCACATCCACGCCCTTGAGTGAAACCCTTGCCCCCAGTAGCTCCGAGGAACTGGGTGCTGGCTGAGCTTGCCCTTTGACCCCAAGCTCTCATTATTTCATACAGGCTGCTGCTTCGAGGTCAACTGTCACCATTTGCTCAAGCTCGCGATGAGGGCCGCTGTTTCCTACCAGTGACAAACTAAGCACATCCAGGCTCTGTCTGCCATGCAAAAGCCATTTATGCATAACAGTGTTTTTATTTGTTGCGGTTAAAAGACATGTGGCTTGCATGTCACCCTCCACAAGATGATCACCCTCAATGACCTGCCAAGCTGCCCATGACACCAAGCACTGCGAAGCCTCATTCATTAAGCGGACAGTCACTGATGCCCCCCCCCCCCCCCATACAGTAACTGTGCCCTCAGCTGCTCTGTGCATCCCAATGAGGTCAGGAATCCCACATCAATAACAGCCAAACTCCTGTTTGCCCAGTTATCCCGCCTTCGTCCTGCTTTCCCACGCTAATCACGGAAGTCCAGGAGGGAACCTGAGGGGCTGGTGAGCCTCCCACCCAAGCTGGCTGACGGGAAAGGGGACTTCCTCATGTGCTCTGGGGGCTGGCAGCTCGGCTCAGAAACAGACGGGGAAGATGGGGAAGGAAATGAGGAGAAAAGCAAAACAAAGCTGCTCGAAGGGGCAGGGCTATTCAAAAAGAAGCAGGGGTGGGGCCGTGCTGAGGGTCAGGAGGCGGGGCTATAACAAAGAGGTGCGGGGGTGGGGCTGCGAGAAGAGCCAAAAGGGGAGGGGCCGTGAGATGAGGCAAGGGGGCGGGGCTGGGACGAGACCCACATGAGTGTACAGTGTCCAAACGCCAGAGCTGCAGTTCAGAAAACTTAAATAAAACCAATAGCTGGGTTGGAGGATTCCCGAGAGACGGCGGACATTGAGCACGGAGCCGGAACTCCACCAGCAGGCGAAAGCAGGCAGGACAGAACAGGCCCGGCAGCAGGCCGAAGGGGCTCGCGGGCAGTGCCTGCAGACCCCATCGATACGCTTAGGAAGCTGCGCGGTGCTTCATTCCGGCTTCTGTGGAACAGGTGCAGTGCACCTCAAAACTATCACGTTACAGTACAGCCCCCACCGAACCCTGTGCGGGGGGGGGGCACAGGCGATTCACTCATTCCCACAGGCTGACACTCCTCAGAATTAAATGGAGACTTAATGATGGGGTCTTAAATCGGGGGTAACAAGCCCTGTAAACATCCAGTTATGAGTAAGATCCCTGCGATTACACGGATCTTCAATACACCATGAAACAAGGTCATGATTACAGCAAGTGCTTTAATTATTATTAATGACACCATAGGGTTCACTGTTTATCCTGTAGAAGATTTGTCGTTTTATTGCTATGGGAAATATCCATGACTCATATTGCTTAAAGTGTATGACAAAGCAAGTTAATAACCACTGTCTTTACTGATGTGATAAACACAGGAGGAGGACACAGACAAGGAATGAGAGATACAGACACACAGAGAAATAGATGGAAATGTGGAGAGAGCCACAAACACACAGAGAAAGAGAGCGAGAGAAAGAGACAGAGAGAGAGACAAACACACAGAGAAACAGAGAGAGTGAGAGAGCGAGAGAGAGAGAAAGAGAGAGACAAACACACAGCGAAACAGAGAGAGAGAGTAAGAGAGAGAGACAGACAAACATACAGAGTAACAGAGAGAGAGAGAGACAAACAACGAGTAAGAGTGAGAGGCAGAGTAACAGAGGGAGAGAGACAGACAGAGTTTTGACAAACAGAGTTTCGTAGAGGGTCAGGACAGAGTGGACGGACGGCGCACAGAGGACGGACATCACACGATTCTAATAACTAAACTGACAAGAGAATCTGTGTGAAGCGAGTCACTCAAGCTGAAGAAACACCTGAATTTTTATCGCAATTATCATGCAGTAAAAAAAGAAAAAGCATCTTTTAATGCATCTGGCTGGGACAGATTTGGAGAAAAATCCTTTGAATGTGACTAAATGAAATAAGGAAAAGACCCAGGATATCACAGAAGGGATTAACTGTCCCACACCTCCATGGCTTCGACGAGTCACTGACTGCGGAGGGACGGACCCACCCTTACACAGCGGTCGGCCGTAAATATACCGGAAGCGCTAGCCGGGCTCGCCTGTGCTCAGCTAGGCATGTGCCTGGAGCAGGCGGCAATGTGCACCCTCGCATGTGTTTAGGATCAGCTGCTATGGAGCATGAGAAAGTCTGGCATTTTCCGCTCCAGAGAAATTCCACATAATTCCACGGATTTTCCGTGTCAAATGGAGCCTCTGCTTGGATGCGTAAAGGGATGAATGTGGGGCAGCGACTGCAGGGCTGTCAGACGCCAGCGAGGGGGGGGCCTGGGGGATCACCTCCAATTGAGACGTGCACAGGCTGGCCGTTATTAACTGGAGGGGGATTCAGACACACCCGGAGATGCCTGAGCGTGTAGACACGCTTGGAACCAGCAGTCAGTCAGTTTCCCCTCCTGGAGACCAGACTCGACTGGACTGGACACATTTACCAATTAACCCCGAGGATTCTCCCTAATTACGGCCTCATGCGCTCAGAACAACAGAGAGGTGAGGTAGAGAAAAGCAGGCCTTTCCCCGGCAGAGGGCAGCCTCTCACCGTACGGTATCCGCGAGGCAGAGGGCGGCCTCTCACCGTACGGTATCCGCGAGGCAGAGGGCGGCCTCTCACCGTACGGTATCCGCGAGGCAGAGGGCGGCCTCTCACCGTACGGTATCCGCGAGGCAGAGGGCGGCCTCTCACCGTACGGTATCCGCGAGGCAGAGGGCGGCCTCTCACAGTACAGTATGCGTGAGGTAGAAGGCAGCCACTCACCATGCGATACCCACGAGGCAGAGGGCGGCCTCTCACCGTGTGATATCCGCGAGGCAGAGGGGGCTTCCCTGCGGGCTGGGCCTTCCCCATGGGATACGGCTCCACCGTGTCCGTGATCGTCTGCCGCTCTCCTTTCTGGTTAATCTTCCGGAATCTTCTGCGAGACTGTCGGTAGGACGCTTGCCGCTGGAAGTACTCTTCATTTTCATCCATGTAGTCAATCTAAATGGGGCAGAGAGGTGAGTGAGAGGGCGGGTTTCACAATGAGATGTAAACAAAGAGCACACTGCTGAGACCAATCATGGGGTCGCTCAGACGGCCTGCCCCCCAGAACGCTGGGGGACCCTGTTACAGCAGGCCTGTCCGGGGACAAACCCGAGCTCTCAGCCTCTCCTTTACACTCCCCTCGCACCACAGCATCCCTCCCCTGAACCCTCTGCTGCTATGGCAACTGCCGGAGATCCCGAAATAGTCTGTGGTGTGATCAGCATCTAGCAGGCAGAACATGCCCATTCACCGGAGCCATCTTTCCGTCGGTCACAAGGACAGGACAGAGACAGAGGCTCAAAACGTACACGCCGGCGGTATGTTCAGGGCATATACCAGTCACCTGAGGCTCCAAACAGTGAGCAGATGAGAGCACGGACTTTAACAACCCCCCCCAATGCCCCCCCAAGGCCTGCTGAGAGCACCGGGGGCAGGGTGGGGCGGGGCAGAGGGACTCACCACGATCATCTCGGAAGGCTCCAGGACGATGCACTCACACCCACGCCTGAGGCTGCCTGCGGAGCGCTTTCCGAAGCTGGGGAGAGAAGGGAGAGGAAAACGGGGAGTCAGACGGAGGAGGCGCGGCCAGTGAGGAGGTGCTGACAGTAACACCCCCCAGACGAGCTGCGACTGACCTTCGGGGTAAAAATACCCAGCGCAGAGTGACATCAAGGCCCGGGCTGTGATTAAAGCACGCATACGCGCCGAAATAGCATGGCGAGGAATCGCCACACCCGGGCAGAGCGGAGCGGCGGCTCGGAAGCGTCTGCGGCCCCCTGCCTCCGGCCCGCCCCACGCGAGACCGAGTTAGGCGCTCCGATCGAGTTAGGCGCTCCATGGGGAACTTTCTGTTGCTGTAATTACAGCGCTAAAGTAGGACAGGCTGCTGCTGATTAACATGCCATCCCCCACCCCCCCACTGTGGTTCTTCATTATCACTCTTCATTCGTGTTTGCCGTGGGGGGGGGCATCAAACCTGCGCAGAGCCTAACCCTAAGGAGTGCCTTTATGCGTACCCAATCCATACGCCCAGCGTACAAACACTGGGAATACTGCGTGTGCAGTTAGACTAAACAGTAGCTGATCAAAATATCTCCCTGAGGGGCAGTTAAATGATCAGCCCATTAATTTATATTCCACACCGAAACATTTACAGCGTTTAGAAGTAATAAAAACCAGAGCATGAGGGGACCTGTAATCCCTAGGCGGCTTGCTGGACGCATTACCGCCACGCTCACCGTCTGCCTTTCCACGTGGACATGGGTGCTGCGGTGAGGCTGGGGATGAGTGACGGCCCCCAGCCCAGGAAGGACAAAGCGGAGGAGGAACAGGATTCAGATGGACACCAGAGAGGACATCCATGACGGCCCCCAGCCCGGGTGGGAGGAATTGTAGTATACGGTACAAAAAGGACCAGGTGAGAGGAGCTGGGAGCAGATCCCTGCCCAGGACCCGTCGTCCCCCACGGAGGGCCCAGGGATCGCTCCCCGCCAGTGTCACCACCCCCAGCAGCAGAGGGGGGATGGGAGCACGGACAGGTGGCGCAGAGCCCCCTCCCCCCACCACTTTCCATGTGTTACCGGTAGATAAACGCTCCTTAACTATCCTAAGCAAGCGGGTCATTCAGCACTAGCATGGCCAATCCCGGGCGATGCTGATCAGAATCCGGGGCAGCGCACCACGAGTATCCGGGCGGCACACAGCTGCATGCTCACCTAAGTGTCCCCGGTGTGCCGGGGGGGGGCTGTCCGTACCGGCGATCCGCGTGGCTGTGTTCAGCCCTCCCGTGCCTGGATCCTCGCGCTGCGCTCTGTCTCTCTGCCCAAGGAGGAATGCAGGCAGCATTCCCGTGAACGGCCCACTTCCTGATGCATGCAGTGACCCGCCCCCCGCTTCCCCCTCCCCACGCTGCCCCTGCATTCCAGAGGCTGACCGGCGAGGCCACGGCCCAAGAAGCACAACCACCGAGAGCCGCTTACGTCCTACATGCCGTTTAGGCGTACAAGTACACGTGCAAGAGCTCGCTGGTCTCTCTTACAAAGGGTAGCTGACCTGGAAGGGCGGCGTAAACATGTTGGGGGGGGGTCGCTGTGGACATGACCTAATCCCCGCTCTCAGGAAATCTCCAAAAGCATAAGCAGCGTTTCAGGAGAGAGAGTCGACAAAATTCAGAGGGATACAGAGCATCCATGAACTCACCAGGAACGTGCTCGGTGCACCAGAGCAACCAGGACACGTTAAGTCAGCGAGAAAAACACGTGTCAAAGGGATCTGCGGCGAGAGGCTTGTCCACGTGGCTGTGGGCTTGAAGCCCAGCCAATCAAGCGCATTGTTCTGGCGCATCATTTTGCAGAGAGGCAATCACAGCCGAGCGGACCCATGGCGAACCCAGGACCCGGCATAGTGCGAATCGGCATTAGTCCCCAGCTCTGAGCTGATCACTAGGTCACCAGCACCAGTAGGGTTTTGGTTTACACCGGAACAACCCGATCAGACAAAAAGCGATCAGGTGGCAGCTTTCCTCGGCCGTCCACATGGCTTTTACGACAGCAAGCGTTTGCATTTCCCCACTCAATCACCCTGCTATTTTTACAGACGACTGTCCGCCCGCCTCCAATTACACGGCTGCCTTTGTAAATAGCACCAAGCTCTCCCCTATTCTTCATTCAATTACCAGCTGCATTATCCTTCCTGAATCTAATATGCAGCTGATTTATTGGGGGGGGGGTGGGGCGCGGTATCGGAGGTGGTCTCCCCATCCGCCGCGAACACGCCAGCTCCACTTTGAAACCCAACCCTCCCATATCTGCACGCTCCAGTTAATCCTATTGTGGCCTCTTAACAACCCCCCCCCCCCCCCCCCCCCCCCCGACTGTCACTGCTAATTTTTAACCCGTGACGCTAGGGCAGGTGGCAAATCGGCTTGGGCTGCCTCCAGACCACAGAGGGCGAATGTCATTGGACTCGAACCCGCCCCCCCGAGTAAGAATGGTGAGGATGCTTATAACAATGGTGCCCGCACTGGGTCTTCCCCTTGCTGCCGCGCCAAGTCGGCAACGTCCGGTCCGCATCCTCCCCTGTGTTTTTCCCGCCGCCGCCGCCGCGATCGCGCCCGACCCTGGTCAATACTCGGAAGCGGCCCGGCTGGGGTCACGCAGGGTCGCCCCCCTCGGCCCACCGTGCTGCACAAACCCTCCTCGTCAGTGAAGCCATTTTCAGGAAACACCATAAGGGCGGAACAAGAGCTTTAAGTACGGAAAGTCATCAGGACAAAATAAAGACGGTTTCCTGTTTTCCGTCCAGTACCATTAATATACGCACAGCTGCTGCTGGTTCACCTTCTGTGTTTACTGTGCCCGTGGCACGAGTGGGTTAAACTGTCTGGCTTGATCTTTACTGACATCTCAACATTATGAATTTCATCTCCAATAAATTGCTAGGAGAATGACTGGATGCAGCACTCGACTTAAAAATCATGAATCCACCGAAATGCATCTTTAACAGTACAGGTTAGACGCGGCTGACAGCGCAGTGGCTTGGCAACCGGCCAATCGGCTCCTACGTGTCGCCTTGACGCTGAAGGACAGAGCGTTGGATAGGTGGAGGAGTGCAGAGAGAGGCCTGCCCTTTGGAAGAGCAGCGTCTGCCTGGGATAGCATCTCCTCACCCGCCTGAGCTCCCACGGGGGTTTCGGGAAACGCCACAAACGAAACGCACGTGCGTGCGCCACCCTCGGGACAGGACACGCCCAGGGCGTCCGCTGATCTGCACGAAAGCCTGGAGGCCAACCCAACACCACCTCATTCCCAGAAGCTGCTATGCTCAGGTCTGGTAGCTGCTTTGCCTATTTCTGCTTCCAGACCACAAAAACCAAAGAAATCGATGCCGGCTACTGAGCGAATTACATTTCAGTACTTAGCGCTGGATTATTGGGCTCTGCAGCTGATTAACATGCAATAACTTACATGCAGCTTTCAGCACAAGTGTTCTCAAGGACACTATAATGAGGATCCAGAGGCCGATTACCTACCTGCTCCTCGGTAAGAACATGGATTCTTTGATGAACACAGAGCCGGACAGGAGGATATACCAGCAGGTGCCGATGTTATCAGGGCTGGAAAAAAAGGCGAAAAGGGAGGTCAAAAGACTGGTGAAACTGCAGAAAGGAGGGAAAAATAAACAGACACCGAGACCAACCGTCCCCTTCAAATGGATGGAGATGGATTAAACACTTTAACATGAGCAGTGTCATAGGGAACATATTATAAAGTACAGAGGCGAGAAGATACTATCCCCACGGGGATCCATAAAGCATCACTGTTCTGTTCTGCTCAATTCTGTTCCATTCCATTCTGTTCTGTTCTAATGTTAACAGTTACTGGGGAAAAAGAGAAATATGGTAACTATCATTGAGCTCAAATCAGCTAATCACTAATGGCAGACATCAACATGGAAGATGGACTCGGAAGCGTGCATTCTGACTCAGCTCCGACTGCTTTTACAGGGTTAATACTGTATCTGTGTATCTGTCAGGGGCATCACGTGCGAGGCTAAGCCAGCAGCAGGCCAAGGGAATGCCACTTCACCAACATGCTAACGAGCTGTGCCCACACCAGGCTCCACCTCCGCCCTGCTGCCCCAGCTACTGTTCCACTCCTCTCCTCTCCATGTGAGCCAGAGAGGCTGAAATATTAATCATACAGTGGAGGTGTGGAGGGGGGGGGGGTTTGAGTTCAGGGAAAATTGGAATGCTGACATGTTACTGATCCAGGTCAGCTGAATCCCGATACCCTTCAAAATCCTTTATCCTATCCTGAGCCGGGGGACAGAACAGGCACCGGCACACCGGGGGCAGGGCAGCACTGAAGGAACACAGACAGATTCCTGAGATTCCTGCAAGCTGGTCAGTTCACAGGAAGCACAGTGGGCTGACACTGCTTAGGGGAGTTCGCTTCCACATGGGGCTGCCCAAATGTACTACAAAGGTCATCGACCAGCGAGAGGGACCAGCGAGAGCGAGAGGGGCCAGCGAGAGCGAGAGCGAGAGGGACCAGCGAGAGCGAGAGCGAGAGGGACCAGCGAGAGCGAGAGCGAGAGGGACCAGCGAGAGCGAGAGGGACCAGCGAGAGCGAGAGCGAGAGGGACCAGCGAGAGCGAGAGCGAGAGGGACCAGCGAGAGCGAGGGGGACCAGCGAGAGGGAACAGCGAGAGCGAGGGAACAGCGAGAGCTCCAAACTGCTCTCCCTCCCTATGAAGCTCCCTGCTCCTGGGGGGGGGGGCATCACACTTAAACGCAGGCCTTAAATGCACAGGGTACCCATCAGCATTTCCTCCGTGTCATGGAGAGTAACCAGCCAGCCTCCTGCCCGGCCCTAACGGCCTCTTCCCAACTCCATTACCTCTCATTTTGTAGACCAGGTGCACGGGGACACACCGGCGCAGAAGCACAGAAACCGGCCCGGATAGAAAGCTGGAGCATAACTGGATGGCACCTGACCACATAAATAATGCAGGAACCAATTAAAGGCTAAAAAGGGAGGAATCGGCAGAGGGCCCTCAGTGACGCCGGTAATGGGTGGATCGCTCCCACGTCTCCCCATAAGACGTCCATCATCAGACTGGAGGCGACGAGTTGCACTGGGACGCCACAGTACATGGAAACGCCGTCTCAGAGCTTCAGCTCTGAACCCCCAGTGCTGCAGGGGAATGAAGGCAGCCGTGCAGAAAGAGAGAAAGAGAGAAACACACCCGACTCCCAAAGGCCTCTCCACACTGTCTCAGTGCTAAAAGGCCCTATATGCCAATATCGGGTCCAGAGCTGAGCAAGCAGTTTTGGGATAGATGGGATTGCAGGGCAGCTCTCGCCACGGGGCCTCCCTGTGAACAACAACCCTAACCCCCCCCCCCCAAAAAGCAAAGGATTAGAGGTACCTTCCACCTCCAACCCTCCAACATAAAGACATGACGCTGCTTCCTTTTTCCATTTGCAGAAGTACATAGGAATCCTTTTGTTTTCACACATCTTGCTCTGCTACGAGAGAGATGGGCGAGAGTGAATCTCGGGGTCAGAGTTCAGCGTCAGCCATTTCCCCAGCGCTACATCCTCGGGGTTACGGGCCTTGCGAGATGAGATTTGAGTCCTTCCTTGCAGAAGCCACCATGTTCATAACGCTGCTTCCGGCGCACACTAACACGACCAGCAATAACAGCTCCCCCCTCCCCAGACTCAGACCAGCACAGGGTGCTGCCATTTTGCCCCAGGGCTGCCGGGGGAGGGGGGGTGGGGGTGAGATCTGCAGGAATGAGGAATGGCCCCCCTCCGCATTCCTTTTGTTGCGCCGGCTAAAGCAGATCAACAGATTCTCGCCAGGAACCAAACGGTCACGCATTCGCACATTACAGGAAGGACAAAGAGCAGGCGGGCGGCCCATTATCAACACGACTGGGCTTAATTGCTCTGAACATAAAGAGCAGCTAAACGACCTGTGCCATCGTTAGGCCGCGCTAAACGAAGCACCGCGGGGACAGAGACCAGCGTGCCTTTGTTTACAGATCCAGTAACTGTCAAAACTCCCGACATAAAAGCAAATTGCACAAGGGGCACGCCCATAAACATGCACGCCTGATTACATGTCAGCCCTTTCACCCTGCAGGTACTCAGCAGCTGAAGCTCATATATCATTTATGGCCAGCTGTGACAAATCAGAGGATATGCGATGGTGAGACCAGCTGTCAATCATAAGGCGGGCCATAATAAAAGCCCTTCTCATTGGTCCGTCCTTTCGGCAGAGGTCACAGACCCTTTCCGCTGCCTAGATATAGTAAAATAAAATCATCTCCAGCTTCTTTGACAGGGAAAAAGATGGATAGATCTGCCTGCTGATTAAACTTCAATGGCAGTGTGAAATTGAAAGAAGCATCGCTCCCCCCGATTAAGACGGGCCCCAAGGGGGCCGGGGGCCCCTGTGCTGGCAATGGGGTGTCTCGGGCAGAACAAAGACAGGACTGGAGGGGGTCAGTTGGTCCTGGAAGGGTGGGGTGGGGTAGAGGTTTGTTATAACAAGGACACATCGAAAGAGGCACTTCTGCTGTGACACAAACTAATATTTCCAGATCTTTTTCCACAAGCACACAATGATATTTCACAGCGGGAAAAGCAGCGACGAGGGCTGGACAGAGAAGAAACACAGAGAGCTAAAGTGCACCATCCTTACAACAATCATGCCTGGATCAGCTGTGAATCAAACATACTGCGATTGAATATTCAGTCTCTCTCTCTCTGACAGGGATTTAAGAGCAGGCAGGCAAGCCCGGTGCACATCTCCACTTCAAAGACCTGCAGTACGAATCATCCTCACACGGGTTAATCTGCTATGCAAATACCTGCCAACAGCACTGATTTCATCATTGATGTGGGATGTTTCAGGTCATGCTGGCTTCACCGAGGCAGCGCATGGTAACTGTGAGGATGACAGCTATCTAATGCACGCAGGTGTAGGTTTCTGCAAAGCAGGCGACTGGCCAGCGCTGGATTGCAGATACAGCAGCACACCAGTCACTGGTGACAGGAGAACGGAGGAAGACGACCAGTCAAATACTTACTAGTAGAGGAGCTCGTTGGCTTCGTGTCTTTCGTAGCGCACCGTCTGACACATAAGCCTATGGAGGAACAACAGGCTGCGTTAGTGAAGATCCAGCACGTGACGCAGGCAGCAAACGAGAACAGCTTAGATCATTTAAACGGATACAGGAGCTACAGGGGATAAGGAGGAGGTCACTGCTCCAAGACACACAGCTTATCCTTCTGTCATTTTCTTATGAAATCCACCAAAATCTATTAACTGGAAATCAGTTTCAATTGTCGTTGCGCATGTTCCTGCTGTACAGAGATCACTGAAATGGTAAACAGAGGGAAAAATGCATACCATGCACGCAGAGAGCAAGCATCAGAGCAGACGGACAGCTGTGGCTTACAGACTGAGCGTGTCTGAAGCTGCCACTGTCCCCCAGACGAGATTCTTACATAATCGAGTGGAAAGTAAAGCCTCCGAAAGGTCAAGCGTGGGAATGTTCCGGACCCGCAGGTCATGTGATCCCATGCCTTCCTAGACTGAGATCCATATGCATCCGCGTGCAGCGCACTGGGAACGACTACAGAACAAACAGCAGAGCCCGGCCAGCTGTGCAACTACCTCAGGGACGCAGCAGTGACACTGTGGGGCGTTCCCACATATAATTACAGTAACTTTCTCAACGTTATCCCAACTGATCTCAGTTCAGCTCCGCCTGCTTCAAGGGGAACCGCTCCCTCCATAGCCCCACGCATGCCATCGCTAGCTCAAGAGCTCTTTAGTGCCCCCTGGAGGTCAGTATCAGGAGCACCACCTGACCAAGCTCCTTGGTCCGCTCGGGCGCGCACGCCGCCGATCTGGGCGCTTCCTGTGGTGAGCTCCTGCCTACGCCAGGGCTCTGTGAATTCCTGTGCCCTCGTGGGAGAGCCCCGGGGCAGGCGCTCTGCCAACTGGTCTCCTCTCCATGGCCCCGGGTTCCTCTGCAGGCACCCTCAGCGGGTCAGGCGGGGCCAGCACCACAGTATTTGGTCATTTCAGAACGCGTCTGTGCACACTGCCCAGAGAAATCTCCGGCGCTCGGAGCAGAGTGGCCTAATTCCACGTTTTACGGGACTTTATGGTGCCAGAGGCCATTATCCTGAAGTGGGTGAAAACAGCACGGCTGGGAAGAGCGGTGAACCAATCATAGCTCCCGCCCACATCTCATGCCAGATCATCCCACCAAGGGTTCCCTCGTCCTCGCCGTCTGCTAGTTATGGTTCTGTACTTGGAACCATCCAGGCTGGGCTGACACCACTTTGCGCGATTGTTCAAACGCCACCACACCAGTCCTCAGGTATGTATGGCTCCATTTATGTCAAGAACATAAGAGTTCCAGCCAGTGGAACTACAAAGTCATCGCTCCAGAACAGGAACTGCTTCACCTTTCCAGTCTTACAGTCCATAATTAGGCTAAATATCAGTCTGACATTTTGAAGAATAAAAACAAGTGTCCAACTCTTGGCTCCTGATTTTGACGGAAAGACCGATCTATGCCAGTTGTTCTTTGCTTTTACTTGGCATGATGGCAGAAAATCCTTATTACTCAACAAAACCCATGAAGTCAGTGAGCAAAGTGGAAGCAGGCCTTGGACACGGAAAGCTGACAGCGATGAATGGAGATAGCCGAAGCAGCCGGCACACTTGGCTCTTACCTCAACTGGTGCTCCCGGAGGTTGGACAGAGCTTCCATTCCATGGAGATACGAGTACACAACTTCCAAGTCCTGAAAAATAGCAAAGACATTGCTTAGAAGACGTCTCACCACCAAAATTATATTTTATAAACCAGTGATTCCCAACCCGGTCCTCGGGAACCCCCAGACAGTCCACATTTTTGCTCCCTCCCAGACGGTCCACATTTTTGCTCCCTCCCAGACGGTCCACATTTTTGCTCCCTCCCAGACGGTCCACATTTTTGCTCCCTCCCAGACAGTCCACATTTTTGCTCCCTCCCAGACGGTCCACATTTTTGCTCCCTTCCAGACAGTCCATAATTACAGCAGCGTTGTGAAGTGACTCCACAAACAGTCAAGAAACTCAGGAGAGAAGCCACCAAACTAGGAGACAACTGGCAGATTTTAGAGCAGAAGTGTAGCAAACAAATTCTGCTGGAGGTACTGGTGTCTGCGCTGTGGTCAAGAATATCCTCGACAAATCAATACGCACCATTTAAAACACACTGCATTAAAGACACTGTTTTCAGAATGGTCATTACAACCTGAGTTAAACTTCATTTTAAACACTAAACTAAGTTGCAACAACCCGTCAGCAGATAACAGCCATTACACAACACAGATCTGTCATGTGCTCAGAACTGATGTTGAGTCCTTCCTTGGCACCAGCTCCTCGCTCACCATGCCGATAACATTGGATTCTTTTTCAAATACATCACACAAAAGACCCTGTGATAGAGGCACGTGATATAAAGTCCATGCCGGGCCCCTACTAGCCACCTTGTCGGACGTCATTCCGCTGAGAATGTAGCACCAATCCGCCTTATTACTGGCCATCGAAGTTTAATGTGAAGTTTGGAAACATTAGTGGGAGGACATAAAAGGTCACTATCTTTATGATTGGCATGAAAAGTAGACTGTTGACATCTTCAAGATCGATCACGATATAAAATCGTCAGATCGGCCGCCACTACGTCTATCTTCAGAGCAGATGCCCTCAGGCTCCAAGGATGGGCTCTGGCCCCACCCTCGAGCCCCCGCACCCCCAGCCAGACTACGGCAGAACAGAGGCACGTTTTACTCTAAGAACGCTTTGAGGAAACATGCGAGAGCAGATTTAAAGTCACGTCAGCTTTTTATTACACCACTAAAATATTGTTTTTACTGTGACCCTCCTTCCTAGAAGGAGCCTCTTTACAGAAATGAAGGTGATTTGTGTGTCACTTTAAGACCAAATGAAACGTTCAGATCGCCACGCTTTCTCTGTGCCAGACGAGGGGGCTGTCCGTGGCCAGGCCACACAGTGGCGTGGTGCAGCCGGTCTGTCCCTGGCATAGAGTGGGAGAACTGCGGCACGGATTAGAGCTCGACCCAGGCTGTGTGGGCGTGGCTTAAGGAGAACGGGCGGCTGGCTTTATTGCGAAAAATGGGCCGTGTGTAAACTCCCTCCTCATCCCCCTCTGACACTTACTAGTGCACATTAGACAGATGTTTAACAGGAATGAGAAAAGAATGAACTGGGGGGGGGGGGGGGGGGAAGCTTCTTTTTCAATTATTTTTTAAGCCTTCGTATCGTCATTCACCTGAACCACGCTGGCGAACGAGGTGCCATGCATGTGCCCCAAAGCTATCAGCCCACACAGATTTATATTATGCGCAGGAAACACACAGAGTTTCCCAAACGCATTAAAAACGACGCGGTCTCATTATCCCACCTACAGCGTTGCTCAGCACTCTATACTCTGGCCTGCACTGCCTCCTGCTGTCAACATTCAGTACTTCCAGCTGAGCATCACCGTTCACAGGCGCAGCAGGCCCCTAGCCGTGAACTCTGCCTAATCCCCGACACGATATGGCGGCTAAGAGACTCCGGGATGCCAGGGCAAGCCCATCCAGCAAGTAAGGGGGCAGTAAACGCAGGAGGCGGAGGATTCTTTAAGGAGCGGGGCAGCTCAGGCAGGCCGGGAGGATTGGACGCGGGTCCAGCTGCGGCCGCGGAATCGGGGAGCAGACTGTCCCGGAAAACCGGACACGACCGATTGGTTCAATGCCCATTCCCTGCCCATTTGCACACTCGCATTTGTAACTGTATTCTGATATTGTCTGCCTTATGTCCACTTCTCAGTGTGTCATGTTCAAAAGTCTATTTATGTTGTATTCATTATAGTTTTTTTTCCACACTACGACCAACAAGACAGAAATTTCATCTGAGTGTGACCCATGGATCATACAGCTGAAGATGCCACGCTGACTTTGACAGCACTGGCTAAGTATTCCCATATGGAGAAGACTGGCTAACTCAGATCAATCTCCTGTCCGTCACTGTGAGTGATGCACGTTCCTGCCTTAACTAAGGCCACCAGTGACAGGCATTCTTTGGTGACTGGCACCTCCCTCAACTGACCACTAGGTGTCTCACAGATCCACTCCGCGTTCACAGAGGCAGCCCTTAACGAGGGTCCTGGCAGCAGCAACTTTCCAGCCACAGGCACGGCCCGACGCGGCCAACATTACGTAAGCCAGAGTTACCTCCACCCCCCTCCCCAAAGTGGGAGCAGCTCTGCGTTCAGCATGGAAGGAATGTGAGGGACCCTCATTCTTCTGGGTCTCACGCATCTTGCGAAAAGTGGGGGTTACACTGTAACAGCACCACGTCTGCGATTCAGCTCATCCAATGACGGACGGCGGTGCTGGCAACGGGGGTCAGAGGATTCGCAGAAGACCACCGGCGGCAGATGACGCAAACTCATTCCTTCCCTGGATTCACGGTGGTCCCGGGGGTTCGCGTGGCTCGGAATCAGAGCATATTACCGGCACTCGCAGCGGAAAGGAGAGCGCCGACTGAATGACGACCGCTCGAGCGCCACGAGGGAACCACGACCCCCACCTAGCGAGAACATCTGACAGCTCTGCCCAGAGTCAGCAGGACAGACATTAAAGTCTCGCGAGGGAAGGAGCCACTGGGGCTCCCTGCGAGGAAGTCAGGGTCCGGGCCTTCGGGCTGTGACCTTACAAACTAACCAGCACACTCCAGAAGGTCACCGGTTCAAATCTCGGTGGCAGAGTGATGTCACCACTGGGTCCCTGAGCATGGCCCTTAACCCCCAACTCCCCAAACGACTGGCTGACCCCACTTCCTGAAATGTACATCAACTTGGATGTAAGCGACTGCTAAATAAGTAAATGTAACGTAAAGACTCCGCATCGGAAGGCACCGTGAGAATCAGCTTGGGACTCCTTAGAGAGCTCACACTGTCAGTTTGCCCAGATCCAAATCACACCGAAAACCTGGACGCCAATGAGAAGCGTCGTGAGGCCATTTCAGTGTTCGAGTCAGCAAGGAAAAATGAGAAGACCGCAGTCGTATATCCGAGTCAAACAAGCGGCGCTGGCGTTGGCTCGGTCAGAGGCTGTAAAGGCAGCCAGCGTATTACAGCCAGGGACATTAGAGGTCACGTGAAACAAAGTAGGCAGGCAAGGCCTCTGCTTGCGGCTTTTTCCGAGTTTCTGTGAAATGAAAAGCTTGGAGGAGGAGCCACATTTTTCACTCCATCCACAGCTGCTTGATAGACTGATTCGTTAATATATATTGGCGCGGTCCAGTTTACCATTAACCCACTGGGGGCTGTTTCACTTAAGTGACAGTTTGGGTCGCGTTTTTCCACCAGTCAAGCTCAGTCCTAGGGCGTCAATTCCCAATGAGCTCATGCAGGTGGCAATACCACCCACGACTTCAAGGGTTACTGGGGGGGGGGTATGATGGGTCACAAGCTTCTACTGTTAATGGGGCAATCAGATGAGGAAGGTGGACTGGGAATGTGGCGTGAGGAGCCGTGGAGGGCCGGAGCTCCTCCGAGGGCTGGAATATACACCCCCCCCTTCCCCCCCCCCCCCCGCTCTATCAGTCCACAAACACGACAAATAGGAAAGACTTTAATGGCAGTGACACACAACCATAAACGCGTGTTAGTGGTAGCAGGATCACATTAACATGCTTTTCCGTTTACGGAGTCCACGCATGAAAGCATCATTTAAAACAGCAAAGCTTTAATGAGCCGGCCCTGTCCAGTGCGGTTCCCACGCGCTTCAGCCGTGGAGAGAATGCTTTCACATGGCCGCCTTAGTCCTTATTTACACAGTCATTAGCTTTTCCCAAGCTGAGCTCTGACGCTCAACACGGATGATGTCGGGGCTGGTGGGGGCGGAAAACGGGCCGACCCACAGCAAGCGGAAGACGACCAGGCTCCGCTTCGGGCCCCGGGGCGTCCAGTGGCTGTGTTTACCCGCATTCAATTCACACATGGCCCCTGAGGTTCCCCCCCCCCCCCACAGTCACAAATAGTCACTACACAATGCATACCAGGGTTTAGGAGATGCTGAAGCAGCATGTACTGCTAACCAGCTAGCTAGCTATGATCTACTAACTATGCTCACTACTTAACGTTCACATTATAAACAAACATGAAGTGATCTTATCCCAGCAGTGTCACGAGAAGCAAACAAAATCAAAGATAGGGAGTCTCTGAAAGAACATTTACCTAAGCTGACCACAAACGATGGAACACCTGATAAGAGGAGGGGCCCAGTGACATGTACCGCTGCCAAGATGCGGCTCGGCCAGGCGGAACACGCCACAGGGCGGGGTCACTCTCCGCCCGCCCCTGTCACACCCCCACACGGCCAGCTCCCGGGAGAGCCCGCCTCCAGGGGGGTGTGGCCTCTGCAGTGCTGACCGCCTGGCACTAACGTTTGCAAAACAGCTCGGCAGATCAAAAAGGTCAAACAGGCCCTTCAAAAGGACATCCCTTTAATTAGGTCAAAGGCTACAACATCCCTTTAATTACTGACATTCAGGACGAGTCTCCCTAATACATTATTCTGTCGGAGATATTTACCCCCGTTTAAGAACAGCCTGAATTACCCCGGCTAACACTCCACTGCCTTCCCACCCCCAGCTCCGAGGGCGTGGCCTTCATGCGGGGGACACTCGTGCTGCGTTTCCACACTCGGCAAAGATAACAGGTCACGCGAAAACAGGTTCACACGCAGCGCAACACGGCGTGCAGGATCACACGGCCCCTGCAGAGGTCCTGGGCTCAGACGGCGGACATCGGCACCTCAGGGGCGACACGCTCGCTCTACTGCGACACTGGCGTGGAAATTTTAGCTGATACCAATAAATTTTTGTCTAATATTACTGATGACTGATCTGCAGTGAAACTGACGGCAGTGATGACACTACTTACGGACATGGGGAATGTGTGTAGGAACCACAACCTGTAACGCAGGCAGTGAAGCATCAGCAGAGCAGCGCCGACTTGGAAGACTGTAGTGAGGCTCTAAGTGACGAATGAGCCAACGAAATCCCTTGTCCTCCACTGTGGAAAATGGCCGACTGTCCAATGTGATCATCTCAGTTATTTTACTAGTTATGTCTTTAGTTCTGGTGTTACTGACTCTGAAAATCTAAAGGGGCCAGCAATATCATCCAAGAATGATACATTAGACCGATACTGATATCTTAACTAACATGTTATCTCTAGCTCAATATTTGAACGTTGAAGCCAAATAAGAGTCTGAGGCTGAGCGGATCAGAACAGCATTAGGCCGCATCTCAGCGCAGCGGCGCATCATGAGCGACATTCATGGGTGAAGAATTAATGCGCAGATTATATGCAATGACCAGCTCCAGCCCTTACAGAGCCATCTACTTATGTGGTGACGAAGTTCAGCACCCTTCAGGTAAAGCCCGTGCCATCTGTCGGGCACAGGGATGCGTGCCAGGCTCTGAGGGCAGGTTCACATGTGCACGTCCTCGGAGGGTATTTTTAACCCGGTGGCCAGTCAGGAGCACTTAGCAGAGCACTGGCAGATCAAAGGCTTCTCCAAGGTCACAGGACAGCCTGTGGGGGTTCTGCTGTGCGGGGGGGAAACAGCTGCCCAAAAAGGGCTTTTTTTTTTTTTTTTTAATGGGGAAAAAGTCCATATGTACATATAAATTTAAGAGCACAGTGTGTAGTACAGTGCGTAGTACAGTGCGTAGTACAGTGCGCTCACATTCTGTTCTCTGTGGCGGGGGGGGGGGGGGGACAGATTCCCCACGTCAGTTCCCTGGATTCCTCCCATTCAGGATGTCCTGAGAGGCCCGACACCCCCAAAACACACACTGGGATAGGCAGTTAAAAGCAGGGAGGGGATGAATTTTATTTTTATTTAAATAGCAGGGTTAATACACAGCACTTGTCACCGTCCGCAGGTCTTCAGCCCCCCCCCCCCCGCCCCCTCCCCGGTGACAGTTACCTCTCCTAAATGACCGTGATAAAATCTGCTTGAGCGAGCCGGTTTCCCTCCTGGCCGCCAAAGAGCCACACGCGATTCAGCCGACACCCGCCTACATTAGCGCGGCTACCCGCCAACCTGCCGCGAGACGGCCATCCGGGCGGAACGTCTCCCCCGGCCCCCATGTTCACGGGCATGGAGCGTGAACCGTGCGCCTGGCAGGGGAAACGGGAAAAAAAATTAAAAATCATGCCGCGCCCGCAGAGGCCGACTGGCAGGCACCAGCTAGAGGGCGCCAGACGCATCACGCGTACAAAGCTGGAATTGTTTGAACTCCATCACACATGGTGCGGCAGGATAAATGTGCAGCTGTCACAGATTAAAGGGTTAAGAAAAGAAACCACCAAGTGAGCAGCTCTATTTACACGGTAAAATATAAATGCATACAGATCCCCACAAAGACTGCTCTGTCGGAAACCTGCAGAGCCGATCTGCAGGCCCTCATGTGACAGGCAGGACACAGAAGGCTCACCGGTGACTACGGCAACACAGGAGGACCCCACCCAGGGCCTACGGGGAACCACGTTAATAAAAGCCAGACGACTGTGCTGAGTCTGGGTCTATTTAGAGGGTCAGTTTGGTGCAGGGGGGACGGGAGACCCCGAGGGGGGCTTTCCTGGGCGTGTGACGAGCCTTTCTCTTTGTGCTGGAGAGTCTTTAGCTATTTGCTGCTCTTAAAAAGGCCCACGTCTCCATTCTGTGCTTTGCTAAATTTCCTGCTCTAGAACATTTGCATATTGATGGCCTGGTATCAGGAACTGCACTCCAAGCGCCTTATTTCACAGAAAAAGCCGATGAGGTTGATGCTTCCTGCCTGATCCCACCGGCATAAACAGCTCTGTTAATGAACATGCCCTGTGACCACGGTAACGGGGCCGTCCGCCAGCGTGACCACTCGGCCGCTGCGTGGCGTCTCTTCATCGCCGCATGGTGAGCTTTTCGCAGGAAGTGTGGGATGGAGTCAGTGGTCCCTACTTGCCCAAAGCTATGATTACACCAGAAAGCAGAGGGAGGTGATCCTTTCCAGTGCAAATGCAAGTCCAGCTGCCCCCACTCCCAAAGTGCCCCCCTCCTGTGATGAGAGCAGCTCAAGTAACAATGCAAAAAAAATTGTTGTTTTTCCTTTTTAGATATGCGAATTTAATGAAACATTAAACACACGTATGCAGAATGCCATTAGTAAAATGTGTTAAACGGTACAGCACAGATACTCCTGTACCTCAGTGTTAAACGGTACAGATACTCCTGTACCTCAGTGTTAAACGGTACAGATACTCCTGTACCTCAGTGTTAAACGGTACAGATACTCCTGTGCCTCAGTGTTAAACGGTACAGATACTCCTGTACCTCAGTGTTAAACGGTACAGATACTCCTGTACCTCAGTGTTAAACGGTACAGATACTCCTGTACCTCAGTGTTAAACGGTACAGATACTCCTGTGCCTCAGTGTTAAACGGTACAGATACTCCTGTACCTCAGTGTTAAACGGTGCAGCACAGATACTCCTGTACCTCAGTGTTAAACGGTACAGATACTCCTGTACCTCAGTGTTAAACGGTACAGATACTCCTGTACCTCAGTGTTAAACGGTACAGATACTCCTGTGCCTCAGTGTTAAACGGTACAGATACTCCTGTACCTCAGTGTTAAACGGTACGGCACAGATACTCCTGTACCTCAGTGTTAAACTTATCTCCTGATCTACGTAAACCATCAAGCTACTCGTTGGTGCTCCGCTCTGAGAAGACCCCAGAACCATGATTAAGTGAGCAAGTTCGGAACAAACAATGTCCTTATGTTCACTTTTGGGAAAAAAAAGAAGAACACTTTTACGCTTCAGTGAGGTCAGCAGCCAGTAAGCTGAGCGGCAGGAGGACGCAGCTGTGGGCGGGGGGGCGGGGGGGGCGGGCACCCGGCTGTGCTGCACCTCCACGGCAGCGAGCACGTTGCAGCCAGATGGCGCGATCCGCGCCGCAAGAACCCTCCACATGACACCGCGGCTCTCCAGCCACACGCCATTATCAGGCTTTCACAAGGTTCCCCTTTCCCACCCAGGACAGGCGAAACCCTAAAGGAGAACAGCGGGTGGGGAACCATTATTTCTAAACAATTCTTCAGTGTATCTACTATCAGTTTCAGGGGTCACCACAGGCACAGATGTGGCCGCTTACGGCCTCGGACGCTGAGGGCTCCGAGGTCCTTGGGACAGGGCAGCCGCCATGAATCAAGGAAGCCACAAAAAAGAAAAAAATAAATCAAATGAAACACGACTAACTGAGAGCCATCCGCTCCGCAAGGCCACAAATGGACGTTTTATTCATATTATAACATATTATATTCCATACTGCGGAGGCAATGCTTTGGTGATATTGGCAGGAACTGAACAACCATATTATGTAGTCTTTCTGCACATGAATGCAGTAAATGCCAAATGTTTCACTGGTGACGTCTTTTTGTCATCCAGCATGTCACCCCTGCTTCACAAAGTCACTTTTTAAGGGCCTTGCTCAAGGAGATATGGCTGTTCTGCTGAGCACAGGATTCAAACCAGCGACCTTGTGATCACAGGGATGGAGGCTTAACCCAGTGAGCCACATGACACCCCCTTAAAAAAGCCACCTAAAGATCAACTGCAAATGAATCCCCTTACTGTCAGATGTGCAGAGACATGGGGAGGGACAGTGTGTCGTTGTTCTTGTGCTCCGTGATTCTGCTTTCATGGTTACAGCACTCAGGAATGTTTCTGACCACCGCAGAGACACACTCCCCAACCGCGAATACATAGTTTGCTGCATGACAGAACACTGAGCAGATCACTATACTTTTAAAAAGTTATCAAAAGTACATATATATATAAAAATATAAAAAACATAGACAGGCTCCCGACAAGTACAGCAGACAAGCTGACTCACCGATAAACCTCTACTGTCTGCCATTTTCACCTCATCTCACCACACATAAACACATCAAAAGAACAACGTGTAATTACGTTATATTGATCTGTTACTTTTAACAGCTCAGCCGAAGATGTGACAAGCCCCGTCACCCAGAGGCAGCCAGCGTCACACGGGTTTAAACCTCATGTTCCAGTGCAAGTCTGCCGTCCTGCTCTGGTAGGAATCCTAGCCCAGTTGGCTGGGTTCTGAAAGGCAGGTCCGGGGATGCAGAGACAAAAGCTTCCTTCCCCAAAGCACCAGCCCTGGTCGCCGGGGGTGACATGACAAACTTTACTGTCAGTACGATCTGCACATCCTTTCCGTCTCACAAAGACGACATCTCCACAAAACAGCTGGCTGCCGTCTTTCGAGGCAAAGCCCACAGTGTTAAACTATTTAGCAGACAAGTACAAAGCCATCAAAGAGTAAAACCGCACGCTGTAACTCTACACCGAGAAAGAGAAGTTAAAGAGAAAGATGCACGACCAGCAGGTGGCGCACTGCTCAACATCATTGACAGCACTGGTAAGCCAGGTAAGAGGCAATGTAAGCAAATGTGTTTAAGAAAAACTTCTCTACCTTTTTTAACCTTTTATATAAAAGTTGGAAGTTCTTCAAGAAAAATAGCAAATTTAATTAGATGTTTCATTCAGATGAATTCCACTGGATGGAGCAGACCCTCGACCTGGAGATGGGCGCCATTACAAGAGGAAACTTCTACTATATAAAAACACGTGGGGGCACTATGCGAGTCTCATGCCCCCCCGGAGATCTCATTACCGATGGCTATGAAGCCGTTTGTGTAACGCCAGAGCGATGACGCAGTTTCTCTGAAGACTGCAGCATCTGAAAACGGTGAACCAAAGCCTGCAGATCCCTGTACAAAGCGTGCAATACTGATCACTACCTTATGTTCACTTGCTCAGCTGACCTTTTCAATTGAGAGACATATTTCACATATGGACAAAAAAAAAAAAATCACACTTACTGCGGCAGGGAGAGGGACTCAAGGACTTTTCTCTTGGGACAGCAAGCTTCAGAATGCGACCCTATTGTTAAGTTCCATTTACTCACTGCACCAAATCTTTTGTTCCGTTTCCCCTATGAAGGCAGCACCTAGCAGGCCATTTCCCTAAAAGCTGCTGTTCTGCTGTGTGTACTTCCTGGAGAAGGGAGCATTACCATCAATCAGGTCAGTGCCCGTCACACGCACCGATATCTCACGCTAGCTCAGCCCTTCTTGTCACAACAGCAAAAAAAAAAAAGTCTCTGAAAAGAAAATTTCACGTTACCAGCCCAGAAAATGCAAGCGCAACACACACATGGTCTTTAAATAATTGAAGTGCTCTCACTGCAAAGAAATGTTTGATGCTTTATCCAGTGATATAAAGTGCTGAATCACGTGGATTTCCCCCTTGGTTCATTTAAAATAAGTGAAGTAAAACACAAATGCAGATTTTAATGATGCATTTTATTCCAAATCTGAAAATTATAGGCTATCGGAATAACCAAATGGGTGTCACATGACCTTAAATCCTCAGGAACAGGGCGACTTTCAAAGTGCACAAAAGGACACCTTGGCAAACTGGATTTAGGATCTTTTACACCAAGCAATCCGCTCTGAAAAGGGTGTGCGGGGATCGATCCGCAGAACCCCTTGAAAGACAGAGGATGGTGCATGGTCAGGAGGCCACAGGGCGGATTCGTGCTGACGCTACCCTCCTTTGTTAACCTAATGAGCCCCCAGCCAAACACGCCCACCGGAATCAATGTGGGGGCCCATCAGGAGAACCCAGAAGAGCATTATGAAACCTCCAGGATCAGCATTACTGTCTGTAATGTCTGTAAAGAGGAGGGGGTCCACCTGCACTCCATTATGCGGCTCCACTGCCTCACGTCAAGCTCCGGGGACGTCGACCTTCTTCAAACCTTTCGGGGGGGGTTGCTCCATCCGTCTTCTTTTCCACGACCCTCTTAATACCACGCCGGGCCAGCAGGTAGTCCCACTGCTAAGAATGCATAAACCCCAAGGCTGCTAGCTTCAGGTCCTGGTGAGGGGCCCGGCTGCAGCGCTCAGAGCAAAGACCTCAATGCTACACTAAGGACATCCAGATGTTTCCAAGGATAAAAAAGCTGCCAGCTAAGCACAGAAAGAACAACAATCGGGGGAGCACTTGCTCTTTTAACACAAATATTTGATCGAGGCAGAGCTGAGAGGTTAGGAGATGGAACAGAGTCAGCTGACCTGCGGCGGTGACTCATGCGGCATGCAACCATATCCCTCGCCTGACCTGCGCCGCTAGTTGCGTGCATTTCTGCGGCATTCCAGCGAGATGGTGTCGAAGCCAACCTTGCAGGCAAACCTGAAACTGAGAACAGGCACCCAGGGCTATCGGGGGACATTGCTATCACAGTAAATCGCAGGGCACGGGCTATCGGGGGACACTGCTATCACAGTAAATCGCAGGGCACGGGCTATCGGGGGACACTATCATCACAGTAAATCGCAGGGCACGGGCTATCGGGGGACACTATCATCACAGTAAATCGCAGGGCACGGGCTATCGGGGGACACTGCTATCACAGTAAATCGCAGGGCACGGGCTATCGGGGGACACTATCATCACAGTAAATCGCAGGGCACGGGCTATCGGGGGACACTATCATCACAGTAAATCGCAGGGCACGGGCTATCTGAGGACACTGCTATCACAGTAAATCGCAGGGCACGGGCTATCTGAGGACACTGCTATCACAGTAAATCGCAGGGCACGGGCTATCGGGGGACACTGCTATCACAGTAAATCGCAGGGCACAGGCTATCGGGGGACACTGCTATCACAGTAAATCGCAGGGCACGGGCTATCGGGGGACACTGCTATCACAGTAAATCGCAGGGCACGGGCTATCGGGGGACACTGCTATCACAGTAAATCGCAGGGCACGGGCTATCGGTGGATACTCCGGAAATTCCGGCACAGTCAGGCATGCAAAGCCCCCACCATTGACGCCTGCTTAAAAACCTGCATCGCGTCCCGTGACATGCGGTTTGTACCGGTCTATCTGGGCTGCAGAATGTCACCTTGGCCCCTAGCCAGCAGTGGGACGGCAGTGCCATCATTTTCTTGTAAAAAGGTGCACGATATTTGCATCTTAATATGTGTACATTTAAAATGGCTCTGCTCCAAACCGCAAGGTGGCCAAGAACAGCGATGCAACTAGCAGTTCCTGTAAGATGCCTTCTTCAAACAAACATTCAGGTTGCAGCCACCAAAACGCGAGAGTAATCCCAACCTCTGCTGGTACTACATACAGGACAGTCACAAGAGACTGACGCATGTCATGATCTGAAAGATGACAGCAACCTCCAGCGCTGGGGTCATTCTCCCTATACAAGGCGTCATGACTATACTGGGACCTTAAACATACATTCCTAACCTCATTGCCTCACCTTGCCCATCTATGGGGTCCATGTCTCTGCCAGTGTCACCAATACATGCATCCATCATTCATACATTTCTGGCATCTCATTCCATTCTCAATAATTCTCAAACAATGGAGGCGAGCCGCATTCCTGCATTCCAGCCTTAAATTAAGCACATACGCACTCTTGATGCGCATTCTCCCATACCAGCCCTTTCATCTGGCCATTCTGGCTGTCAGGCACGAAGGCAGAAACCAAGCAAGAGGGGCAGGAGACCACCTTCCGTTTACAGCCATGTTTACTTTCCTCCAAGACGGCTGCTTACTTCTGTTCGGCTGTAATAGGTGGGAAGGACACGGGGGCTTCAGTCAAGGGAAAAAATGGCTTCCTGGAGGGTGCCAGGGGGAGCCAGTAGATAAACAGCTCAGCTCCATCCACTCAGTAAAGGCAAAAAACAAAGAAAATAATATATAGCACTAATATATCAAATGTCCAATTTTTTTAATGTTAGGGTTACTAGAAATGCTTTGGAGAATTACCCACAAAAGCTAAAAGGAGTTTGAAACTTCAGACTATTCACCCTGGCCGTATTGATGAAGAGATCTCATTCATCCTGCGAATACATTCCTCCGCTCTTGGGTCTTTTGTTGCACGGGTCTTTTAAAACAGGGTGCTATTTCAGGGAAGCCGTACTGAAGACACTATTCTTCCAAAGACCCCAGTGTGCGGTCTTTTGGTTTCAAAGGCAGAAAGAGACGGTGTGTTTGAATGGTGCCGGCAGCATTCCGGCGATGCTATGCGGAGCGTGATGAGAGAAAGATCTCCAGCTCTCCGCCCATGCAGACGCGCTTCACCGTCCAATGAACAATTAGCCCTTTAAGCAGCACAACAGAAGGAATGGGAGATGGCCCCACCAATGAAAAGACCAGCATAAATACATTTAATTTTTGTGGATTATGTACTCAGGCTGCATGATATTGGAAAAAATTTCAAATATTGTGATGCGATTTTTATGCAGTAAATATCGCAAAATAGCAGTTGAAAATGTACCCAAAACAAACTATAGCCAAACAGAACTTGCCGATTCAGACTGTCCCCCACTTAAAATGCGCGCACACTATTTTTAAATATAAGTAACCGTATGTAAAAATAAAATTTCGTATAGCTGTAGGCCCGTCAAAATACCATATACCGCAGTATAATGGCCAGATGGTAGAACTGTACAAAAATAAATTAACAAGGTACTTGACATGAGTGATAAAAATGAAAATAGCCCCATAAGCAACCGAAAGTGCTGGGAAATTCACATGCAGTGATAACAGTGCCTCGCAGGCTGCATGCAGCCATTCCCAGCCGTTCCACTTCCTCACAGCAGCCGCATCCTGCTCCTCCGGCTTCCAACTACACACTGAATCACTGCCCTTAGTACACGCCACACCTGACGTCACACGCAGTGCAGGAGTTCCAGCTAAATTCCTCCTGCGGCCAAACCCATAGGCCGGCAGGCGGCAGGACGCCCGCAGTGTCCAGGCAACGGGCGCTTTAATGTGCACATCACTGTGGCATCAGGCAGTTGTGAAGAACCTGCAGAATCTGCGACATGGTGCTTACAACACTGAAGGAATGCTGATGTCAAATGACATAAGCGTTGCACATGCTTGGTACATTCAGTGAATGTGGACTCTCCACTGCACGACGTCTACGTTTCCGACCAGGCCCAGCCAGCAGAGCGTACAGCAAGGAGCAGCATCGCAACACAGGCAGCAAGATAAGGGATGCAAGCCAGCCACAGATGATATTTAAGTCCGTATTTTCACTCAATAAATACCAGAAACTGAAGGTACATCCCGTTTCTGGCAAATATCCCAGCAGGTACTTAAGTGACCGTGAAAATTTCCCCCAAATCTGCACTCGCAGTCCAAAGAATCAGGCAGCGATCGTTGATTTTGGAACAGCTACGGTTCGCAGCTGTTATTCCCAGGTTATGACAAGGACCAACAATAACAGTGAACTTTCTGCACTAAAATGTGCAGCACGGCCTTTCACTGCCCCACGCCTGACCGTGCAGATATGTTTGTATTGGTCGCTATACTCTCTGCAGGGCTTTTCATTCAGATATGATCTATTATTTATTTCAGGAACATAAGAATGTATGCACTGGGAATTCACAGCAGATATTTCACAGATCTGCAGAAAGTTCAAGAGTTTACTTACTTATAACAAATGCTGTAAATCTGCAGTTTAGGTTTCACAGAATACTACAGCAATACAATGTAAATGCAAGAGTGCAGCGTATACCTAGAAATGATATAATGGGCTTTTCATAATCCACCAGGACAGCACTTATGTATTTATTAGCTACATTTGAAATTGCACAGTAGTGCGTGGTGACAGAGGGCAGAACTTGGACCTGTGAAGGTTTTGCTTTGTTGAGGCAGAAGTGGAGATGCACAATATATCAGCATCAGGTCGATGTATCAATTTTGGTTGATAATGCCCATCGATATTTAGACTTTAGTCAATATTCACAGTCAGCAGCATCAGAGCTACAGATATAACTAGTAAAATAATGGATATGATACCATTAGACAGTTGCACATTTTTCACAATGGAGAACGAAGGATTTTGTCGGTTTATTCGTCACTTAGAACCTCACTACAGTCTCCCAAGTCGGCGCTGCTCTGCTGACCTCTCACTGCCTGTGTTATATGATGTGGTTCCTACACACATTCACAGGATCTTAACCTGACCGACATTAGTTCCCCTGCAGGTCTTTGGAGCTCAGAGGTTAGCTGGTTATCAGCGTCTGTAATATTAGACAAAATTTCCATACTAGCACAGCACTAGGGAGAGGCAGCAACACCATATGCGTACAAGACCAGTTAGCTGACAGAGCATAGACACCTCACACGTGTGGATGCCGTCACCTTGCATTTTCACAGCAAATTAAATCCAAGGTGAGATCACACTAATTACAGAGCACTGATGAGGCCCTGAATCAATCAAGGTGGCGGCAGATTCTTCCAAGAAGAGCAAATAAAATGCACTTTGGGTTGAAAAGGAAGAAATTAACTGCACTGGTGCACTGTATCAACAGGGAACCGACACAATGACTGCGCTGGCAAATGAAAGACCAAGCTCCCAACGTAATGAATTACAGAGATTCTAGACCAAATGGAAAGAGGTGCGGCAGAGGGAGAGTGTTCTTGGACGAAAGACGACATAAGTACTAGCAAGACCACCAGGGAGGCCGGGATGTCGGAGACGTCCTTTGGCTTTGGACCTTCACTGCCTGCTGATGACAGTTTAGGGGAGGGAGATTAGGAGCCTTTGCCAAATTGGTTGGGCTTCTTGTTTAAAGCGATGTCTGAATGCTATTTGAAAATAACATTTCAGCTGTGCTATTCCGCAATTTTGATTTGCAAATCTAAGGACACAAAGGCTAAAGAACCTCTTGGATCAATTTGCATGAGATTCACTGCACTTGCTGGCAGGACATATAGCTGGTCTCAACAGCAGGACTTCTAACTCCATGACTGAAGAAAAACTCTCAGAAAACAATTTTGATATATACACTCACTGGCCACTTTATTAGCTACACCTGTTCAACCGCTCTGTGAAGCTGATCAGCCAATCACATGTCATCGGCACAAAGTATAAAATCATGCAGATACAGGTCATACGGGTCGGGATCCTAAGACCGAGTTCACATCAAACACCAGGCCGGGGATGACAGGTGATTTAATTGGCTTTGAACGCGGCGTGGTTCTTGGTGCCATGTGGCTGGAATGAGTATTTCAGGAACTGCTGATCTACTGGGATTTTCAGAAACAACCATCTCTAGGGTTTACAGAGAATGTGCCGAAAAAGAAAAAATGTCCAGTGAGAGGCGGTTCCCTGGGAGAAAATGCCTTGTTGATGGCAAAGGACAGAGAAGAATGGCCAGATTGGTTGAAGCTGATAGAAAGGCAACAGTAACTCAAATAACCACTCGATACAACCAAGGTATGCAGAAGAGCATCTGAACGCACAACACGTCGAACCTCGAAGCAGATGGGCTACAGCAGCAGAAGACCACACTGGGTGATACTCCTGTCAGAAGGAAGCTGAGGCTGCAGTGGGCAGACTCACCAAAACTGGAGAACGGAAGACTGGAAAAACGTTGCCTGGTCAGATGCGACTCGATTTCTGCTGCGACATTCAACTGGTAGGATCACAATTTGGTGTCACAGCCTACCTGACTATCGCTGCTGACCACGTCCATCCCTTTATGACCACAGCCTACCTGACTATCACTGCTGACCACGTCCATCCCTTTATGGCCACAGCCTACCTGACTATCACTGCTGACCACGTCCATCCCTTTATGGCCACAGCCTACCTGACTATCGCTGCTGACCACGTCCATCCCTTTATGACCACAGCCTACCTGACTATCGCTGCTGACCACGTCCATCCCTTTGCGACCACAGCCTACCTGACTATCGCTGCTGACCATGTCCATCCCTTTGCGACCACAGTGTACCCAACTGCTAATTGCTACTTCCAGCAGGATCACACGCCATGTCACACAGCTCATATCATCTCAGACTGGTTTCTTGAAGGTGACAGTGAGCACACTGTACACAAATGGCCTCCAGAGTCACCAGATCTCAGTCCAATAGAGCAGCTGTGGGCTGTGGTGGACGGGACATTCGCATCATGAAGGTTCAGCCAGTAAATCTGCAGTAACTGCGTGATGCTCTCAGATCAGCATAGACCAGAGTCTCTGAGGAATGTTTCAAGCACCTTGCTGAATGTGCGCCACAAAGAATTAAGGCAATGCTGAAGGTGAAAGGGGGTCCAACTTGGATATTGGGTCATGGGAAGGGCTATAACAGGCTAGTGGATCAGATTGCAGGGATTGGCCGTGTTTTATGGGTTTGCAAGAGAATAACACAGAATTAGTCATTATAACACGGAAGACACAGATGAGGGTGCTTGTTACCTAACGTCACCTCAGCCAGTTTAATGAGCTACACGGTAACCTTATCGCACACAAGGAGCCCTTACAGCAAGCCAGATAACAGGAATTCCCCCATATGATACTGAATTACAAACACATATGCAGCCACCTGCATGACGACCTGGAAAGCAGCCAGTTTGCACGACTGACTCATAATTATTATTAAAATTAATAAATGAACAAGTGGCCATCTGTGTCAGTGAAACAAGCAGTCATTTACCCAGATCCATCACCAACACACGTCTCACAAATAGCACTGCTGTACTAGAGCTAAACGACAGGCTTGTGATCCCGAAGAAACAAGCAACAGAGAGAGGGAGAGATGAGAGGGAGAGAATTGTGAAAGAGAAAAGGTTGATCAACGGCTTAGGTTTGACTTCAAAACTGATAGGGAACAAATCACTGGCCGATACAGCAATATTCGGCCATCGGCTGATGGTTAAAAATGAGCCAATATTTACAGCAAAGAATTCCTTTTATAATGGTAAGCCATATCGCTCTCCACACCTGCGTACTGAACAGCTAGAAAATTATCTTTGACTTGTACCTTGACCAAATCTTGGAATTCGGCTGTTCCTGCAAAATCTTGTATGGAGCGAGACATGTTCAACTTTAGCAATTCAGACCTTGAACAGCTCGGTTGAGAAAAATCTAGCTGCAACTCAACCAAAAACTTGGAAAACAACAAAACAAAAACTTTTCCCCTTCCAAACAATAACCCCTCCATCCCTCCTCCTCTCCACCTGCCACTTCCAGTTTGCCATCAGCTCACCTCTATACAAGTACAATGCTCATAAATTGTAATTTATTTCATGTGTATTGCTGTTGTATGTGTGCTTTTTCATGTGTGCATTGGCTTTATATTGATTGTTAATGCTTTTTATCATTAGTTAGGTAGGTAGATTGGTTTAAATAGGCAATCATTTGGGGGTCTGGAAAAGATTTAATTCATTCACATTATTTCTCATGGGGAAATTCAACTTGGACCTCGACCAAATTCCAACTCAACCAGCCTTCTGGAATGAATTAAGCTGAATTAAGGTACCACTGTATGTAAGATACATACAGCTATAAAATTTAGTGCTCTGGGACTGTATGCTAAAGAGGTGGTGTTTTCTTACCAAAAAAATACATACATTCCAAAAATATGAAAAAAAGTAATTCAATTTATTTGAGTGGAGTGTCCCTGTAAACGTATTTAAGCACAACCTCCCAAACAAATCAGTATCAGTTTTCGAAGTAACCGGTATTGGCCAGAAATTTCCTTATCAGTACACTACTTGGACTTGTGGGGGGCAAGTAGATCGCAGTTTCAATATTGTATTAATGTTCAGAATACTTTATTGTGAAGTATCAGTGTAAAATACTGTAAAATGCATAATAAAGTATTACTGCACCACAAGATGACTGCATCTACACACTAAAAAGCTTCGGCAAGCAACAGCACCGACAGCAGACGTTACAAACCACATTATAGCAAATGGTATCCTAACCCTGCCTGGAAAACGAGTGAATCCACTGTTTATATTCTGTGGCATCACCGCTGATACTGAGCACGTGCTTGCGGTCACAGCAGCACCTTCGTGGCGGGAGGTGGTGCAGGAGGTCTGCAGTGGGAATTTCTACATTCTGTTTCGTTATGCTCTGCACGCTTGGTAACGGGCACCAATGGAAAGAACAGGGCTAGGCCTGTCCCCCATCACCTGGCCCCGGCCCACAGTCAGGCTCTGTCCCCTGCCACTTCACCACAAGCCCCTCCTGCAACTAACTTTTAAATTTAATGGGCGGTCTGAGCCGTTAAGAATTTTTTTGAACTAAGAACCGGATGTTATGTTCTAAACTTGCACATTTTCCTTTTGCCGTTTTTCCATAAATTGAGAGATATTTATCTGTATACATCTGAATTTGTTTTATCAGTTTAATTACGCTTTACTGCCATACCAATGGGAATTACACCACTTTATTCTCATACAAAAACTCATTGCAAATTCAGGACGAATGTACTACTTATGAAAATATTGATAACACATATCATTACTGAAACAATTAAGATTGAAAAGGAATAAGGGACCCAGAGCGTGTTCCTTAACAGGTTCAAACCAACCCCCTGGTACAGGAAGCTATTTGCCACAAGTTACAGAAGGGCACCAAGGATATGCTGAGAGACATTTTGTTTTGTAAGCACATGACAGGAGACCAATCCATGGGACACATGTGAAGGCACAGCAGACCTGAATTACCACCCAGTGTGATGGTCTCACTCTCACTCACTACAGCAGAAGAGACCCCTGTCACCCAGTCACCCAAATTCCCAGTCTGAGAGCCAAAATCCTGAAGGCCAAAGGAATGAATTACCCATTTCCACACAAGCCTACATGTCCTGCCTACTTCCCATTCAGCAACATGGGCTTAGCATCCACAAACAGGACCAAAGCTAAAGAGCTACCATGATGACAAAGAATGACGGCAGAAGCTGTCACAAAGCAAACAGATACACTGTTTTTATGACAATTTTAATAACACTATGCAATCTGGAATGACAAAACGCCTTTAACAACTAGCAATCATACATGTTACTTTAAATATATTTCTATGTCCTCAAACTAACCATTTAACTCTCTCCCAGAGAGAAACAGGTTCCAATATCCATTTGTCTACATGTAATCTGGACATAATCAGTGCAGAATCCCCTCTCACTGATCAAACACTAACATGGCTCTGCAAGATGACTGGATGCACAAATCATCAGAAGCAGACTGATGTCATTAGAACCAGGTGAAGGTCTGTCATCGATAAAAGACAAACAGCACAGCGATGTTTATGGAGAAGCGTCCAAGAAGGGCTTGTGGATATATTTGGAGAAAAGAGGACCGTGAAAACCACAGGGACACCTTAGTCATTTACTGAGCTATGTGAATAGCCTCTCTGTTCTGAAAATTATACTGTTTGCTCTGTGGATTTCAGTATTTCCAGTACAAGTTTCCATCATAACATATGCAGGACCTTAACTCAACTAATATATATATATATATATATATATATATATATATATATATATATATATATATATATATATATATATACATACATACATACATACATACATACATACATACATACACATACACACACACACACACACACACACACACACACAAACAAGATCCCAGAATTATCAGGGATAATTCACCTGAAATTACTCATTCCATGGCTACAAAGTGGATAATAAATCCTAATAATCTCTACTCTGATCTATATTTCACAGGAGAACCGAATCACAACGATGTACATTATGTGTGGGAAAAGTGACAGATCGCCAGTCGGGTTCATATTGTACCGCTTCGGGGTTCCCGAAATTAACCTCACTAATCAAGTAGTCCGCATTGAACCTTTACTAGTTAACTATTACCCACATTTCCACGCGTAACTTAAGTTGCTTCCATTATAATTAAATATACGGTACACTATACAGAAATGCACGGCTGTCATATTAAGTTACAAGGAGCCGGCTATTATGTAACTTAGTTAATGTTTAACTTGGCTGTAAGTATAACTAACTACCCTCGAACAATATAAAACTTAAAATATAGCCCATGTGTCTCGCGCTAAAGCTGCAAAGCAAAGCCGGTTGCACATAAAATAAAATAAACTTTTCGGGACGTTAAAAACGCGGCGACAGTCCCGGCTGCGCCACTTTTGTTCGGATCTTCTTATATTTTTTGATATTTCTGCGGGAAGTTGCGCGCTGACCTGTTGCGTCCTCTCCGCAGGATTCATCATCACCGCCTGCCGAAAGCGCTGGTCCACGTAGGAGGCCATTTTCTCCCGTTTCAGCCAAACCAGCGCAAAAAAAAACACCAAAGACCGCTGTCTCCTCAGGCAAACATCGGGGGAATGATGGAGCTAAACCCGCAGCACTTTTCCGACCGTCCTGCCGCCGGTCCTTCCCAAAACGGAGGCGGCGTTCCCAGGCCGCAGCTGAGCCTCGGGCTCTGGTTCCTCCTCGACGCCGGCCCCCCGGCGCACTTTCACCGTGAGGTGCGCCGAGCTCTCCCCGCCCACTCCGGCCTTTGCTCTCTCTGAACGCCGACCTTTATTCTGCCGCAGACAGGGAGCTGCTAACGGTTCGGTGGGGCGACTTTTTAAAGTGGCTTCACCATTTGTCCGGGGCCGGCTGATCCAGTTAGCTAGCCAGCCTGCTCTGCCTTTAGCACAAACTCAAGAATCCTTCAGGCCAATACATGTATAAAAAAAAATAAACAGAATACTGGCTAAAATCCCGTTAACGCACAGCTGCTCATTCCGCTGATTTAGGTTCAGCTGGCTTTCATGTAACTGTACACGGAGGCATTGTGTTTAATATTTCTCCATTGGGGGGTGGAGGGGGAATGACAGGATCAAAAGGGATTACAGGGCTGCGGCGCCATGGCGACGGTGAAACGCTGCTCCGTCGCCCCCTAGCGACAGGCGATGGACGCTCGCTCTTCGCCACCGCTTTGGGGCGCGGAGCCGAGATGGGTGTATTGTCATTTGTTTTGTGTTACATATACATATACGTATACAAATATTCTTATTTAAATAAGTCATGGTAATGTAAGCGAAGCAACAGGACCGTTTAATTAAAGGAAGCGTATCTGCCGTTTGTTTTGTGAAAAGCTGAGTTACATAGCTTCTTAATAAATAATATGCTGTAAATTTTGTAACAACGGACAATCTAATAAAGCAACAGTAATATTTATTATTAATATTATTTGAAATATAAAACGGACAAAATTAACTGAGAAAATGTACTAATTTGGTATTCAATTAAAATGTGCATGTGTTTCACCTGGAATACAGCCTAAATTCAACATTTATGCATTTATTCAATGTTTCTTTGTTTTAGTTTTTTTTCTTTTCTTTTTTGCGCATGATGCTCAAAAATGAATTTTTGCAGAAAAAAACACGCACGGCATGCATTATTGATGCGCCTAAAAACGAATGACCATTCCGTGCGTTGTGCCTAGCGATTGTCCTCAGGCGTCAAACGAGTCTGATTACGCACACTGCCGCCAATGGACACCCTAATCAGCATACAATGGAAAGGGAAGAGACTGAAAAGAATAGCACAATGACGGGAAGCCATAGAGGAAATAAGCCATTGCTTACAGACAGAGAGAATCAACAAACATTCGGCTTTTGACGTCTGTGTGGATGCAAAACAAATCTTTCACATATGGTCACTAAAACCAGTGCTTGATTGGCTATATCTAAACATTTGTATCATACCACTGATAGGTACGGTACTATTATTAAGAACGTACATATACTGAAAATAAACAACAATGCATTCGTGCTAGTAAATCCATAATTCAGTTTTATATCTTCAGACATTCATCTGCACAGACAGTTGTGTCTTTATTATATTATATTGCTATTAATCTTCTCAATCATTTTCATGCAATAATGAATGAAGGCGTGTCACAGCCTTCCTTTTCGCGTCAGGGGGGAGGGGAGGCGTGCTCCGATGGGACAGAATAGCCAGATGGGAGGTAACGCTTGGGTGGCTGGATCCACACACACACACACACACACACCGAGTACCAATTACCAGTGGTCATGTTAGGGCTGCATTTCACCGACTTATTATTCAGTTAATAGGAAGGGGCGCTTTTGCTGATGAAATTGAGGACTGCAGAGTGAAACTGGCTCACCCGCCCGGTGTAACGGTGTATGACCCCTGTCTCTGAGCGCACCCTGACATGGGCTAGATGTGACGTCAACCGTGGGGAGGGGGGGGGTCCCTACACCTCTAGGGCTGCCCCCACAATGTACCAAAAACCTGTTTTTTGACATTGTGGGGACCATTTTTCAGGTCCCCACAAAGACCTGTGAATCTGTGAAAAACTAAAAATGCTCAAACTCCTGTATTTTCTTTGGTTACTTATGGTTAAGGTTAGGGCTGGGTAGGGGTAAAGCTTGTCATTGTTGGGATTAAGGTTTTCCTATAGAAATGAATGGAGAGGCTATACATTGTCTTATATAATACTATAATAAGCCTAAATACAGCGAAAAACAAGAGAACGTGCAATATATTATGCATAGACTGGTGTATGTTCCATTGCAAGCTTATTAAACGATTTTTTTGCAAAGCCTATTGTAAAGCATGGGGCACGTTAACGTTATTCTAGTGACTGTCTAAAGTTTAACAGAGAATGAAGCGTATGTGTTTAGCTACCAATTTCTCGGACTATTGCTGTGCAGAGATACTTTTTAGATGAAAGAGAAAGTATGTCGGTAAGCCTAAAAAGACACAATGGCTAACAGATACTAAACGTCACAGCAAGCTATTTTTTAAATCAGGCTTTTGTTCCTTTTTTAAGAAAGGAATTAGATTGAGTAGTATTTACGACTAAGGCGCTATTACGGACATCCGTGAATCCCCTGCGACTGCAGGCTGCCACCTCCCCACATCCATACTTCGGACAAGCAGCCGGCAAGATCGTGTGCCAGACGAGCTTATAATGACTCTAATAGGGAAAATGGCCCCTGTTAAAAGGGCTGCCTTATTAAAGTTTAAAGTTTTTTTTTTCTTATATTAATTGAAAAAGACAATACGGATCAGAAGGGATGATATTTTGGCTAGATTAATTTGCTGGCGAAAAGTGCACGATGCAGCACAAATACAGTATTTATTTATTCACTTTATTTTAAAATACTTGGTATAGTTTTAAGACTTGGCCAAATATCAGAGAGAGCCCCTAAGCCAAACAGCGCCACCTGCTGTCAGCAGAAAGCATCGTAGCGTTTCGTCAACGCTTCCCCTGCTCTTTGCCGTGTCTCCCGCGTGTTAATTTTAGTGCTGCAATATCCGGTTACAGAGGAACCAAAGTAATAACAGGGGTAATGTGCATCTGCTCAGGTACCGATTTTCAAATATGCAAATGAAAGACGTTTTTTAAATTGTTTCATACGACAAACGGCGTAGGAGAGAGTTTCATATCGGGGAACACAATTTCATAATTTACATATAAAGGTCAATTTATTTGAGGTGATTGATGGATCCAAGTTAAGTATTGGGGGGGGGGGCTGGGTACAGCTGCCTCCCCCTGTTCCTGAGCCCTTGCCTACACTGAACAAAAGACACAAAAAATGTACCAATTTGTACCTTTGCTTGTCACTGGGGCTGTTCCTCCAAAGCTAATTTAAGGTACAGAAAGGGGCTCTAAGGAACATCCACAGGGTATGAACAGCATTAATGTACCCCAATGTACAAAAACGTTCGTCATAGTCCATTTACTTACAGCTAGTGTACAGTAGGCAGACCCTTGAGGGTACAACCCCAGTTACAAACCAAGGCACAGATTGGTACTCTATTCTCTGACAGAGTATGTCAATAAATGATGGGAGAAGCCCCATATCTCTCTGCCAAGTAGCACCGGTTTGCCTGAATTTATCAAACACCACAAAGGAACACGCTGCTAACGTCATGGAAACGCACGGATACGCTGTTACCGTCATGGAAATGCACGGATACGCTGTTACCGTCATGGAAACGCACAGCTACACTGTTACCGTCATGGAAACGCACAGCTACGCTGCTAACGTCATGGAAATGCACGGATACGCTGTTACCGTCATGAAAACGCACAGCTACGCTGCTAACGTCATGGAAACGCACAGCTACGCTGTAACCGTCATGGAAACGCACAGCTACGCTACTAACATCATGGAAATGCACAGCTACACTGTTACCGTCATAGAAACGCACAGCTATGTCTGACACCCAGTCTCAAGCTGTTGAATACCTTGTCAGACATTGTGATGGTGAACATCCATCAACCGTATAACGAAGGGCGTTTCACTGATCCCAGTTAGCCTAGCTGCGCATAATTGGACTGCAGTGGGAATCCAGAGGAGCACGAGAAAGTCCATGTGACACATGGGGTGAATGGGCTTGGGATGAGAGCGCCCACCCCTGGAAGTTTCAGGCATAGCACATACACTCCCGTATTACAAATAATGTTCTAACTGATAGGGATTCCTAGGGTCACAAATGTTTGCATGCAACCATTATGAAGATACGGTTTTTGGGATTCATTCTAACATATAGATGCCTCTTTATGTTGCTATTATAGGGAAACACAAATACAGTTATACACAAAGTCAGAAGCACGTGGTAGAAGCTTCAAAGGGGGGCTGGAATGAAGTATTACCTCAGAATCCTATTATATACAGGACTTCAACGAAAGATTTTCTTAAGTTCAAACGTCGCCGCAAGCTAGTAGCTGTCAGCCTGATTCTATCTGAATGCTATAATCATTGTTTATGCTTAATTAACAGACAAACAGCCTCGATTCAAAGAGGCACTGAAGGCTCAGATTGTGCACGATGTGTGGAATTCTGTCAGGATCCTTGGGAATGTCCCAGACCGTATGTTACCTGCCGGCCTGACTGAGGCTCCAGAACCACCTGGGGCCCTTTCACTTCATTGGTTCTCCTGAAGCCTCAGCCAACAGCCAATCAGCAGTGCTCCAGGAAGGGGGGGGGGCATGTACCAAAAATGGGTTTTACAGCTCAGGAGATGGCATCCTTAGATTGGCCTAGTACCGAGGTTCTGGGTGTACCTGGAATCTCCCCTTCCTGTAATGGTTGTGGAGCTCCAACGTCAGGGTCACAGATGATGGATGATGTTTCCACCACCTACCTCCCAGATCCACCTGCCACACCAGGTCTGGTGCATTTTCAATGCACACTTTCCATCTGCTGTTGCCTACAGTAAGACTCCATGAGGAATAAAGTTAATGCAAAATGACATAATCACACGGAAGCCAAAAATGCAAACTGAGCCGCAAGCTGGAAATCTGGCAGGTTAAAAAAAAACAAAACAAAAAGCTGCACATTTGCAGCTATGAATCTAAATGCCACCGACGGATATCGAGATTCATTCATAACTGAAATATGTGACAAATAAATCTCATCTATAGCAAACAATCCTTAATGCAGGCGTATAATATTTTACAAACAAGGGCCCAGTAGGACCCTGTGTTGTCCTTGTATCACCCGTGAACTTTGTCCTACTTGCAGGAAGATAAAGTACCACAGGGGGGCACTGTTGTTTACTGTCAATCTCTCCTTCACCATCTTTCATGCGCTACAACTTACAATATTCACATAATTAAACACATACAGACTTCAGCTGGTGTTTCATACAGCCTGAGCGCTGTACCTTCGAACAGTTAATCCCAGGGATCTGACAGTATGTGAAGAGGCAATCATTTGATTTAATTACGTTGTTTTTTTAATATGCTTCTTACCTCATTTCCATAGGCTTGATATCATTTGCAATTATTCTCTTTACACTTAACATTTAAATCTTTTCCAGTTGTAACAACAAATACAATTGTACATTCCTTTGTCACAAAACATAACTTTTTATAATTTTTTGAGCCAAAAAACTGTAAATTCAGTATTTTCCCAAGTAAAGGGTGAACGTTTTCTTAAAAAAGAAAAATCGAAAAGATCAATATTCCCAATCCGGTCCTCGGGGTCCCACAGACAGTCCATGTTTTTGCTCCCTCCCAGCTTCTGGTAGGGAGCAAAAATGCAGACTGTCTGTGGGTCCCCGGGGACTGGGCTCGAAAACACTACCCTAAGGTCATCACAGCAGACACTTGGTTTGAGGTATAACGATCATCACGAGGACGGAAAAAACATATCAGGAGAAACTATTCTATTATGGGGAAATCTTGGGAGAGAGATGAATGTCTCACAAAAAAAACGCACCAATAACATTTAAAAACACGAAGCGTCCAGGTGGTCAGAGTGGGACTATATGACTTCATGAACAGCATGAGTGGATTCTTCGCAGATATTTTTAGCATTTCCATCTCTACACGCCACCGAAAGAAAACGGCAAGTCCCACCCCCTGGAAGTAACCTTTGGGACTGAATAGCTGAAACAATCTACCTGATTTATATCTACATCGTCTTTAGGAATGGTCGCTTGATGAGAGTCATTTCTGTCACATGTCAGCTACACTGTCATGCCACTTGAGCAGATAGACACATGCTCTGCTCCTGCTCTTTTCTGGAAGATGTCGAGGTGCTTCAAAGGTGTCGGTGGGGTTGGCCAGATCCTCGAGAGGAGATGAGGGGATGTGGACACCTGCCTGCAGGGGACACATCCCCATCCAGGTGGACGGCGGTGTGTGCTGAGGACGCTTGCGGGACAGAGGCCCCCGCTGTCTGTAGCTACCCCACACCTGAAGGATGGTCTCCTTGAACGGACGCGTCGTCAGCGTGTAGAGTATGGGGTTGAGGGCGCTGTTGATCGGCAAGATGAATATCACCACCCAGGAACTGATCGAACCTGTGGACAATTAAGCATCTTTGATATCAGTTCAGAAGTTACTCAGAATGAAAAACCTAACCAGTACATATTAGTCTTTTAAGTCGAATCATGATCAGGATCAGAATAAGAGTCAAGCACAAACATGCACAAGGAATGATTATTAAATCATTAATAAAAGACCCATCTGCAACAGGAACAGCTCTGCCAGTCTGATACCCGTCTCTGTCAGTCTGATACCCGTCTCTGCCAGTCTGATGCCCGTCTCTGCCAGTCTGATGCCCGTCTCTGCCAGTCTGATACCCGTCTCTGCCAGTCTGATACCAGTCTCTGCCAGTCTGATACCCGTCCCTCCCAGTCTGATGCCTGTCTCTGCCAGTCAAATGCCTGTCTCTGCCAGTCTGATACCCGTCTCTGCCAGTCTGATACCCGTCTCTGCCAGTCTGATACCCGTCTCTGCCAGTCTGATACCCGTCTCTGCCAGTCTGATACCTGTCTCTCCCAGTCTGATGCCTGTCTCTGTTATTCTGATGCATGTCTCTCCCAGTCTGATGCCTGTCTCTGTTATTCTGATGCCCGTCTCTCCCAGTCTCATACCTGCCTGCCAGTCTGATACCCGTCTCTGCCAGTCTGATACCCATCTCTGCCAGTCTGATACCTGTCTCTCCCAGTCTGATGCCTGTCTCTGTTATTCTGATGCCCGTCTCTCCCAGTCTCATACCTGCCTGCCAGTCTGATACCCGTCTCTGCCAGTCTGATACCCATCTCTGCCAGTCTGATACCCGTCTCTGCCAGTCTGATACCTGTCTCTCCCAGTCTGATGCCCGTCTCTGCCAGTCTGATGCCTGTCTGTCCCAGTCTGATGCCCGTCTCTGCCAGTCTGATACCCGTCTCTGCCAGTCTGATACCCGTCCCTCCCAGTCTGATACCCGTCTCTGCCAGTCTGATACCTGTCCACGGTCACTGAACGCTGTTAATGCTGCACTTTCTCCTGATTGCGCAGTTGTATTATTAGGTTTTTGCTTTGTTTGATAGATATTGTGTAGCTCCTGCTCCAATACAGCTCACACTTGGGCATTGACTGGAAGCTCGGCCTAGCAGAAGTTATGTCTAGTCAAACTCCTCCATGGCACATCTGCTTGCAATGTGCTATTTGCCTCACTTGTACGTCACTTTGCACAAAAGCGTTTGCAATGTAAATCACTTGCCTGGTATTTCTACCTGCATCAGAGACAGAATCTTAAGCACAAAAATGGGGAGCCAGCAGAGAGAGTCAGTGATGACGATTGAGAAGAACCTCTTGGCAATGGTCACCTCCTTCTTCATGTGGTTACTGGTCACTGTGGCCCGTGTTCCTGTTCTTTGTATGTTGTAGAACATGTTTCCATAGGACAAGACAATGACAAGAAAGGCTACCAGGTTCAGCCCTGTGAACAGTGAGACCAAAGCATGAAACATCAATCGGCGAGTTGCAATAACGCACCAAACATTCATCAATCCTTCTCCTAGCGTGTAGATGTAGCTCCTTCTAATGTGTCAGGAGTAGCAGATAAAATATGCAAAATCGTTAAAAAAAATTTGGGATGGCATTTGTCAAAATGTAGATGGAAAATAATCCATTAGATGGGCCCACCCTTTGCCTTCAGAAGACCTTCAGTCCTTCTTGGACTTGCCTTTTAAATCCTGAACTATGTGCAGTGGGATTATTGGACCATTCCAGAAGAATAAAAGCCAACAGTTCTTTGAGGAATGAAGGGCATGTAAATGTTCTCGAAGCTTCTGAATATCCCTTAAAGATTCAATGATGTTTAGATCTGGTGGTTGGTGAGGTCATGGAACTTTGAAACTTCATCTTGGCAGCCATGAAACTACACACATTTATTCATCAGTGTTTATGGGGACATTGTGAAGGGGCAGGGTTTGCCCCACAGGGTGCATCTGGTCTTGCAGAATGTCTCAAATTCTTTCCTTATTATACATGCAGAGCAATCATCAGGATCTAACGACTCCTGAGGGCTGCTGTCCAAAACCATAATAGATCCCCCACAGTGTTTAACACTTGCCAAAGTGCTGATTGCCAGGCTTCTTGTAAAGCTGAAATGTCCAGATATCTGCCATTCGACCTAATACTCAATTCAATCTTATTTGTATATCACTTTCACAACGTTGCATTGTGTTAAAGCACCTTACATTATCCCCGTTCCAAGCCCCCAGTCAGCAAGCCAGAGGTGACAGTGGCAAGAAAAAACTCCCTAGAAGGAAGAAACCTTGCAAGGAACCAGACCCAAAGGGGGAGCCCGTCCACCAGGGGGCAGCAGAGGAAGCCCTAACCCTAACCAGACCCAAAGGGGGAGCCCGTCCACCAGGGGGCAGCAGAGGAAGCCCTAACCCTAACCAGACCCAAAGGGGGAGCCCGTCCTCCAGGGGGCAGCAGAGGAAGCCCTAACCCTAACCAGACCCAAAGGGGGAGCCCGTCCTCCAGGGGGCAGCAGAGGAAGCCCTAACCCTAACCAGACCCAAAGGGGGAGCCCGTCCTCCAGGGGGCAGCAGAGGAAGCCCTAACCCTAACCAGACCCAAAGGGGGAGCCCGTCCTCCAGGGGGCAGCAGAGGAAGCCCTAACCCTAACCAGACCCAAAGGGGGAGCCCGTCCTCCAGGGGGCAGCAGAGGAAGCCCTAACCCTAACCAGACCCAAAGGGGGAGCCCGTCCTCCAGGGGGCAGCAGAGGAAGCCCTAACCCTAACCAGACCCAAAGGGGGAGCCCGTCCACCAGGGGGCAGCAGAGGAAGCCCTAACCCTAACCAGACCCAAAGGGGGAGCCCGTCCTCCAGGGGGCAGCAGAGGAAGCCCTAACCCTAACCAGACCCAAAGGGGGAGCCCGTCCTCCAGGGGGCAGCAGAGGAAGCCCTAACCCTAACCAGACCCAAAGGGGGAGCCCGTCCTCCAGGGGGCAGCAGAGGAAGCCCTAACCCTAACCAGATCCAAAGGGGGAGCCCATCCACCAGGGGGCAGCAGAGGAAGCCCTAACCCTAACCAGACCCAAAGGGGGAGCCCATCCTCCAGGGGGCAGCAGAGGAAGCCCTAACCCTCCGTTATTCAGCTAACATGCAGCCCCCCACTGCAGCACTCACCAAGGAAGATGGCAATGGAGTAGATCTGAGCCTCAGTGCTTTCTGGCTGCTCTGAATGCAGGGGAAAGCACACACCGTTAGTGCCGTAGAAGTTCCGGAAGAAGTGCTTGCCCGCCAGCGGCGTGAAGGCAATGACGAAGCCCAGGATCCAGATGAGGACGAGGATGCTCACCGTCCGCCCCCGGCCCGGGGCGAGGTAACGGAACGGGTAGACGATGCAGATGTGCTTCTCCAGGGTCAGGTAGGTGAGGAGAAGGACAGAGACCTCAGTGGACAGCATAGCCAGCGAACCCACCACCTGGCACTGCAGGCTGTCCATCCAGGCCTGGGCGTGCCGATTGTACTCGCCCCGGAACTTAATATCGTATGCACCAATCACGAAGAGGTACACGCCCATCAAGCCATCAGCACCTAGACGGCAAAGCGGACGCGTTCGCAGGATGGCCAACTCTGTCATAGTCTCTCTGTATCAAAAGTTACATGGGATTTGCAACAAAAAGTCACTATATCTGCCTCTTATGCCTGAATTTGAAAACCAGCATATTCTTAATTGATTTCTGTCACTCAAATACAATCTTATAGTCCAGGGGTTCTGAAACTGTAGGTGAATTCAGACCCAGCCAATAATTCACCTTATGCATCAGTATGGTTAACGTAAAAAGGCTTGACGTGGTTTGAACTACAAAAATACAATGCAGAACCACCAAACTTCGGACATGCATAACACGTCATAAAATACAGTCAAAACAATCAGCGAGCATCAAATCAGTCTTTATGTTGAGTTCCCATCATTGCTATATATGCTGATGTCTCTACAGAAAGTCATTAATTCATTAAAGTTTCAGACCTGTGACTTTGAACAAATATCTGCTCAAAAAGTTTGAGAACCCCTGATATAGACCATTGATGATGCAAGTAAATGATATATTTTGAATCAGGGGCATCAGGAATGCTGTCTGAGACATTGTTTATATTTGATAAGCTTAGAATAAAGCATTTATATTATGTTTTGATTTTCTTACATTTGTATTTTTCCTTGAATTTTGCATACAATTCTGTAAGAGTCTATGGGCAACCAGGAAAAACACAATATTGATGAATATCAATTTTATAAGTGCGTGACCTGACAAAATAATCCATATTTAGAAAATACGGTAGTAAACAAACCAATGAATAAACAAGCCGATGAGCAGGACCACTTACAGCAAAGGGATATGATACAAAGAGCATGTAGCTTATTCTCTGATCGTATGTACGACCGCATGCAGATGACGAAGACGTTGCCGAAGCAGGTGACGCAGGACACGACCCAGACAAACACCCGCAGCACGATGTTGGCCAGCAAGTCTTCGAAGGAGGAGATGCCGTCCGTGTTGGGCTTGCAGCTTCGCACGTGAGGGGCGTAACCACAGTACTGGAACTTCTTAAAGTATCTGAACCGGGGGTGGAGGAGGAGGAGACTAGGCACTTAAAAATCCTCAGGCTATACAGGGTGCACTGCCTTAAACAAAGGCAGTGCACCCCCCAGTAATCACAAAATCCATTGGCTTTTAATAATTAATGCCCTAATCAAATATGGAGCCTGATATATTAGCATATTTGATTTATAATTATGCAAAAAACTTTTAGCAGACTAATTTTAGAAAATAGGTTGTAGAAAAAAAGAGATAAAATCAAACATTGATAAGCAGATTTTGGTTATATTTTATGATTAGTACGTTACGATGATATACTGTAGTACTCTATATCTCTTTTTACAATCTTTATATAATTCTGTCACCAAAAGAAGCCAAATATTAAAGAAATGCTCACATGTGAGTCAGACTTTTCAGAGGTTCAAACATTCTTCTCTGTATGCTCCCAATCTCTATTCCTTCTATGCTCCTAGGAATCATGACAGCACATTTTATCCTGGACTCAATCCCGTTAAACTCAGAAACATCAACTTCAATCACCTATTCATCTGTACTGGAGTTTTACATAAAAGTCATCAGTTTACAAAGGAATTTCTGACCAATCAATAAGGGTATATTCACATTTTGCAAAATTGTTAATTTTATATTTTAGTTTATGATCCACTGACCACTAAAAGTTAATAATAGAAAAACACGACTTACAGGGATTTCAGCTGCTTCAGGTTTGCAAAGTGGTCCAGTTGTAACTCGACAATGGGGTTGTATGAAATGTTTCTAAACAATATAAGCACAAAAACTGACCAACAGTTGTAACTCGGGAGACCATATAAGGGCGCAGTTAGCTAACAGGCTTCGGGGGAAGAACTACATTTTGAAATCCAATATCTTTGAAATGCACCAGCATAACAACTGAATTCAATCATTTAGAACTTCATAGAAACATGTTTCTGGAGAGACTTACAGTTGGAGAAGATCAGTGAGACTGACAAACTGCTTTCTAGGGATATTTTCAATTCTGTTGCTGGACAAATCTCTGAGAAAATATGGGAGAAAATACGAATCTCTCTCAAACAACAACCATATCAACATCCCTTTTAAAGAAAACAACAGTGTTACATTACCAGCTCTGATTAATTTTGTACATGTATTATTCCATTGTATTTATCAGATGGTTTTATCTAAAGCAATGAATACTTTTTGAGAAAGTAGGTCAGACAGTCCCCGGAGCTATTAGGGGTTAAGGGTCTCACTCAAGGGCTCAATGGTGACATCTCTCTGCCGACATTTAAGCTGGACACCTTCTGATGACAGGCTTAGCATGCTAACCCTCCACATCTCACACCAGGCTATGCATAACCATACTTACGATTGTAGTAAATACAACAATGAATGTAAAGGCACCAAGGAAAATGATGACTCACAGTTCCCCAAGCTTCTGCAGCGATAAGAAGGCTCCTTCATCTAAACGGGAGATTCTGTTACGTTGCAGGACACTATGAAACACACATGTCGTCATTTATTAAGTTAACTGTCCTTTACTGTTGTCCGAATGAAACTAATTACTTATGGATTTGCCGGGTTGATTATATGTTTCGTTAAGATGAGAAGCGCAGACTTACAGCACGGTCAGCATGTGGCAGGAGCAGAGTGACACGTTCCCAACGCTCTCTATACGATTACCTTCCAAATCACTGAAATGCAGAGATTTGATGTGAATTCACATGCTTTGAAATCACAGGATGGGCTTTGCAATCATTTACGTAGCTACCTTCTAATGACGCACAAAATGAAGCTTCATGAACCATTTGCTGTATTTCTGACTACACTAGGTGGTGTACTTTGTTCATATTAAGGGCACAGAGCATGCCTAAAAGAAAACCAAGAGCGCCATCTAGTGGAGTCAAAAATTACAGCATATGGTTCAAGAAGTTTCATTTTGTCCACTACGACTTTCATTGATGTCACGTTGCATCTGTCCTCTTATACTAAGATAAGGCTCAGATGTGCAGTAATTTTCAAAATTTAACTTACAGCCAGTTCAGTCTGGGCATCCCCTGACAGATGTCATCCAGATGTACTAGGGCATTATTCAGCAACACCCTAAAAAACACACAAAAAATCATTCACCCCTACTTATTATATAAACCCCATTTATTATTTAGTAATGTATTGCTTCATAAAAATACTGGTAAAACTTACAAAAGGACCAGTGAGTTTAATCCCGAGAAAGCCATGGGTGAAATCTGACTGATTTTGTTGTTTTCCAGTATCCTGTAATGTCAAACACAATGATGAACAACATCACATGGGTGAATTACTGGTTATTCAGTAATAAAAGCACTGGTTTTGGCATGAATTTCAGTCCAGCCTCACCAGAGGAGTCCTTTATCAAAGTAATCAGTAATCATAATCAGTAATCATTTTCTCATTAATATTCAGGCAGCCCATTGGACACAAACCAACAATCACGTCAATGTTTACATCTGGGAATATTTATCATGCGGTGGATGCAAATTTAAAACACACATGTTCTGATGAACACAAAATGGCTCTGGGCTCCCTGCAACTGGGACAGAAATACCCAAATAGCTGTTGTGTCTTTAGTTATTTTAGCGTTGCAAAGACACTCCATGGTGAAAAAGCAAAGTATGAACTAGCAGCAAGGCTACATGAATCAAAGAGGGGCACTGACTAGTGGTAAGACTACCAGTGTAGCTATGACCAGACACAGAGCGTATTTGTGTAAGAGAAACGTCAATCAAAAAAATCAGACTGCATTTACACATTTCATGCTTTATGGAACCAAGAAAGAGATTTCTTGCGAACAGCCACAGTTGTACACGGAAAACTAGCTATTCCTGTCCTTAAGAAACTTTCTCTAATCTTGCAACAAAAAAAAAATATATCTTTTGTATCTGTGGTTTCTCAGTGACATGAAAAACACTGCACTTCTCTGATAGCCATTTCTTAGCACAATTTTTGTCATTTTGCCATTTAGACCAAAACTTTAATTTATTTCTTACGCCCAAAATTAATGTATTGTAGAATGTAGAAAAACTGGACAATGGTGCCTACAAAGACAACCTTAGTGAAACTGGTAAGATGAAGCCATTGATTTTCTGTAAGGTTCCTTAAATAGCTAGACGTGAAGCTTAAATGAAAGAAAAAAAAACCCAGTTTCCTAAATTTTGAGGCCCTTCTATCATCGGCTAATTAATAAAAAAAAGCCTTCTTAACACACATCTTAGTCATAGTCAGACTTACAGACAATTCATGAGCCTTGCACTCTGAAAATCTACAATGAAATCCCATAGTGCATCACAATCGATGCTAGACCATTCGAAACTGAAGATTGTGCAGCAGCTCAGTAACTTCAAAGAAGGCAGCAACGTGAAAGACTATGGAGAAAATCTGCAGCTCACAGCTTAAGAGAATCAGAGAGACAGCAGAGCAGATCCTGAACTCTGGCATGCGATTATCTCCCACAGCAGAGGGCCAGGACAGTCCTATGGTAACTCCTTCCTGAACCGTCTCCAGCAGCCGTCAATAGCAGTGAAGTGAAAGAGCATCATTTTGCAAATCGTTGTGCCCTTCATCTCACTGAGCTTGTATATCAGGTCTCCTCAACCACAACTCCGGCAGCATGAAGTAAAGGAGCTGTGATGAAATGGTGGTCCAACGGTCTCATGACAGCTGCTGTTCATAGCTACAGAGCCCTGGAACGAACCGCCACCGATAAGCTAACACTCATGGTTGAAGACACCTGAAGGAGACTTAGAGATAAACACATGGTTTTAGTTTGGATTCCCTCCCACTAATAGCCCGGTGAGTGACAAGTGAGCTAACACTGGCTGAACGCTCCTCATCCAGAAGAACAGAACACCGGATCTTAAATTAGCTCCAGCAGTAAGATGCCTCTCGCAAGTTCCTAATCAAAACCTGTAAAAACACTGGTGCGGAAGACAGACACAACCAAGATAGCATAATAAAAATCGGCAAGCCGGGTGGGTATTAAAGCCAATCTGCGTTTGCAGCAGTTACCAAAATCTAAGGCGGCTTTCAGAACGAACACGGCAAAAAAAACATCCATTCAAAAAAAAAAACAACAAAAAAAAACCAGAGTTTGCGCTCAATGCGCTGCTGTCATTTCGTTGTTGGCTCGGCTCATACAGCTCTGGGAACTCAGACATGAACGATTAAAGTTTCTTCTCCATCTCGATTTCTGTGCCCGGTTCAGTGCCTTCTTTCACGCGACAATGCGTCACACCGCACGGCGGTCAAAGTTCACCCTCTTGAGGTCTCCTGCATGGGATGCTTTTTCAGCCGTCCTGACGGAGTTCCCACATACATGCTGAGCTCTCACGGCACCCTTGCTCTCTGCTTTATTCTCCGGCCAAACTCCTCCAATACCATTTCTGCTATGTTTAGGTCAGGTGGCCGGGTCATGTGATGTGACCTTTGTAGGTGGCTTCTTCCTTATTCTCTATCTTCCATATGTTTAATAAGTATAAACAAAACAATCAATGAAATCAGCAAATATCCACAAGAAATGCTTTGGAGGACTTACAACCATTCCAGCTTCTGAAGGTCCCTGAAAGTGCCTGGCTTGAGAGTAGATATTTTATTGTAACTCAAATACCTGAAGAAAAAGAAAATGGAATGAATAAATGCATTTTAATCCATTTTATTGCAACAAGCCGCATAGTCTAAAACAGACAATAAAGTCAAGGATATCCATCATCTGATTACATTGAAAACATCCATTCCTGTACACATCTCCAGACTGCTCGCCCAGCTTAGGGTGACGGACTATCCAAACTGCTATCATAGGGGTGAATAATGATACATAATCATTTTCAAACTTTTCAGACTTTTAACCAAGAATCAGGATAAGCTAAAAACAAATATCAAGGAAGCTTCAGGACGCACTTAACTAATATTCAAGGAGCTCTGATCTTAGGAGGTTTGTGGTCACCTTGGAAGTGGGCAGTTTAAGCAATATTACTGAATCATGGGTGTAATTTAAGCTGCACATCGAAATGAAAAGAAATCACTTCCAAGATCTGATACAGAAATGGTCTTTTAAATGCATATCATAATTACGAGCTTAAAAATGCATAAATTACTTTATTCATCAATTTCAGTTCAAATAAATTAGTTTTACAGCGACTATATTTGCAAGGAAGTAGAATAATGAATGAAGACTCACAGTCTTGTTAGATAATAAAGTCCCCTGAATGCGTTCGGGTGCACAGCTCGAATTCTGTTGTGCTGCAGATATCTGTATGTATGAATAATAACAATATTTCAGCAATATATGTCCGTTTTAGGCAGCAACATTCAAATTCATTTATGTGTGAAAATCATTCATAGTAAAAGCTGCATTTGTCTCCATCAGGCAGACATACACTTGGTACACAATAAACACTTAGGTTCATGGCATAGATCCTACTGTCACATCCCTCCGTCCAGCTGTCTCATGTGCCACGCCCACCTCGTTACCCTCGTGTGCATCCCGATTGTGACCAGCTGTTTCCTGTCATTTCGGCTTGTCTTGTGTATTTCAGTCCGCGTTCAAGTCTGTTTCCCCAGGTCTGTCATAGACGTTTTTACTGTGTTGTTCTGCCAGCAATAAACCCCCTTGTTTTGGGTCTCCGTGTGCCTGACCCTACTTCCCTGCTCCCCGTTCGCTCGCCTTGCACACGGTCATCACAGCTACCCCAACAGCAACCTGAAACATTTCCTTACCCAAAGATATAGTTCAAACATCTGGGAAGAAAATGTAATGAATTTACGGTGTAAAACCAGCAGGTTAGTGCCTTCATATTATTATCTCTAGATTTCCAAAGAGAGTCATGATTATTTTATTTACTTGATAATGCAGTGGAAAATAAAACAACTTATATCTCATACTTTATACCAGAAATTGTCGACGTGTAAATCCCTGGAGAAACATGACTGTGGAAAGTGTGTTGATTATGGGAAAACTACATAGGTAAGGTTTTTATATACACTGTCCATGATAGAAACAGCATTTTTGATCAAAATGTCCATCAGAATTCGTCATGGTGACGACCCCAGTACTATACAAATTTACTGGCTCTTTTTTAGGAACTTACAGTTTCTGAAGGTTCTGATATTTTAAGAATATGTCGGCATTCAGCTTCCTCAGTCTGTTATGCTGAAGGGACCTGAGGACAACACAGGGCATTATATTCAGTGCCTGTTTAAAGCACCATCCCAGGAAGACGGCAGGGCAGCGTGAAACTCACAGCATAGTGATGTTCACCGATGCTGATGGGACGGTGCGCAGACGGGCGTCATCGCAGTCCAGTTCCAGGTCTCTGCAGAGACAGGGGTTTGGAACCGCCCCGAGCACTTGGAGACACGGAGGAAGGTTTTAGACCAAACCGGTGGAGCTATTTTTACTAGCCCATGTGATTATTAAAATAAACTGATAATAAAATGTTCAAGTCCCATGAATAATTGCAAATACAATTGCTACTTATATACTGTCACACAAAGATGAGCTTTCTCAACAAAAGAACATTTTGTTCAGTATGTAGGACATGCAAATAATCATTAAAAAAATGAGCCTTATTAACATGGTGAAGATTTGGCCCTCCACAGAGAATAATTATCAAGGCCTGATTAGACCCGAGACTGATGCTGTTATAGACAGGCAGGAAGAGATGATGCACATTGCAGCTCCTGCAAAGAAGGGACATTATTTTTGCTTAAAAAAAAAAAAAAAAGGAAACAAAGCAGGTAAGTGACCAAAACAAAGGCAGGGAGCAACACAGGAACAAACATGGCAAACAGCAGCAAACACAGGACAACTACAGCTACAGACACACAATGACCGACTGGGGAACTAATCTATTTAAGTACTGAAGTTAGCAAAAGCTACACAGTCGCCAGTCTGCTGGGGCAGCTTTATAGAGCCCTCGTCTGTGCAATTTTGTTTACATACTATGTCTTACAGTATGTGGTGCTGGTGGTAAACATTTGCAACCATACTTACAGCATTTGATTGACTTGTTACCAGACTTGTTATTAAGGTTCCCAAAATATTTGTCGAATAGATGAGGCCATCCATTGTTATCACCTAAAAAAATAAATTGTAAATTGAATTCTTATTCAAATTGCATGCAATATGAAGTACACGCATATATCAAAATATTATATAGCTACATTTTGCCATTAAAGAACACTAATAATACAACTGAACTGTTGTTCAGGAAGAGTTTAAGAAGAAATCTCACCCACACATCCTCAATAAGGTCTTTTGTCCAGGGGTTGCAGTATAATGTCCCAGGATAAGCGCTTGCTACACTGCGTATTTACTCATATCGCTCTAATGCTCATCGATATCAGGCCCAATATGCAAGACATTTTCCACAATGAGAGCTTATTAAGTGGAGCAAATTGTGTTCGGGTGGCAGGCTGCAGATTTGTATCCCAAGCGGCGGTGATCAGCACAAAATAGGCTATATTAATTAATTCATTCATTTAATTCATTCATTAAAGATGGGATATATTTATGCAGCATAAAATGAAGATGAGTGACGTACAGCTGTAGTTAGCTAGCTATTAAAATTATGCAATTGGCTACTTATTCCCATAATATGCGTATGCTTGGGAAATTGTTTCCATGTTTTAAAATGTAATTTCAGAGGGTCATTCAAATCAATCATCCTTTCACCTTCACAGATGGGAGAACATGCCCCCCCCCCATTTCTATTCTAACACTTTCAAAAATGTTGGTTCTTCAAATTACAACTTTACTTCTCCTCCATACATCCATACATCCATCCATAATTCCATCCATCCAAATGTTTATCCTGGTCAGGAATGGGGGTGCTAAGACAGGCAGATTAGGATACTAGGATACACCCCAGTTCGTATATAAGAACATAGGAAATGTACAAACGAGAGGAGGCCATTTGGCCCAACAAGCTCTTTTGGGGAGAACTTAACTAATAGGGAGTTGTTGGAATCTTATCTAGCTCCGATTTAAAGGAACCCAGGGTTTTAGCTTCTGCTACACTAACAGGAAGACTATTCCATACTCTAATTCAGTGGTTCCCAAACTGGGGGGCGCAGAGGTATTGCGGGGGGGGCGCACCAATGGGATAGCCTCAGGGGCATGTGCCACCCTAAAATAATCTCTTCACAGACTGGACGATTAAACCAATAAAGCAACGCAACACTACAGTAACTACAATATATAAACCACTAACTTACGTGTACTATTAGAGCATTTACGTCATTTATTTAAACTTTATTTTACCAGGTAAATTAACTAAAAACCAGTTCTCACTGCTTTACGTGATATTCGGGAGAAATAGCAGATAACACATCGAAACTTCCTGGGATACAAACGTCGTACAAACGTTATGTACAGTTTGTTCAGCCGGCTGAGAGGTGCTGTACGATCTGTCTTAAGTCGTCTTTCTTTTGCAAGGTTTTTGTACCATGTGACATGGTGACGCGTGACGACGTTTTGCAGCGCCGGACAAAAAATCTAACCATATCATGAAAAACGAGGTTTAAAATTTTCTACATGAAGTGCAGGGAGACTATCAGTTAATGGGTATGATTTAGTGTTGTCTTGTGCTATAGTATAGGCTGAAACCTGCGGTTATCATTAAAAACAAAATGCGGTAATCGTAAGACAAACTTTAATTTGTGAACGCCAGAGAATATTAACAGATGTTAAATCTGCATTTGCATAACTTCAAACTTATGCTGGACTTTTATTTTTAATTGATTGCTCTTTTTTCTCCCACAGTGGTGAAATTGCACCATTTGTATTTTGTAATTGCATTTGTTTCGCTCAATTAGAAAAGGGAGTTGTATTTCAAATAAAGTTTGAATCTGAACCTGTGTAGTTTGAATGGGGGGGGGGGGGGCTCAATAATGTCTATAAAAGGGGGGCCCTGCAGAGAAAAGTTTGGGAACCACTGCTCTGACTACACACTGTGTACAGAAGTGCTTTCTCAAATTCACTAAATAGGGTAATTGAATATGAGCATTATATTTTTGTGTTTTCTCCTTGTTATGGAGTTGTCTCCCACCTGCACCGTGTGTCTGGGCCTGGCTTGGTATCCCTCCAGACCATATTATTCAAAACCAAGGGATGATGTTAGCTAGACGAAGACACAGAACTCCAGACTGGCAAAAAAAGGACATTTCATCAGAAATTGGTGATTAGCATTAAATATTAAGACTCTGAAATGCCCTCCAGCGCTGTCCCAACACTAATGACCTTTGCTGCATCGTAATTCCTTTACGTCATCCCTCCCGACCGAGACAGCAGGGGACAAGAGCGATCAGACCCGCGGTGGATCAACACCGGGCTTCATAGTCAAAGTGCAACATCTGGGCCGGTGCAGTTTATGTACGATGACGTACGGATGCCATTTATGTGTTTCTTTCTTCAGGGATCAGAGCTGCTTGTGAAGAAAAGCAAATTTTTGGAGAAATCTGCCAATAAATTATCACCTTCTCTCATCTCATTCGACTTACTTCAGATGCAAATGTCTCCTTACCAGCAGGGATTAGCATTTACGGCATTCCCACTGATTATCTTTGTACGTGTCTGTACCTGGCAGATTTTAAGCAGTCTTCATCATTTCGTATCTCCATGACATTTTGTCGTGCACTCTTACGGACACCTGACACGAATCTCATTTTCCTGCTGCATTTGTGAACATCCAGTTGCACTCAACACAAAGATGAAGTCTCACTCTCATTAATCTGACGGCTTCCAAATCATCACAAAGCATTTAGCCCTATAAATACCAGCACAACAGGAAGCGTTTGATAGATGGAGACTTTGATGAGCGTTGGAAGGCATTGCACCAAATTCCTTTCTCTGCTTCCCTTATGGGTAGCTTGCCTTTGTGGTAATTATGCAAATTATGACATTTCTATTACAATAATGATTTTTTAATTGACATCATGCCACTAATGAGTCCTGCTCTCAGGTTCCACCTGTCTAATCACAGCAACAAACTCATTTTCATGTTACTGACATTAGTTTGCTTTGTAGGAAACCTGATCAGACCCTGAATGTCACCGTGGGGGGGTCAGTATGATTTTGTAATAGGGGACGTATCTGTTCTTACCCCAGCCCCCAAAAAGTCCAGGGTTATATGTAGGGGTGACTATCCTAAAGTGTGATGTTAGGTAATGGGCGTAGTCATTCATTTCATGCTGAGTTTTACATTTTATTTATTTAGCCGACTTTTACCCAAAGCAACATGCATTTTTCCGAAAGCAGGGTCATGCAATCCCTGCAGCGACCGAGTTTGAGGGCCTTGCTCAGGGACCAACGATGACATCACTCTACCGACCCTGCGATCACAGATGCACCGCCCCCCAATCTTTGTATAACACGTAATTTTATTTTTTCTCATGCCCTGATCTACAACTGTAAAACATTCTATAGACCAATTTTTGAGTATTTTGCATCCTCCCATGCTGAAGCCCGATTTTGCTTCCGTTCATCTCTGTTACCCTGCCCCCACCCTCTTATTTAACACTGCTCCCACTCCTCCTGTTTAACCCCACCCCCTAGCATTTTCCCACCGTCCTTGTGTCTTTCACCCACCACTGTGTCACATGGTCCTGTCTAATGTTCCCAGCGACAGTGCTTACCATTACTCAAACCACGTATTTGTGTTTTTTCCGCAGGTTTTGGTAGCTCCCTTTTGGCTACAAACAATCACTAAACTAGGGGGTGGGGGCAAAAGGAGGCCTCATGAACCATTTGCTGTATTTTTTGAACCCACTAGATGGTGCTCTTGGTTTGCTTTGGGGCATGCTTTGTGCCCTTTTTTGAGCAGAGAGCACCATCTAGTGGGCGGAGAAAATACAGCAAATGGTTCATGAAGCGTCATTTTGTCCATCACTAGTGTAAGAGACCATGGGGGATCAGCGGGCGTCTCACCACAGTCGTCTTCATCGGCTTGATTGCCGCAGTCGTCCTCTCCATTGCAGTGCAGCAGTTGAGGGAGGCATGTGGTTAAGTTCCCACAGGGGAAATATCCAAGCTGGCACTCAGACTTGTCTTCAGAGCTGTTATATGTGGCTGATGCGACTGGAAAGAAGGGCAGCAAACGAAGCAGGATCTACAGTACAGTGCCAACAGGGAAGTTATACTGAAATGTTTCACTTTGTACTTCAGACAGTATGTTCTCTCAGTAGCAGCAAAACTAAAGAATTCTCACACTTCCTCAGTCAGGATGCGTTTTGGTGACTTTAATTAAAATCAGTCCAGTATCTACATTCTTATTCAAATCATATTAATTTAACTCCGGCCTCTTTAATATTTATTCACTGCCATCCCTACTCAAATTTCTTTTCCATTTCAAATGGAAATGTAAAGGAAGTTTAATAAAGATTTAATATGTCCCTGTGACTGTGGCCCTGATTCACAGCTGGATCGGTGGTTGTTTAATGCATGTACCTTAGAGTACGATTAAAATTTTTCTTAAGGAAAAGTCTTCATGATAGCAAATGGCAGCTAAGATGTGGTTTGATTACTTTACAAATCACAGCACGGCAAGCTCCCCTTTCAGAGCAGCAATCAGGGCAAATACAGTATGAATGAATTCCGGACTCACCTGACAAAAGTAATTTGTTGTGCAACAAGATAATGACCCTCAGCGCACCTTGAGAATACATAAGTGCACTGTATTATCTTCCGAACAAGCAAAGAGATGGAGTGCAGTGGCAGATGATGTTCACCCCACAACCCCCTGAACTGAGCCCTAATGAGCTGCTTTGGGATTATTTGGATCAAAGAGTAACAGCAAGGTAGCCAACTGGTGCCCAGACCTTGTGGAAACTCCTTCAGGCTTGTTGGAGAAGCATTACAGGCGGCTACATCCAGAAGCTGGCTGAAAGAATGCCAAGAGTCTGCAATGATGTCATCGAAGCAAAAGGGGGCTATTTGGAGAGTTTGAAATTGGAGAAAATTTTGAGATGCTGAACACTTTTCTTGGTTGTTGCAATATTTGATATGTATTACTTTTTTTGCCTTTTTTCTATAAAGCGAATAATATAAATAAAATAAAGAGAAATGCATTAAAAGCAGGTGTGTACGGACATTTTTACTGGTACTGTAATTTTTAGCTGATACTAAGGACTCTCATTCAAGCCCTATATAAAGCACTCATCAGAAATGCATGCTAATATTATTAATAGTGTTAATAGTAGTAGCTAATATGTATTAATAATTACCTTGATAACCGGAGAGAACGTTAAGCCCCTGGATTAATGTTCTTCTCCAGGTACAGACAATATGAGCAAACAGCTTAACATAATAAAATGAAAAATGGATTCATAAGAAATGCCTATATTTTACACTGACATAAAATAGGGTTAATCTCAAAGATTCTGTTGCCAGTGTATTAGAAATGTTTCACTATTGAGTGACACCAGCATGTTCAGCACTGGCGTAAGAGGACAGCCGTGATAACAGCAATGAAAATCTGATAGCCCATCACTGATAGCCCATCGATTGCCAGCACAGCGGCTCAATGCAGCTGGCGGATGGCTCTGGCAATGGTACTCCACACCCCCTGCCCCATGTCATGACACTCCCCACTGCCCCCCACCTCTCGCAAATTCATGCTTCCCGACAGAATCCAATCTGCAACGTAGCACAGAGTTAGATTAACAGATCAACAGCAAAATCAACCAGAAGTACTATACGCTCAGACAAAAGGGTAAAGATTTGCACCTTTGCTTGTCATTCGGGCTGTACCCTCAAGGTATAATTCGCAGACCCTTGAGGGTACAGCCCCAGTGACAAGCAAAGGCAGACATTTTTACCCTTTTTCTGAGAGCATACTGACTCTGTCCTATACTAAGAATTCCCCTGTAAATTCATAATGGGTTGTAATTTCAGCCGGTTTTAGGTGGCATTAATTAGTCTGGCAAGAATACCAAAAGTAGCCGTTATCATGAAATTAAAGTAAACCTACTGTGTCTAAGAAAATCCAGCAGACCAGTTCAACTACCTAAAAATGTTCTGAAACCGGAACATTGATTTTAATTACACCTCGCTAACGAGTGAGACTCCTTAATTCATAAAGTATGACTATATTTTACACTGTAAAGTCTTAAAAGCGTGGCATTTTATGTGAGATGTACACATGCTCATTAATTATTAAAATGTCATTCAAAACACAACTTACTTTCCAGGTGGAAATTCCAGTGGGGACCAATAAAATAAAACTATCGATCTGAATTGCTGTGTGTCGGTCTGCATTACCCAGCAATAAATACACATCCCGGGCTGTTGGTGTACTGAGACGGCAAATCAAACTCACAGACAAATTCATCAGCCTTTAAACCCTCGTTAAAAATAAAACCGCTGGAATTTCAACAAGCGTTGCAAAGGATTTGCACATAATAAAGTTCAATTATTTCCAGCTGGAGAACTGCGAGACGGCTTTAGTCCAAGCGCATGTTGAGTACAAATGAATGGTTAACGGGCTATTTTCCGACTGAGATGAAGGCAGGATGACCTAACCCAGTTTTTAATCCAACCCATTTACCTGTAATCCCATACAGAATAACTCCTACAAAGGGAGCTTTCATCGTGCCTGAAATGGAAAGTGCTTCTCATCGGCGGCGCCTATGGCGATGTGGTGGAAACTTCCAAACCCCCGATTACTTCAGGAACTTGCGGGAAGCTTCTGCAGCCCGCGATGCTCCTCGGCGATGCTGTTCCAGGTTGCAGCTGCTCACCAGCAAAAGGGCTGGAGTAAGAAAGTGCACACCTGCCGGTCTCTGCAGCCCGATGCGGGGATCCTCAGCGAGGAAGCCGCGGCTGCAATGAAGCCGCAGGCAGGCGCTCCACCACGGCAAAGTAGATTATTGTGTCTGAAAAAGCGAAAGAAACAAGTGTTGCGGGAAAAGCCAGATTTTATGAACAAAGAAATCGGGGCGTCTGAGTTCATTAGCCAGCTGTTATGCACATGGCATGTAAGAGCCCCCGGTGCTGTGCCCCCCCGACCGCATATTACCCAGTGTCACGAAAGAAAAAGGAAACTTTAAATGATACGAAACTAATATTATTAAGAGGGAGACAATAAGCGCGGCGCTTAGAGATTTCCCGGAAAGATTATTTTTTTCTAGCGAGGTGCTTGATCTGAATACCTCCAAATGAAAAGCGCCCCTGTAAGTGAATACGCAAAAATGAAGCCTTTGGATCAAAGTGTCAGGCGAACAACAATATAATAAGACTACATATTAATGTATAGCTCTTGAGAAATACTTACCGTGCTTCAGAAAGGGGAATATTACTCTGGGCTTTGAGTTAGCGCAGCCCCCGTCATTAGGCTTCGCTTTTGGTGGAATCGGATAAATTGGTCCATAAAAATGATTGAATAGTTATGCGGGATTTAGTCTGAAGCCGCGCCATAATAAGCGGGGAATGACAGACCCGAAACGACGCACGATGACCCACAGTCCACTTCCCAAACACTCATATACAATCAGAAATATACTGCATTTGTTAATTTGTCGGGAATTTCAGCTCCGTACGTGTCACAGAAAACTTGTCAGACGAATGCTGCTGGGATTGCTGTAGAGGCTGCTGGGATTGCTGTACTGATCGGAAGTGGTGTAGTCGCTGTGTGCACTTGTGTTGTGTTGTGTGCCTGTTGAAGCGGTTGATTTGATTTGAATTATCTGTAAAGGTATATTTGAGCGTTTGTGTGCCAGCACGGTTACGTGGGTGGTTGTTGTTGTTTTCATTTTTTACTCTTATTTTTACGTGTGTACTTGTCTGTCCTTGTGAGTGTTACCGACAGCTGCGGGCGCGAGCGGCGTTTCTGTTTGCGTCCTTCGCATCAAACACCCGCGGGTAATATTATCGAACATCGGTAACATTAACTGTAAAAGGTCAGTTGCTCCGGAGCTTTGCTCGGTCGCCGGTCGGGGCCGGGAGGACATTTTCCACTTTTTTTCCCGCTCCGGCAGTAGCCTGCTTTGAGAGGGTTTTTGTGGTTTTTTGGCCTCCCTAGAGCAACTTCGCTTTAGTTTAAGCTAAACGTGGTTCAGCAGGAAGTTAATCTCGGGTAAGTAATTGTAAATTTGGTTATTTTAAAAGTAAAATTTAAAGGTTGTTATCGCTGACGCTGCCGGATAATTTATAATAAAGTACCGATTTAACGCAAGTGTTAATTCAGTGCTTTAGTGTACTCGGCACTTTGTTTTAACTATACGTTAATTAGATCAACTAAAAGTTTAAATAATCTCTATTAATATACTGGGCTGGGAGTAAAGGACGGGGACATAGTGAGTTAGGTAATTATGGGGCCAACTCAGTGTTGTGTTTGCAAGATGTTTGCCCTTCTGGATGCTTGCGTCCAGTCGGACTTCGTCTGCGAGCGATGTGGGTTAGTTGACTCACTCATGGTCCAGGTTCGTGACCTAGAGGAGCGACTGGCTCTCATCCAGCATAGCAATGAGTTAAAGGAGAGAGTTAATACGCCTTCTAGGGAGACTATGTGTACGTCACAAGCGGGGAGGGGGGAGAATGATGAACAGGTAGGTCGAGAGAGCTGGGTGAACGTAGGTCGTAGACGTAGAAAAGGGCGTACACAGTTCACAGAGGCGGCATCACCTGAAGTAACGGTTTCTAACCGCTTTCAGGTGCTTCCAGCTTTAGAGCCGGAAGAGACTGGGGAGGCAGGTGGGCCCTTGGGCACCAAGGAGCCACCTAACCCCAGTAGGAGGGAGGTTGTGGTAGTAGGGGATTCAATTATAAGAGGTGTAGATAGTTATGTGTGCACCCGTGATAGAGGGTCCCGTACGGTGTCTTGCCTGCCTGGTGCCCAGGTAGGGGACCTTCCAGATCGAGTGGACAGGCTTTTGGCCCCAGCCGGGGTGGATCCAGTGGTCGTGGTGCATGTTGGCACCAATGACATAGGAAAGGGCAGAAGGGCTGTTCTGCAAGATAAATTTATAGAAGTCGCGGATAAGCTTAGAAGCAGAACATCCACGGTGGTATTCTCTGGAATACTTCCCGTGCCACGTGCAAGTCAGGCAAAATTAGCTGAGATAAGGGGATTAAATGCGTGGCTAAAATGGTGGTGTAGGAAAGAGGGGTTCAGGTTTATGGGGCACTGGAAGACCTTCTGGAACAGGTGGGACCTGTTCAAGCCGGACGGGTTGCATCTGAACCATAGGGGAACCAGTGTATTGGGGAGGCGTATGTGCAGAATAGTTGAGGAATGTTTAAACTAGGGACTGGGGGGGCAGGGAGGTCAGTTATGAATTTATGTGGGGAGAGACGGAAAGCCCAAATAAATATTAAAAGTAGACACTGTAAAAGGCCTACCATTAGTGGTCTGTATTTGAATGCTAGGAGTATTAGAAACAAAATTAATGACTTAGAGGCTTTAATTTCTTCAGACAATTACGACATTATAGGAATAACTGAAACATGGATGAGTGACAATGATGGTGATGAATATAATATGGATGGTTATACGTTGTTCCGTAGAGACCGGATAGGCAAGAAGGGAGGTGGTGTTGCAGTATACGTAAAAGAAAACTTGCAGGCAAGGGATCTCACTGATATAAATAAAAATTCAGAAGCTGTATGGATCAAACTTGATGCTAAAGATTCAAATGGCCTAATTGTCGGGGTTTGTTATAGGGCACCTAATGTAGCTGTAGAGGAAAGCAGAATATTATATGATGATATCAGGATTATGAGTAATAAAAATGATGTGGTGGTTATGGGTGATTTTAATTTACCTGGGATACAGTGGGACACAGTCTCTGGCTCTTCTGTAAATGAACTTGAGATGGTGGAATTAGTACAGGATTGTTTTTTTACTCAGTTTGTTAATACTCCTACCAGGGGAGAAGCCCTTCTTGATCTCGTTTTTTGTAATAACCAGGATAGGATTGGAAAATTAGAGGTTTTAGACCCATTGTACGGTAGTGATCATAACATGGTTAAATTCGAGGTTAATTTTAGTGTCCGAAGAGCAAAGTCTAAATTAAAAGTATACAATGTTAGGAAGGCTAACTTTAATGGTATGAGACGGAAATTAGAAACTGTAAACTGGACAGAGTTAAATAGCAAAACAGTTGAAGAGGCATGGGAATTTTTCAAAAGCACATTGTTGCAAGTGCAAGAGGACTTCATACCTGTTTCCAGCAAAACTAAATCTAGGAAACGACAACCAAGGTGGTTTACTAAGGAAATTAAGAGTAAAGTCAGGAGGAAAAGGGCTCTGTTCCACAACTGGAAAATAACTAATGATTTCAAAATCAAGCAGGAGTATCTAAGTCTACAGGCAGAGTTAAAAAATGACATTAGGCTATCAAAGAGGGATGTAGAAAGAAAAATTGCATTGGAGGCTAAGCATGACAGTAAAGGTTTCTTCCAATATTTTAACTCCAAGAGAGCACTAAAAGCTGAAATCACTAATTTGCAGGATAGTAAGGGCCTTATAATTGATAACGAAATTGATATGGTAAACGAGTTTAATGATTATTTTTCAAGGGTGTTCACAATAGAGAACACAAGTAATTTACCACCAATTAATACGAATACAGCATCGTCTATGACCAATATATGTATAACTGAGGTTGATGTGATACTAAGCCTAGCTAAACTCAAAATAAATAAATCGCAGGGGCCTGATGGCATCTTACCTTTAGTCTTGAAAGAGATGAGGGATATTATTAGCCAACCTTTGACTTTAATATTCCAGAAATCGTTATCTGCGGGTGTGGTACCATCAGATTGGAAGCATGCTAATATAACACCCATATTCAAAAAAGGGGATAGAAGTAATCCAGCAAACTATAGGCCAATCAGTTTAACTAGCATTACTGGAAAAATAATGGAAGCTATAATTCAAGTGAAAATGGTAGATTACCTAGATGCAAATAACATTATAAAGGATAGCCAACATGGATTTAGGAGAGGTAGATCCTGCCTAACGAATCTGCTTGAGTTCTTTGAGGAAGCTACAAGTGAAATTGATCACAAAAAGGCCTATGATGTGATTTACTTAGATTTCCAGAAAGCCTTTGATGTTGTCCCCCACAAACGGCTCTTGTTAAAGCTTAAAGCTGCAGGAATTTTAGGAACTGTGGCAGCTTGGATCAAAAACTGGCTAACTGATAGGAAGCAGCGAGTAGTTATTAGAGGCACTATGTCACAGTGGGCCTCCGTTTATAGTGGGGTACCGCAGGGTTCAATTTTAGGACCACTATTGTTCCTAATTTACATTAATGATATTGACACGAATACATACAGTAAACTGGTTAAATTTGCAGACGACACTAAGGTGGGCGGGGTAGCAGATACTAATCTAGCAGCAGAGAGGCTTCAACGGGATCTGGATTTAATTAGCGAATGGGCTGATACTTGGCAGATGAAATTTAACACAGATAAATGTAAGGTAATCCATGCAGGGAGCAGAAATATACAGTACAGATATTTTATGGGTTCCACTGAAATAAAGGTAGCTGATTACGAGAAAGATCTCGGTATGTATGTTGATGCTTCCATGTCCCATTCTCGCCAATGTGGGGAAGCAATAAAAAAGGCGAACAGAATGTTGGGTTATATCTCTAGATGTGTGGAGTTTAAGTCAAGGGAGGTGATGTTACACTTATATAATTCCTTGGTAAGACCCCACCTAGAATACTGTGTGCAGGTTTGGTCACCATACCTCAAGAAGGACATTGCTGCCTTAGAAAAGGTGCAACGAAGAGCTACGAGAATGATTCCTGGTCTTAGAGGAATGTCTTACGAGGAGAGGTTAGCGGAACTGAATCTGTTCAGCCTTGAGCAAAGGAGACTAAGGGGGGATATGATTCAGGTCTATAAGATTCTAACGGGTCTGGATGCTGTTCAGCCAAATGACTATTTCAATATTAGTCTAAATACTAGAACTCGTGGCCATAAGTGGAAATTAGCGGGAGAACATTTTAAAACAAATTTGAGGAAGCACTTCTTTACACAGCGTGTAGTCAGAGTATGGAATAGTCTTCCTGCTATTGTAGTGGAAGCTAAAACCATGGGTTCCTTTAAATCAGAGCTAGATAAGATTTTAACAACTCTGAGATATTAGCTAAGTTCTCCCCAAACGAGCTTGATGGGCCGAATGGCCTCCTCTCGTTTGTAAATTTCTTATGTTCTTATGTTCTTATGTTCTTATGTAATGACTGACCAGAGCTTATTTTCTTTGGCTAAACCACACCAGCAATATTATCACTAATGAATCAAAACACCATTTCATCTCTGCCTAGACCTTCGGGCTATTTCTGTTTTCAAATCAGCCAGGCTATCGGTTTCACAGCTGCATATACATATTGTAGCCTATGTTATTTGTATTGCATTTAATGTATAACAACATACAGATATATTCCATAATTATGCGCATTTACAAAACGGTGTTTTCTGAAGCATAAGTGTTAAACTGACATTATAAAACCGTGTTGGAGTCTTACAGCATAGATGGCGTTTCACAGCCCTCAGTGGCTGCAGCGGCTTCAGCGGTCAGGATTACCTTGTGGAGACATTATTATCTTTCCGAGTTCTTGATTGAAAACAGGCCAGTTTTGAAAGCAATGCTTTGAATGCTGATTGAAGTTGGAATAACGATTAGACCTAACAGAAACATAATTACTTCATGTCAGATCTAGCAGAGACAAATTTTCTACACATAAATCAAACGATTTCCTTTGTGATTCTAAGATTCGATTTATACTTGATTACTTTGAAAGGCCAATAATATTTTATTTATGAAATCAAATTATGTTTATTGTATTGTGTAAAAAATACTATATAGAGTTGAGACCCTATAAATATGACATTTTAAGGATCTTGTAAAGGTCACCTGTCCCTATAAGGACTCCTGCTTAATTTATGTTGTTTTCCCCATATTTGATTCCGGTGGCTCAGATACACTATATGGACAAAAGTATTGGGACACCTGGCCATTACACCCACAGGAACTTTTATGGCGTCACATTCTAAATCCGCAGGCATCAATATGGAGTTGGTCCCACTTTTGCAGCTATAACAGCTGCCATTCTTCTGGGAAGGCTTTTCACAAGATTTTGGAGTGTGTCTGTAGGAATTTTTGCCGATTCATCCAGAAGAGCATTTGTGAGCTCTGGCACTGATGTTGGATGTGAAGGCCTGGCTCACAATCTCCGTTCTAATTCATCCCAAAGGTGTTTGATGGGGTTGAGGTCAGGGCTCTGTGCAGGACAGTCAAGTTCTTCCACACCAAACTCACCCAACCATGTCTTTATGGACCTTGCTTTGTGCACTGGAGCACAGTCACACTGGAAGAGCAAAGGGCCTTCCCCAAATTGGTCCCACAAAGTCGGAAACATAGAATTGTCCAAAATGTCATGGTATGCTGAAGCATTAAGAGTTCCCTGGAACTATGGAGCAAAGCCCAACCCCTGAGAAACACCCCCATACCATTAACCCTCCTCCACCAAACTGGCATCACAATACTCCTGGCACCTGCCAAACCCAGACTTATCTATCACTGCCGGACAGAGAAGTGTGATTCATCACTCCACAGAAGACGTTTCCACTCCAGAGTCCAGTGGCAGTGTGCTTTACTCCACTCCATCCGACACTTGGCATCGTGTTTGGTGATGAGAGGCTTGCATGCAGCTGCTCGGCCATGGAAGCCCATTCCATCAAGCTCCCGGCGCACAGTTTTTGTGCTGGAGTTAATGCCAGAGGAAGCTTGGAACTCAATAGTTACTTAATCAACAGAGCATTGGTGACTGTCATCCACTTTGCACCTCAGCACTCAGAGACCCCGCTCTGTTACTTTACATGGTTTGCCACTTCAAACTGAATTTCTGTTGTTCCTAAATGCTTCCACGTTGCAATAATACCACTTTCAGTTCACTGTGGAATATCTAGCAGGGAAGAAATTTCAAAAACTGACTTCTTACAAAGGTGGCATCCTGTGACAGCACCATGCTTGAATTCACTGAGCTCTTCAGAACGACCCGTTCTTTCACAAATGTTTGTAAACCTGACTGCATGGCTTGGTGGTTGATATTATTCACCTGTGGTAATGGGTCTGAATGAAACACCTGAATTCAATGATTCGGAGTCATGTCCCAGTACTTTTGTCCATATAGGGTACCAACTGACCAGTCTCAGGACCAGTAACCTCCCACGCATTCCTCGCTCCTGCTCCTCCCTCCCCCCCCCCTCTGTTTGACTTCATTCCACCTTCTCCATGATCCCGGCTCCGAATCACACTATTTCCATTTGTACGGCGCTCACTCAGCTCCGCCCCATCCGACGGTCACCGCCAAACCTAAGGGGTCGAGCGTTTCTTGCACATGGTCATTCTCACAGTACCCTCACATGGACAGGATAAAGAGAAGCATCACACTGTCACTAGAAAGGCACAAGCGGGTGCATTTGCGATGGTGAGATTTGTGGGAAGACGGCCCAGTATGCAGGTGGCGTCGCTCAGTACGACTGGCTGCAGCTACGTTATCTAAGAGGCCAGCCAGACTTCGGCTCTGAAGTCCTGGACCTCGGACAAGCTCAGCTTGCTCAGGACTCCTTCTGCGTGGCAGAAAAGTCTACTTTAATCAGGGGATTCAGTACCCCACTCAGTCACAAATCTATAACAACTGTTGTATATAGAGTGCCAGGAAATATCCATCCAGCCATTCTCCAGAACCGCTTCTCTTTGCTGCATACAAACACATGTAGTAACAAGTGAATGAGTCTCTCCAAAGTCCATAGAGTGTGATGGTGGGTGGGTGGGTGTGTGCGTGTCTGTCTGTGTGTGTGTGTGTGTGTGTGTGTGTGTGTGTGTGTGTATCCCAGTCCTGCTCTGGGTAAGTGCTTGGATGGATGGGTGACTGATTAGTTTAAATGTATTAATTCCACATTATTTTGTGAAATGATCTACTGCTGATATTATGTTTCATTAAAATTTGCCAGGCATAGCATGGTTGGAAAGAACAAAAATAAGAAATGTAGGTCCCTACATACATGTATTCTCATAAAGTAAAAAATACAAAATACAGTACGTCTGGTAAACACAAAATCACAAATTAAATTCAATATCGCCATCTTGTGGATGAAGTAAATCCCCTGTGGAGGATTAGCGCGGGTGCTTCAGCATGACTATGCCAGACCAATCACAGAAAGGTCTTACTGCCAGTTTCACAGTGATAAAAACAGCTTTATAGAAATTTGACAGAACGAGACGTTTTATACGTTTTCCACAATGAACCTACCAGCCAGAGAGTGTCGTTAACAAAAAGGGATTAAGATCTATGCATAAGATATATGAATTCTACCCGCACATTATTTATAGGTCTATAAATGATATAATTTCGTGTAGAGCCTCCGTTATGGATGACGTCCGTATTTTAAAGGAGTCGCTCTTGTACTTTTAGCTGACAACCCACATTTGTCTGACTAATACCTTTCCGTGGCTTGTAATTAACTGATCTTCACAACATTAGTGAGACCGTCTTAGCTAACTTAGCTTAAACACTACCGCAGTACCGGTTTCAGCTAACGTGGCGCCCTAGGCGAGCATCACCGCCGGCGCCCCACGTCTGAGAGAAAGTGAAATTGACAGGCAAATCAGTGTCCCCAAATCAGGAGACCGCTTATGTTGCGCATAGGATTGACCGGCCCTGCACTACTGCTGAATGAGAAAAGTCCCCCCCCCCGCCATAAGTTACTGCACTACCAAAGCAACAATATATCAATCTGGACTGTATAGACATACCCAGAATCCAGCTAGTGTTGTAGTCAAGACCGCCTAAACCGAGACCAAGACATTGCCGAGACCGGAGGGTATCAAGACCAAGACACTGCTGAGACTTGAGGGTACCAAGACCAAGACCAAGTCCAAGACCAAGACCAAGACACACTAAGGCGAGACCAAGACCAAGACTGGTCGAGACCAAGACCAAGACCGAAAACAGACTAGGGCTAGAATGGACATCACATTACTCAGATCAACTGTAGAGAAAAAAGGCATTGCTGTAAAGTGTCATTACTCGTTAAATCAAATTCATGTTATCTTTTCAATTATATTGTCCATATGTCCATATGTCTCTCATTTAAAATCTCCCAGATTTGTCATAGTTACGAGGCCTGATGGAAAATAATATTCTCAGCAATCCTCTCCTATAACCATTTTATTGGACCTCGTCAAGGGAAAGAGATGGGATGTACCAGAAAGATGTTTATATTAAGTCTCTTATACCAGGGAGAGAGGCCTCGGGTAAGCTATGAATACGGCTATGTAATGATCCTCTGCTTTGAATTGAAGAGAATGCTATTAGTGCTGGGCGATAAAATGATCTCAATTTTTTTATCGATAAAAAATAAGGACGATCACGTTGATACACACAGACTATAAAACTCGATCAACCAAATTTTCTCCGTTTTAGAGAATGCGCTGAGACAGACAACTCGATGGCTTATCGAGCAGAGGTTTACTGAACGCCAGCACAACAGCCAATCACCGACCACGTTGTAATTTTGCCCATCCTCCCTTAACACCTGCATGCCTTCTTCACAGATTGGACGATTAAACAAATAAAGTAGCACAACATTACAGTAACTAACAATAAATAAACCACTAACTTACTTGTACTGTTAGAGCATTTATGTAATTTATTTAAACTTTATTTTACCAGGTAAATGAACTGAAACCAGTTCTCACTGCTTTATGTGCTTTTCGGGAGAAATAGCAGATAAAGCAATGGAACTTCCTGGGATACAAACGTCATGCGTGTGACTAAAATCTTCAGCCAATAAGGGCAAAGTTGTGTCGTCATGGAGGTGGTTCCAGTTTGTGCTGCACGGTCTGTCTCAAGTCGTCTTGCTCTCGCGAGGATTTTGTACCATGTGACATGGTGACGCATGGTTGACGTTTTGGAACATTTCTTTGCCGACTTCGATATCATGCGATGTGTATGAAGTGTGTGGACTGTGCACTGGCAGTGTCCATTGAGAAAATGTATACAATGTAACGTTTTTAAAGTAGATGCATCTGACTGGTTGCATTTGAATTGAGGCGCGTAATGAATAATGATACTGTTCTGTGAGGATGTGCTGTTTTCTCTTTTTTCCCCCATCCCATCGAGACCACTATGTCCGAGACCAAGACAAGACCAAGACCAAATAGGGTCGAGACCAAGACAAGACCGAGACCAAATTGAGTCGAGACCAAGACAAGACCGAGACCACAAAAAATTGGTCTCAAGACCGGTCTCGAGACCAAGACCGGTCTCGAGAACTACAGCACTAAATCCAGCAAGCTCTGTAGTTATAATGTTGAAAAATGCACCAGTATACACAAGCGATAAAAAAACGTAGAAACTCGATCAGGTCTGAGCAGCGACAACGGGGCTTTTTGCAGAGATTTTGTTTTACCCTGATTCTAGTTACCATGTTGTGCATTAATACAAATCCTACTTGTAACTGAATTCCGTTTCTATGAAAGTATATTAAAAACTGGTGCATTCTCAGAGGGTGTCTTACTCACAAAACAGGCACCAGAGTTATGCGGATGAAATCACAACGGTATGGCCGCGATTCACTGGAGTCTGCAGGTGACCGCATATTTCATAACAAACAGCAATTGTTTCTTTTCAGCATTACATAACAAACGCCGCCTTTTTAGGGAGGCTTCCATATGAATAATTATGGCATATTCTTGCTATTTAAAGACTTCACAAAGGATTCAAATAACTTTTTAAAGTGAATCGGAGCATTACTAGTCATTAAATAAACCTATTTCAATAAAACCAGATATATTTTCAACAACAAGTAATCTTGCATCCCATTTTTTTTTTCTTTTGGGACGAACCCAAACAGGAAATCTTGACAAGATATGTGGCTTCTTTCTGATGCATGCCTGGACATCCTGAATGGATATGGGGGCTTAATGTCTAATCACTCTAATGTGAAGGGCCACTGTTTGCAGCTTCCTGTTTTCGCCTTAAAATTCCAGCGGGTCGCATTTTCCACCGCTATGCCGAGTGATAATACGGTATTTTGGGCAACGCCTGCCGGAGCACGTACCGCGTTTCCCTTGTACTGTACTGATTACGGTAGAAGCACCAGCGGTTGCATATTCAGCCGCACACGTGCAGGGACCAATCACGGCCGACAGGGGTCGCGAATGTAAACTGTAATTATACAGGTCGGGGATCCAGCATTTTGAATGATTTACAACGCGGGCTGACAATCGCAAAAACGTATCCAAGTATCAAAACGAAACCAGTCCAGGGCAACATCAAGTCCAGATCAGGTTCAGCAAACTGGGTTAGAAAACACATCAACAGCAAACGATTAAGAGCACGGCAAGTCGACAGTTGTGTCAGTACCTTACAAACGGCCTCATTTAGAGAAGGTCCAAGGGTTAATTAAAGAATGAGAAACTGGTATGTCTGTATGTCATCAGGTTAAGTGATCTGAGGGGCCATAGGGCCCGCTGACGTCAAAAGGGCGATCGGCTGTATTTTCGAAATCACTCCAATAAAACTTTGCTTGTAAGCTATTGTAACACTTTGTCTAATTACAAATACATTATTATTAATATTATTATTATTGTTGTTGTTGTTCAGCCTATTATTGTTAATGAAACTAATCTACACGTATCTGCATGCTGCAGTAGTCTGTGAATGGAACACAATCGCTTTATATGCTTTTATAGTGTATTAGCTGTAGTTCTGTGTAGCCTATATCCGTCCTTGCTAGACGAAAATGCTGTATCTTTCATTGTGCTACATAATCCACCAACTATCTTAAATAGAAATATCCAATGAAATTGCTGAACAATTGACTTTAGAAAGTACTGCTTATTAAAATGAAAGCGCAGCAGAAAATTTAGGCTATATGTGACATTTCATTCATGATGACACTGTAGTTTGCAAAATAGGCTACAGAGGCTGTATTACGTTCAGTTAGTGAAAGTGGGGGAGCCGTTTTCACACATATGGTTTGTGCTTATTCTGCCTGGATGACAAAGACTCCGCTTCTTTTTTTCTGTGATGAAGTTACTGGGTCTCTGCTGTTGCCCAGTATCGCCGGTCGGCTTTTCCAGCTCCTCCTTAATCACGACAGTCACGAGCATGAGAAATGTCACTATAACGTTGCTGTGGATAGACTCAACATGCTGGAATACAAATTAAAGTAGAAATGCAGTCCATTCGCCCAGGGGAAATAAAAGGCGCCTTACTGGCGTGTCCCCGCGTGTCTTTGCTCAGGTTGTCGAGGTGCATCAGGAAAGCGCCTGCTTGGAAGACCACCTTCGCCATTGCCGTTGCATGCTTTATTTACTTGTTTTTTGTTGTTTCCCGGCTGGGAGAAGTTGCGTCCCGGGACAAGCATAAGTACCGGAGGAAGACGGGAGCCAGCAGGTTAGAACCGGATCTGCGGGAGGCGGCAGACTTTTCGACGGCGCAGAATGCGGACTTATACGGCGCCACCCCGAAATCCAACGTGGTCTATATCACACTTAAAGCTAAGCGTGAGAAGCCGGCACTTCTCAGGGGCACAGTGCGGCCAGAATCAAGGAAGAAAATCACTGCGATTGACAACCACATCCAGCATGATGCGTTCAACGCTTTTGACAAAACCAATGAAGATGAATGGAAACCGAGAACTGCCCAGGACAATGAGATACATATGATACCAGGAATAAACATCCACTATACATTGAAGAACAATGGACATGAAGACAGTCCTAAGGGAGCGCATCATAGCTATATCAGGATATACAGCGAGAGAGCGCCGCCTTGGTTCAGTAAGGAAGACATGCATGCGCTGCGCTTCCTCGCCGACAGTAGAATAATCGGCATTAAGGAGGTTTCATCCGGTTTGCTGTTGTTTGAAGGCGCGACAGGTGGCACTTTAAGGTCCCCAGATAAGGTTGTGTGGATCCAAGGCGGTCCCGTCTGCCAAGGGCGCTGTGGGTTGCTCAAAAGAGCCGTGGATATGAGCGAGGTGTTCGCCTTTCATTTAGACCGGATCCTGGGTCTGAACCGGAGCATCCCGACTGTCTGCAGGAGGATCGGCTTCTCTAGAGGTATTTTAATCAAAGCGACAATGGCTGCGCTTAAAGTTACTGCGACTTCAGTAACTTTAACATATAAAGGAGCATCACAGACGTTACTCGTGACACAGATACACGGAGCCCAGGAACGTTAACCCGTGACTTAACCCGTACATAGAAATATGCACACAGTATCTGATAAACTCAAAAAGTCGAGGGTTTTGTACAAGAATATTTAAACAATAAATATTGTTGTACCTGGTAAACTATACAGAGAGTTAGACAGATCCGAGAGGATATTATTATTATCCCATTCAGGGTCATGGGGGTTCGGGACCCTATCCCAGAGGGTATGGGTGCAAGGTGGGGAACAAACCAGTTTGGGGCACCAACCCACCGCAGGGCACACTCACTCACCTGTGGGCAGTTTGGCAACTCCAATTAGCCTCAGCATGTTTTGGATTGGTGGGGGGGGGAGAGACCAGAGTACCTGGAAGAAACCCATAAATGACACGGGGAGAATATGTGACATGCAAACCCCACACACATGGAGCCATAGCAGAGACTCCAACTGAGGTGACAGTGCCCCCTATAATAATAATAATAAGAAGAATTATTATTATTATTATTATTATTATTATCATTATTATTATTATGACAATGATGATGTTTTATATGTTGTAGAAGATTATAATATAATGTCCATTGACCTGACGTCACCCCTGGTGGCAGTTTGCCCACTGAGCCCATGATGTGATTAAAGGTACGACTGGCCGACTGAAAGAGAGTTCCCAATTTAGAGAAGCCATCAAAGATTGAGCAGGATCACAGTGTGGCTCCCCCCCCCCCCCCCAAGATCTTCTCAAAACTGATATTAGCGTGAAGCCTGAAGCAGAGCTCACGAGGGTACTGGAGGCGTGCGTGTAAATTACAGTGGGGAATGGGGGGCTCTAACCCCACCCCCCCATAATCATATCTCCCCCCCCCCCACAATGTTCAACCTGAAGTTACGCCCTCGATTAGAGGGGCAGACTTGGGGGGGGGAGCCACACTGTGATCCTGCTCGATCTTTGATGGCTTCTCTAAATTGGGAACTCTCTTTCAGTCGGCCAGTCGTACCTTTAATCGCATCATGTTGTTTGTCCATTATTTACGGAGCTGTGAATCTGATCTATGGTCAGACTGAAGCTGTGTCTCCTGTCTCCTGTGCATGTGTCACGTGCATAATCTGATCCTCTAGGTCAGGGCTCCAGATCCGGCCCATGAGATGGTTTTATACGGCCCTCCACATGTTTTCCATTTATTAATAAATCTGGCCTGCAGATTGATCCTGTGCTTTCCACTGAGAATAAAACACAATGAAATTCAGCAACCTCTCTGTGCTCAGATAGTCCCACCAGCATCATCAGAGGTGGTGCTGAGGCTGATTTAATGGGACTTTTAAAGCTCCACTATTTTTGCTCGGCGAAATGCAGCAGTAGTTGATTACTATGACTTTGTACATCTGACTGAGAGCTGCAGCACCTGAGGGTCTAACCCTAAAATTGCCCCCGGCTTAAGCTGCAGCCCTTCTCGCCAGTGAATGGCAGCTTATAGACCCTCTCGCCAGTGACCGGCAGCTTGTAGACCTTCTCGCCAGTGACCGGCAGCTTGTAGACCTTCTCGCCAGTTACCGGCAGCTTGTAGACCTTCTCGCCAGTGACCGGCAGCTTGCAAACCTTCTCGCCAGTGACCGGCAGCTTGCAGACCTTCTCGCCAGTGACCAGCAGCTTGTAGACCTTCTCGCCAGTGACCGGCAGCTTGCAGACCTTCTCGCCAGTGACCGGCAGCTTGAAGACCTTCTCGCCAGTGACCGGCAGCTTGTAGACCTTCTCGCCAGTGACCGGCAGCTTGTAGACCTTCTCGCCAGTGACCGGCAGCTTGTAGACCTTCTCGCCAGTGACCGGCAGCTTGTAGACCTTCTCGCCAGTGACCGGCAGCTTGTAGACCTTCTCACCAGTGACTGGCAGCTTGTTTCAGTTTGAGATCCCTGCTCTAGACATCCCTCTTGTTGCTGTTATTTTAACTCATGATGCATGTGGCCGGTTGCAGATGGTGACCAAAGCCCCGCCGTTCTGTGGGACTCCTCGCTGGCCCCCACAGACGGTGAGTCCCACTCCTCCATCAGGCTTACCTGGGGGGCTTATCAGCGCTCACTCAAGCATAAGTGTTGGCACAGGGGCATCACACCCAGAGCGGAGTGGGGGTGCACCAGCATCCATCACTACGAGTGGAGCAAACTCGCCCTTTTCGACTTCCTGTTACAGGTGAGCTTGGAGCCCGCAAAGCGAACATGATTCGAAGAGAAATATCAATGTGGGATAAATTAAATATTAAAAGAACGGATGATGATGCTTTTTCTCCTGGTCCAACATGCAAGGACACTGATAATTTGCATTTGTGGGACCTCAAAGTTGTGAATATAATCAGACTAGCTCAAAGTACAGTGATACCATTCCAGACCCATCAGCGATAGGTGAAAATCTGCGATATATGGGGGGCGCGATAGCTGAACCGCGATATAGCGGGGGCACAATAGCTGAACCGCGATACAACGGGGGCACGATAGCTGAACGGCGTTACAGCGGGGGCGCGATAGCTGAACCGCGATATAGCGGGGGCGCGATAGCTGAACCGCGATACAACGGGGGCACGATAGCTGAACGGCGATACAGCGGGGGCGCGATAGCTGAATCGCGATACAGCGGGGGCGCGATAGCTGAACCGCGATACAGCGGGGGCGCGATAGCTGAATGGCGATACAACGGGGGCACGATAGCTGAATCGCGATACAGCGGGGGCGCGATAGCTGAATCGCGATACAGCGGGGGCGCGATAGCTGAATCGCGATACAGCGGGGGCGCGATAGCTGAACCGCGATACAGCGGGGGCGCGATAGCTGAATCGCGATACAGCGGGGGCGCGATAGCTGAACCGCGATACAACGGGGGCGCGATAGCTGAACGGCGTTACAGCGGGGGCGCGATAGCTGAACGGCGTTACAGCATGGGCACGATAGCTGAACGGCGTTACAGCATGGGCACGATAGCTGAACCGCGATACAGCGGGGGCGCGATAGCTGAACGGCGTTACAGCATGGGCACGATAGCTGAACCGCGATACAGCGGGGGCGCGATAGCTGAACGGCGTTACAGCATGGGCACGATAGCTGAACCGCGATACAGCGGGGGCGCGATAGCTGAACGGCGTTACAGCATGGGCACGATAGCTGAACCGCGATACAGCGGGGGCGCGATAGCTGAACGGCGTTACAGCATGGGCACGATAACTGAACCGCGATACAGCCGGGGATCACTGTATACTGCTTCACATTCAGACTGTGTGGCTCAGTGGGTTATGTCTGGGATTGCCCAACCCTGCGTTCTTAGTTTGGATAAAAACTGAATAAAATGTGAAAGATAATCTGTTTATCACTAGATCTATAACCGGCTGGACAGAAACTGCTGCGGGTTCAAGCCGCAGCAGGAGGATCGGTGCGTGGAGCTCGGGCATCATCTGCATTGTGCTGAGCAGGACAACATCAGCTTGGTGCACATCGTCCACAGAATGCACGACACCAGGCGTCTAGTCTTCATCGACAACGAAGGCTATTTTGACCGAAACGAAGACAATCTGGATTTTAAACTGTTGGACGGAATAAAAGAGTGAGTAGATATTCTGACATAGCAGACAGCATGAAGGGATTGGATGAGCACACTTCTGTTTCTGACCTGCCTTTGTCGTGGGCGGAGCCCCTCTCATCTTTCATACGCACGCTCAGTCAGGTCATGGTGGGATGTTTTCACATGCTAATCAAATGCATGGGGAATAGGTCCCCACAATGTGATAAAAACCTGTTATTTTGACGTTGTGGGGACCATTTTTCAAGTCTCCACAAAGACCTGTGAATGCAATCAAAAAACTAAAAATGCCAAAAGTCTATTTAGTTTGGTTACTTATGGTTAAGGTTAGGGCTGGGTAGGGGTTACGGTCCTCAAGTTGGGATTACAGTTTTCCCCATAGAAATGAATCGAAAGTCCCCATGAAGATATAATGTGTGTGTGTGTGTGTGTGTAGAATTGTCTCATTCTTCAACAGAACCATTGTTCACGTGTCCCTGTGTTCCTGTGCTCATGAGAATGTAACGTTATGATCTGCAGTATCACGCCAGAGCTGTCAGCAAGATTTGAGCTGCACCCAAGAATCTCCCAACGTGATAAATAAATCAAGGCATAGCGGAGTGTGGGAAAAGGATTTGGATTGTTAGCTAGAATGTTCCCTGCCTCAGTCGCTAACATGTCCAGCTGTCAAGGTCACATGTGCTTGTGATCTGATTTTGAGGAGATTTATTTTACAACAACAACTTTCATCATTTTACATATTTTAGCACAAAGACAAGCATGTAAATTATGAAATTTGCGCATTCTCTATAAATTCTCAAATTTTCCACTGTGTGCTAATGAATGAAAACCTTTAAAAATACATTTACTTGTGCAGAGATGATTTCTCAGCTGTTTAATAGCTTTAAATCATGTTTTCAAACATCAGCTATACGAAAAAGACTTCCTGTCTGACCTTAATTATCTATAGAACAACACGCTAATCAGAAATAGTTCTGAGTGTTAGTTTCTGTTAGTTTCTGCGTAGCCTGCGTGTGTTTGGGCTGTAGGAGCGAGCGGGAGTTTCCGGGGGACGTCCTCCTAACGCAGAGTGGCGGCGTGATTCAGGCACCAGTAGTTCGATGATCAGGAATCACACCCTGACAGTGTCATTTTGTTAAATGCGAGCAAACGTTCACTGTGAGGCGCTGTTCCTGGTCAGGTTACCGGAGCAGGCCGTGAGCGTGCTGCAGAGCCAGCGTCTACGCGAGAGGCTGCTCCAGTCGCTGTTCCTGGATCAGATGTACTGGGAGAGCCAGGGAGGCCGGCAGGGAGTGGAGAAGCTCATTGATGTGATCGAGAGACGGGCCGAGGTCCTCCTGACGTACATCAACGCACACGGGATCAAAGTGGTGGCCATGGATGAGTGACCCGAGCTGGGATGCGAACCAATGTCCTTCTGATGTAGTTAAACAAATGACCAGATCTGAAAGTCTCAGTCCTTCAGCAGAATACTGCAGCAGACTTGCGGGGTGTAACAATGGCACCATGCAAGGTTTCAGCTTCGCGAGCAAACAACAGAGCTCACGCGTCAAACCTCTGACTCACTGCTTTTTTGGAAACAAAAGCTTATACCAGACTGCCTTCTGACACGCTCGCAGACTGCCTTCTGACACGCTCGCAGACTGCCTCTGTAAAGACCCACTGGATCATTTCTATGGCTCTGACGGGGACACAGTGACAAGGGCGAGTCTCCCTCACCACCCTACCGAACCTTTTAGTAACAAATATGCATACATACATATGCTTACATAGCGAACTACAGATCTGATGGCTGCAATGAATGTGCAGCAGAAAAATATGTTTATATTTCACTTGTATATATATGATGTCGCTATTTATTATAAGAGTACAGATGAAAACACTGTAATTAGGATCATTAGTATTACTGACTAGAGAGTTTATAGGAAGGATAAAACATCCATGCAAAGCCAGCAGAATTTTTTTAAGCCGGGACCATGAATGTTGCCATGATCCGCGACTGGGGAGATGGTGATGGTATTTGTGGATGGATGGATGGATGGATGATTGTTTTGTGCTGGCATATTTTTGATTTTCCATTTTGAAATATAACTTTGCAAATATGGTTAATCAGTATTTGTTATCATGTTATTGTACAGTATATGTTTCAGAAGTTTTCTAATTGTAGTTAGACTCATGCAGGCATTAAAAAAAGCTTTGTGAAAGAAATGACCCCAAATCCTTCAAGAGGTTTTATACTGAATGTCTTGTTGGATGTTTTTAGCAGAACAGATCAGAAAAAAAAGGTTCTCATTCTTCACTGGTGGGAAAATGGCGCCTTTGTTTGTGTAGCTCAGGAAAGAGGCCCTGTAATCAGCAGGAAGCGTTTCGGAAGGAGCCTCGTGGGTCTGGAGCCTAGAGCTTGGCTGTGCCGTGAGTCTCAGCGAGAGGCGTGAGTCTCAGCGAGAGGCGTGAGTCTTATTACCGGCCTACAGCTCCTGCTGTGACGCTTCACCCCAAAAGAGGGCTCCGTTATTTCTGAGCTGAGTCTGATCATTCTGCGCACACACATATACACACACGCACACACATACACGCACTCACACACACACATGCACACACACACTGACACATGCACACACTCACACAGGCACATGAACACACACACTAACACACACAACCGCACTGCAGCCCATCACTTTGGTGGACACCGGCGGCTCAGTTACACAGTGTGATTGTTCCCAGTGTGATACTCCTTCACCAACCACTTCAGCACAGGGCTCTATTTACAAAAACTATGCACGCTTAGCAGTATTCACACCCACACTGCATGATCCAGAGTGAGCGCGCTGGCCAAGACCGGCCCTTTTCACAAATACAGCTCCTTTGTCGCCGATGAAAATCATCAGATCATCAAAACAGATCTCTGCTTTTCTGGGCGTTCATTTTCCCAATCCGGGGTCTCAGCATTCCTGCCGATGTCAGGAACAGCCCTGAGCCGGCGAACACGGCGCTGGGCAGATGGACGGGGCAGTCGCAGCCGGGCCAGAACCGAGGCTGGCGTCCAGCGAGCCAGCACCCGTCCAGTCAGCCCTGCCCAGTACAAACTTTCCTACTGGGCACATTTTTCCAGCCCTACCCTTTTCTGAGTAAGACCAACAATGCTCTCCCCCTGGAACCCATCTCTCCTCCATCAGAAGCAAAATTTCCTTTAATGTCTCACTCATGAAGTCAGAACAAATCAGACTTACATGGGCCCTAGTGCTGTACAATAAAGGGTTAATGTTTGCTTCAGCTAAAAGGAGAAAAACACACTGGGGACTGAACAGTCACTATGGAATAATATACATCAATAAAATCTGGAGAATCATATTAATCATGGTAGTTTTCTCTCTGCTATATATCATGCACCTTTACTAACTTAACTTACTGAAATTCTTAATAAAGTTCAGTATTACTGTTTCCCTTTGCCGACACTTGTTTATCCAAGTTAACATACTTTCTAATTTATGCAGCTGGCTGTTTCAGCAAAGCAGGCCAGGTTACGTTCTGGGTGCCAGCTAGTGTCCGTCACCACCGCGTCACCTGCCGCATCACCACCGTGTCACCTGCCGCGTCACCTGCCGCATCACCACCGTGTCACCTGCCGCGTCACCTGCCGCGTCACCTGCTGCGTCACCACCGTGTCACCACCGCGTCACCTGCTGCATCACCTGCCGTGTCACCACGTGTCACCTGCCGTGTCACCACCGTGTCACCACCGCGTCACCTGCCGCATCACCTGCCGTGTCACCACTGTGTCACCACCGCGTCACCTGCCGCATCACCTGCTGCGTCACCACCGTGTCACCACCGCATCACCACCGTGTCACCACTGCATCACCTGCCGTGTCACCTCCGCGTCACCTGCCGCATCACCACCGTGTCACCTCCGCGTCACCTGCCGCATCACCACCGTGTCACCACCGTGTCACCTGCCGCGTGTTCCTGCAACAGAAGGAGGATTACGGCATGGAATAATGGTATGCAAAGCAGGTCAAAGCAGGTAGGAAGGGCTCTCAGGCCAAAGCTGTCCCCTGAACGTGAAAATAAATGGGCAGATGGGATTCGTGCCGTAAATCACAAAATACATACGACAGTGGTGCTGCGGGGAAGAGTGAATACCACACTTACAGCTGTAAGGAAGAGCAGCAGCCCCATGTTCTGCCAAAGCTCCCTCCCCCACCCCAATGTAGATAAATGGACTCTAGACATAACAAGATGTATTCATGTTGGTGGAGAGTCTGGAAAAGGAAGCCTACTTATTATTTTTTTTTTTAAAAGTGACAAATACATTCTTGGGCAGCTAAGGAATGAAAACAGCAATTATTCCGCCATTCCCTTTACCTTCATTCTCGTCTCTTTATCTGGTTCGGGAATCTGTAATTTTCAACAGTCAGGTTTTTAACAGAAAAGCCCAGAACGACAGGCTGAGTCCCCGGGAAGCGACGCCAGGAACCACATCCAGCATTTCTGTTGTGTTTCACAACACCGGAGAGATCGCTCTCAGATGAGTTGAGACAGCTGTCCTGTTTAAGGCATTCATCTATGAGACTGAACTGTCGGGACTGAGCCAGCTCCAAGACTCCATACAGGATAATTAATTAAATACGAGCAGGGAGTCATGGCCTGGATGCAGCAAACCACTTAAAATATAATATTTCTTAACATCAGAAAAGCTAAACAAAGGCATATCCCTTAATAAATATAACCACACGACTGACAGAGATCATGTTGAGGATTTGTTTATCTGCAAAACCTGGAGGGCCGGTTGGAACATATGAGTCAGATCTCGCGATGCAGAACCTCGAGAGAGACCCACGCGTGTTTCTCTGTGGGCTCAAACCGCTCTAAATGGTAGTGGACCACCTTGCTTGCCGAGCCCGGAATGTAATTCAACTGCTAAAATAAGCCCCGTCCGTGATTATTGGAAGTAGCAGCGCAGGAAAAAGAGACCGGAGCTATTGACCAGGGGCGAGACACACGGCGAAGTCTAAACTCCGCGGATCTCACCCGGGTGTCCATAAATATGGGGCATGTGAGCGTTTACACCACCGAAAGGCATGACAAGCATCCGCCTGAGGATATATAGGCCACACATGTCAGACCCATAAATAGTCCCTCCAATGACAGGAGAGAAAAATGCCCAAATTAGCGATGATGCTGACAGCGAACAAAGAGCAGTTCAGTTCAGCTCTGCTGTTGTTGCTCAAGAAAGCCATTTACACTGTCAGGGCCCTTTGGGAAGCTGAAATAAAACGTGTATCTGCTTTTCATTTGTTTGTTAGTGAGGAACACACAACGAGATTTCAGTTAAATATTCAATAAAGCCTATAAATATGGCAGATTTGTCCTTCAGTACTGAGGCGTTTCCTCTATCATAGGCTGAGGCCTTTAGTTCGGCATTAATTCAGGATGAAGCTTATTCCACAGCCTTCTTTCAGTAAGTAATATACACCTGGAATTCTGGGAGAATCCCGGTATGCTTTGTTTAATAGATTTTGATTTTAACATATTCATTTTATGTTTTTACACCATATTGCACCATGTTACTACGACATTATATTCCCTAATGAAGACAAAGCATTAAACTGACTGTTATTCTTAGATTAAATTGTATTCCCACCGTGTTCTCGTTTATGTCCAAACCATCAAAAATACTTATTAATTTCTAAAATGTTTTGAATAATGAAATATAAATCAAACCAAAGCGTAAGTAGCAGCTCCTGTTTCCGGATGGTTCCTGTATACAGGCTTCATTGAATTTTTCCTGGATGTTTAAGATCCCAGCTGATTCCCTGTTGGTCTCGTGCAGCTACGCAATTTCGAGTCACATGGGATCCCTTCTATTTCGATTATGGTCACATTCTTATTGTATTTAATTTCATATATTTATTTATTGAAAACAGGGGGTTATCTTACAATAAGATTGACTGCTTTGGTACCTAATAAACACAACTCACACTGTTGGTTTCATTATGTAAAAGGCATCTAGATTTGTAGGCAACATTAGGTGGGAATCATAGATTTAATTTAGATTTTTGTTTAATTTAAACAAAAATGCTTTTTTTCTTGAAATAAACATTATGCAGAACATTTCACTCACACACTGGTAGATTTTAATCAACACCCAGCGCTGCCTTAACATGTCTTGAAATGGCATGAATATGTCCTGTATCTCTGCTATTATACTCTGGGCTCTGAGACTTTAAGAGGTTTCTGTCATGAATATCGGCTGAAATGAGGTAGAGAAAGCAGGCCGTCACACGGCCGCAGGAGCCGGGAACCAGAGGCCTATACTCACATTTTAGTTTGTAAATCACTGGGACTGTCGGCCTCCTGCTGAAATACCGAGAGTGTTAAAGGCAAACTGAGATTTCAAAGTCTAAGCAGTAATCTTGTGGCGGGCAGGGCCCTCTGTGGACAGCGCTGTGTCCGCTCTGCCTTCCGAACGGAACGGGTCACAGAGGCAAACTCATCATGGGATCTTCATCTGCTGCTGGCTGACTGGTGCGTAAAGGAGGGACAGGACAGGTTGTTTCTGATCTCGGGGTCCATTCAGGAGACACATTTAACCTCTATCTTTCAGGGCACAAGGCCTGCTTAAAAAGCAGTTATAGGCTGACCGAGGGACACTAAAAGTGAATTCAAACACAAAGATAATGTCATATGTTTCACCTCATTTTAGTAGCTACATGGTATAATGTGACGAGGTGTTACGGTTTGTTTGATTGGTTGTTATGATGTGCGGCTGACATGATGGGTTTTAAATGTCAAATGTATTTGTTATTTGTCAAATGTCTTATGTGTTATATATTTATACTTATTTTGATTGTTAATTCGTGTCGTACTATGGCTGCTTCGAGAAGCTTTGCACACAAGCATTTCACTCACATGTCTTGCACCTGTGTATTGGTGACAAGTGGCGTGACAATCAAAGTGATTGATTTGATCTGATTTGATTTGACTTGATTCCGCAGGAGGTTGTGGGAGGAAGGATTTTGGGCCCTGTTTTGCGATACTGGTCCCAGTCACCGCATTTTAGTCCCAGTTTGGGTTAGGGTTAGGTAGCTGTCTATTTCTCGACTCGGGGAATCCTGTTAGACGAATTAGCCTTTTTTGGCTTAGTTTACGGGCCTAAACATAATTTATGGCTTCATATTCTTCATAAAACATGGACACAGAGAATGAATCACGTTCTGTACTTTTCCATGGCTAAACTGCTAAACAAAGGATGTTTAATGATTTGTTGCCAAAATAGTAATTAAATGATTTGATGAGTTCAACAACCAGCTAACAAACTGCTTAGTTCAATAAACCCATGCGAAAATGAGCTGACAGTTTTATACCATTTGTACTTTGTGGGTATCGTAATTCCTGAAATGTTCTGTGATTGGTCAGACCTGACTGGCCGTCTGTGATAGCTAGGATCTCCCCAGTGGGCTGAAGGGTTTGTGGGCCACCAAAATTCATCATAGGGGACACACCTCACCATCATGTCACGGGGGGGGGGGGGGGGGGGTCTTGTGATGCCCCCCTTGTCAGTGATACACGATTCTTTCTCCCCACCTTGTTGTTGGATTAAATGAAACTGAAAATCTGAAAAAAAAATTCAAAATTCCCAGATTGAGTGGCCTGTCAGAGGAAAATGTACCAATGTGTACCGTTAAGGGTCCAATTACCTGTCAGTGGGGCTGTACCCCCAAGGGTCTGTCAAATGCAACCTAGCTGTAGGTAATTCTACCTTCTGAGGTACAGAAATTGACTTTAAAGTTGTTTGGACCTTGGAGAACAACCCTGTGGCAGGGCTGCACCCCTTGTAGCAGACCTGTGATTATTTACATATTTCTGACGTAAAGGAAACATAGAAATACAGGAAGTAAATTTTGATTTGGTCATGTTTTTCAAGGGGAAATTATCCCCCTCCCTCTCCAAGATCCCACCCTCCTGATCGAAAAAAAAAATCATGATGGGGCACACCCAGCTGCCAGGGGGCCTGTGTGGACCAAAATGCAGAACCGCTTTTTAATCACAGTCCAGGTCTGGGGTTAGCCATAAGGGTGTGACTTCATTACCAAAACATCCACAGTGTCCAGCAACAAACGGACTTTTCCGCTGATGAACGGCCTTTTCCCTGCAGAAACATAAACAGGAATGACTGCTCAGCCAAAACCGGCAATTGGTCAAGAGGAAATGAATAAGCCCAGGAAAGAGGGGGCCGCCATTCCAAGACACATTCGTAATGGAAGCAAAGGACAGGGGAGCGACAGAGCAAGAGCGTCTGTAACGAGGGAGCCTGACACTCCAGAGGCGGAAAGCGGAGGGGCTGTGGCACCCTAACCCTTCTGCAATCAGAAACAAGCTGGTTTTACCACAACAGTCAACGAAGGCCGTATATTCAGCACTGACATGCAGCTGGTGCTCCCTCTAGTGGAATTTACAGAACATTTTCCAGCTTGATCTGTGTAATTGTGATATCTTTACAATAATGCAGTGTAACCATATGCGCTAATATTATTGCGGCTCGTTTGCATCATAGAACGAAGATCACTGCATATAATAAATGTTTACATCCATTCAGCTTCCATACTGCCAATCTAGAACAGTCGTTATCATACATAGCAAATTCATAATGAAATACATTTTTTTCATATTGTAGGCCTAATTGTATGTAAGTATTCCAAGTAAATTTATTTTTTTGTTTTTCATGCATTTCATTCTATGACTAACAGCTAACCCTAACCTATATGCTATTCAGAGCAGGGGCGGTTTGAGCTAGTTCTTAAATATTACAGCTAAATGCAGATATTGAGCTTTAAAAAGCAAACACGTCCGTTTCCTGCTCTCCTGTCAAGCGCGCGTCTTCTTAGCGACGTGGGAGCGTTTCTATGGTAACCGCAGAGACGTGACGGGTGAGATCGCAGCAACATCTCCAGAGTACGAGATTCAAGATTTTGTTTGTCACATGCAGAGTTACACTGGAGCAACTTGCAGTGAAATGAAAATATGGCTGGTTCCTGCAGAAAGGGGAGTACGTAAATTAAAGTAAAATGGGGTATGAATAGAAGATTAATAAAAGGCTATGTATAAAAATAGTATACAGAGTCAGTGTGTAAAATAGCATTATATACAGTGTACAGTGTACAGTGTACAGTGTGCTCCATTAAAGAGCCGCACAGAATAGGGATGGAAAAGCGTTAATGAAGCCATGAAAGTACAAGCGAATTTTTTACTGCCGATGTAATTCTGCTGAGATGATTCTAGAATATCTATCCAAAGAGAATTTAACTGATCGATCAAAATGACTAAGTATCCCTGATGTGGAATAATGAGCTAATAACATAAAGGTGAATTCTGTGGGTATTGCGTCTGATCTGACCTTGACGTCGGACTGTTGGCACAGAAAAAAGCAGAGATCGAAATACCAGTTTTGCGTCACACATCCATGCTTTGGAGTCGAACCCTGCTTTCACCCGGCTGTGTGCCTTTGCATGTTCTCCCTGCGTACTGTGTGCTTCAATCTGCCGACAGGTAAATTAGTGTTTGTGCCCTGTGATCAGGGGCTTCTGGGGGGGGGGGCTTTATACCCCCCTGACTTACCGGCATGCACCACACCATGATTAGTACAGCACTTCCTGACAAAGATATTTGTGATAACATGTTTGCCAAAAGTCAGTCTAAGGGCCCTGCATGTATACATTTATACGCAGAGGTAGCCAGTCTAAGGGCACTGCATTTATACATTTCTACGCAGAGGTAGCCAGTCTAATGGCACTGCATGTATACATTTCTATGCAGAGGTAGGTAGTCTAAGGGCACTGCATGTATACATTTATACGCAGAGGTAGCCAGTCTAAGGGCACTGCATTTATACATTTCTACGCAGAGGTAGCCAGTCTAATGGCACTGCATGTATACATTTCTATGCAGAGGTAGGTAGTCTAAGGGCACTGCATGTATACATTTATACGCAGAGGTAGCCAGTCTAAGGGCACTGCATTTATACATTTCTACGCAGAGGTAGCCAGTCTAATGGCACTGCATGTATACATTTCTACGCAGAGGTAGGTAGTCTAAGGGCACTGCATGAATACATTTCTACGCAGAGGTAGCCAGTCTAAGGGCACTGCATTTATACATTTCTACGCAGAGGTAGCCAGTCTAATGGCACTGCATGTATACATTTCTACGCAGAGGTAGGCAGTCTAAGGGCACTGCATGTATACATTTATACGCAGAGGTAGCCAGTCTAAGGGCACTGCATGTATACATTTCTACGCAGAGGTAGGCAGTCTAAGGGCACTGCATGTATACATTTATACGCAGAGGTAGCCAGTCTAAGGGCACTGCATGTATACATTTCTACGCAGAGGTAGCCAGTCTAATGGCACTGCATGTATACATTTCTATGCAGAGGTAGGCAGTCTAAGGGCACTGCATGTATACATTTCTACGCAGAGGTAGGCAGTCTAAGGGCACTGCATGTATACATTTCTACGCAGAGGTAGGCAGTCTAAGGGCACTGCATGTATACATTTCTACTCATAGGTAGGCAGTCTAAGGGCACTGCATGTATACATTTCTACTCATAGGTAGGCAGTCTAAGGGCACTGCATGCATACATTTCTACTCATAGGTAGGCAGTCTAAGGGCACTGCATGTATACATTTCTACGCAGAGGTAGCCAGTCTAAGGGCACTGTATGTACACATTTCTACTCATAGGTAGGCAGTCTAAGGGCACTGCATGTATACATTTCTACGCAGAGGTAGCCAGTCTAAGGGCACTGTATGTACACATTTCTACGCAGAGGTAGCCAGTCTAAGGGCACTGCATGTACACATTTCTACTCATAGGTAGGCAGTCTAAGGGCACTGCATGTATACATTTCTACTCATCGGTAGGCAGTCTAAGGGCACTGCATGTATACATTTCTACTCATAGGTAGGCAGTCTAAGGGCACTGCATGTATACATTTCTACTCATAGGTAGGCAGTCTAAGGGCACTGCATGTATACATTTCTACTCATCGGTAGGCAGTCTAAGGGCACTGCATGTATACATTTCTACTCATAGGTAGGCAGTCTAAGGGCACTGCATATATGCATTTCTATGCAGAGGTAGCCAGTCTAAGGGCACTGCATGTATACATTTCTACTCATAGGTAGGCAGTCTAAGGGCACTGCATGTATGCATTTCTATGCAGAGGTAGCCAGTCTAAGGGCACTGCATGTATACATTTCTACTCATAGGTAGGCAGTCTAAGGGCACTGCATGTATACATTTCTACTCATAGGTAGGCAGTCTAAGGGCACTGCATGTATACATTTATACGCAGAGGTAGCCAGTCTAAGGGCACTGCATGTATACATTTCTACGCAGAGGTAGCCAGTCTAATGGCACTGCATGTATACATTTCTATGCAGAGGTAGGCAGTCTAAGGGCACTGCATGTATACATTTCTACGCAGAGGTAGGCAGTCTAAGGGCACTGCATGTATACATTTCTACGCAGAGGTAGGCAGTCTAAGGGCACTGCATGTATACATTTCTACTCATAGGTAGGCAGTCTAAGGGCACTGCATGTATACATTTCTACGCAGAGGTAGCCAGTCTAAGGGCACTGCATGTATACATTTCTACTCATAGGTAGGCAGTCTAAGGGCACTGCATGCATACATTTCTACTCATAGGTAGGCAGTCTAAGGGCACTGCATGTATACATTTCTACGCAGAGGTAGCCAGTCTAAGGGCACTGTATGTACACATTTCTACTCATAGGTAGGCAGTCTAAGGGCACTGCATGTATACATTTCTACGCAGAGGTAGCCAGTCTAAGGGCACTGTATGTACACATTTCTACGCAGAGGTAGCCAGTCTAAGGGCACTGCATGTACACATTTCTACTCATAGGTAGGCAGTCTAAGGGCACTGCATGTATACATTTCTACTCATCGGTAGGCAGTCTAAGGGCACTGCATGTATACATTTCTACTCATAGGTAGGCAGTCTAAGGGCACTGCATGTATACATTTCTACTCATAGGTAGGCAGTCTAAGGGCACTGCATATATGCATTTCTATGCAGAGGTAGCCAGTCTAAGGGCACTGCATGTATACATTTCTACTCATAGGTAGGCAGTCTAAGGGCACTGCATGTATGCATTTCTATGCAGAGGTAGCCAGTCTAAGGGCACTGCATGTATACATTTCTACTCATAGGTAGGCAGTCTAAGGGCACTGCATGTATACATTTCTACTCATAGGTAGGCAGTCTAAGGGCACTGCATGTATGCATTTCTATGCAGAGGTAGCAAAGCACCTTTTCCTGTCCTAAGAGACTTTTAACCTCCAGGAAAATCACACTCTGTCTCCACCAAAATTCCCGTGCGTGACGAGTGAAGGTTCAGCCAAATGAAACTGAGCGGCGTTTTTAAGCACGCCCTTGGGAAAGGCAGCGCTGTTCTGGGTGGAGCTGGTAAAAAAAGGGGGCATTTTGTTTGGCAGGGAAATCCTCCCAACATGGTGATGTCACTTCCTGCACATCCTGAACTTCTCTCAGCTGGGGACGTAAGTTAACTGCTCCTCTTGGCCCTGAAGCTGAGCTGGCTGTGGTGATGCAGGCCGGATTTTTGGTTGGTGCTGTGTCTGTTGCAGAAGCAGAAGAACGCCGCCAATGGCAGAACATCCCGGGTAATGGAGTGGAGGGGTCATTTCAGGTCATCTCTACGTTCTCCCTGCCAATCCCAGCTCTGCCCTGAACCAGTGCTTAAGGCTGAGGAACGCAGCCAATGGCAGAACATCCCAGGTAATGGAGTGGAGGGGTCATTTCAGGTCATCTCTACGTTCTCCCTACTAATCCCAGCTCTGCCCTGAACCAGTGCTTAAGGCTGAGGAACGCAGCCGTTACGGTCCTGACAGGCCCAATGTCATGTTATCAGGAACGTTTCGTCCTTTCAGATTCTGTATTGTCTGCTGAAGTCTGTCGGCTCCAGTGTCGGGAGAAAAGAGAGTCTGCATCTGTTCCCAAATCTCTCTTTCATGGGGGTCAAGCAAAGGTCCTCCGAGATAAAAGCCTGTTAACGCAGCGCATGCGGCGATGCCCTGACTCCATTTCCTCACAATCAAACACTCATAAATGAAGCGAAATAAAACAGAGGGGGGGGGCTGTAAGTACCCCCCTCCCACACACACACACACAGAAAGACAGAGTACAGTGGGTAGGCTGAAAAAGGGCTTGATTTTTTAAAAGAAAAACATGTTGAACTATAGGAGCAAATAATAATAATAATAATAATAAAAGAATCACACATGATATTGTGTGATATTAAGCCAGACCTCACAGCTGCTCAGCAGTCAAACCTGTCCCATCTCTAACCAGCCACACAGAATGTGATCATCAGACACAACACATATACATATACATTCTCCTATGATGGTATATATACAGTATATATATATATATACACACAAACACACACACACACACACAATACAATAATACAAGCCCCAAACCCTAAGCACTGGGAGGAAAGGTTATACTGGTTCAATTATGGTGATACTGGCTTGAAGATTGGCTTTAAGTAGAACAGAAATCCAGTGACAGGACAGCATGCAGAAGCATAATCGGATACACTTGTAGCAATTAACCACCGAGTTAGAAAGAATCCCATTCATTAGCATAGCGCGCGGCTTCCATATTTATCAAAGCTCTCGTGCAGGATAATCTGCCACTTCGGTAAGGTGACCACTGACACCACAGGAGGAAGAAAGAAATGAGAAAATAACTTGAGACATATTCATAGCTGAATCACACCAAATCATGTCAGGTTGAAATCCTTCAAATAGGAGCGAGAGACACCATCAATCACTTCCCAGTGTCATTATCCTGATCCCAGCAATACCATCGCCCAGCATCAGGCCAGACTGTTATTGCTATTGCCGGGTTTCCTTCGCTCCAGAAGACTGAATTTACGGCACAGACTGGGGGCTCGGATAGGAAGCTGGCCAGTCCGTCCTAGAAACAACTTGCTCTTTACCCGTTTAAAAACTACTGAAGCAAGAACAGAAGCCTGTAAGTTGTTCATCTACCTGATCGTGCACATGGACATTGTTCCGCAAAATGCCCCACTACTCTGTAGACTGTATCCGATGTCTTTCCCATGACCTTCAGTGACAAACCCCAATACTACTGCAAATTGTGCAGTCCATGGTTCACAATTTCCTTCCACGAGTGTTTTATGTATGTGGAACTTTCCGATAATGCGTAGCTGTACGATTATTTTTAATTCCGCCACGTGAGGGCAGTATTGTTCCATCTGTAATGCGTATGACCCGTAATCTGCTTTCCGCGCTACCTCAGCAGAGACCTCTGCAATTATATGCCTGTTGACGGCGATAACCTGATTTTACATGCACAAAAATGTAAATGTGAGCGAACGTAAAGCGGAACTAAGATATCGTGCCGATGAAAATGGCCCGTACGTTATTCAGGGCCCCAGACATTTCCCCAAAATTAAAAATACATTGTGCGTCTTGAATTATGAATTAGCATGTGGGTAGGCCATATGTATCGACTAATAAAACAAGTTCTGCCGTCTTATATTGTTAGTAACACTGTAAAAGTTTTTAAGGCATCTGCGGTTGAAATACACAGTAAGGGGCAAGGACAGATGGGGGCCTTGGCTGTGTCGTATCCTACAGTCCATGCACATCCTGCAGGTCCTGCACGATCACCACGGCAGAGAGAGAGAATTCTCTGCAAATTAGCGAGTCGTATGATGGCCGTGAAGATGGAAACGCTGCGGGTCGCATTAAAATTTAATTTTTCTGGATGCTGCTTAATGTGATCCCACTCTGTTAATGCGCAACCCAGAAGCGCCTCTTTTGCGGGAAATCCGTCTCAGAAACGGGACCTCCAGCGGAGTTGTCTTGAAAAGCTGCTGTAGCGAAGTTTAGCAAAAGGTTACAATGGTAAATAGCTATGTAAGAAAAAGAGAGCAAAACATAAATAAATGCATATGCAAGCGAATATGAGGATGGATGGATGGATGGATGGATGGATAGATAGAAAACCAAGCTGTAGTAGAGATTAGTGGTCTCACAAACATCACTGGACTTTATGTCACACACCTGTGTTAGGAGTAAACACACACACACACGCATACACACACACATACACGCACGCACGCACATGCACACATACACACACAGACATACACACACACATACATGCACGCACATGTAGGGTAAACATATCCTTATGGGGACCGCTCATTCATTTCAATGGGAAAAATGCTAATGCTAACTATGACAACCTTAACCCCTACCCTGCCCTAACCATAACCATAAGTTACCTAACAAAATACAAGAGTTTTTGCATTTTTAGTTTTTTCATAGCAGTCACTGATTGTTATAAAATAGAGTTTTCCCTTATGGGGACCAGATAACCGGTCCCCATAAGGGAAAAAAAAACGGATATTTATCACGTTATGGGGATATTATGTCCCCATAAGGATAGGTAAACCTGTTCACACACACACACATTCACACACATGCACACACACACACACACACACACCTGTTTATTCACCTAAAGTTCCTTTCGTCAAGGATATTAAAAAGTGACGGCTCCCATTTGTACCCTGTAGAGGCCATTAAAGCAGACAGTTAAGACGATTCCCCCCCTCTCGCTCTCCCACATGCGGCTGCTGCCTCATCACGGGCCAGATATCGTACCTTAGCAGCGGCGATCACAGCTCTTTAAAGCCACACATGAAGTGGGCATGAATGGGCTGTTAGTGCCATTAACCTCAGCAGGACGGTGGTCTCCCTGGGGCCGGGCTGGGGGCTGCATGCTGTTGTTTGACAAGGAGCAATAGCTCCCAGGGGCCCGAGGGCCAAACAAATGAAGCCCCCAGAGGTGGGTTTGGATTGAGCCTTGCTCTTCATGCGTGATGCTGATTAATATCCTCTCCTGCTGACCCAATTCTGCAGGGAGGCAGGAGCTGAGAATGGAGTGCAAATTTGGTCCTGAGGCTTGGCTAATATAGCTAGCGCATGCTAACCTGAGTGACCTACAGAAATCCCATCCGTGGGTGACTCCCGGCCAGGAATTCCCGTTTCTCCTGTTATCGGTGGGACGGCACCACGAGCATTTTTTCCTGACCTTATTTTTAATGGGACTTGGTGAAAACCCTTCAAAAATGTATTTTGGCCCCGCAGCTAAACGCTAGTCCGGCTGCTTTGTGTGACTTAGAGCCTTTCGCAGGGCTGTTGCCCGAGGTCACAGGAATCTCATTTGGATCATGCACTTAGATGCTGGGCAGCAGCCCGTTTGGTAAAGATTAGAAGAAGTAATTTCGCTGAACCGCTTTTCAAACAGCGAGTAAACACAAATGACGACTAGCGGCGGGGCGGCTCGATGAAGGATTTCCCAGACGATGGCGAGCGTTTTGGGACCATGGCCGTCCTCAGATCGAGTTTGTTTACTGGCTCTCCCAGTAGGAAGACTTTGGACTGAACTGCTGCCTCTTCTTTTTTCCAAAATCCAAGGAGTGCGGCATGTGAGGAGACTTCACAGCGAGACGCGGTGATGCAGTGACCAGGGGTGGAGGATACGGTGCTTTAAAATGGGAGATGTTTGCCTGAAGGTCCATGTCACTCTGGGGATCGAGAGCAAAGTGACCAGGGTCTGGAACTTAGATTCCTTCCACCTGTACCTTGTCTTCTGTTATGTATAAATGACTGTTTTCCAGGGACAGATTCATCCATCTGGGGGCTCTCGGCTGATCTGGCTAGGAGGCTCCCCGGCAAGCCATGGGAGGTACTTTCTGGGAATTTAAAGAGTTTAAAATGATGTAAAACCAGTAATCTGCTTCTTAGCGTGGGGTGCAGGTGGTAAAAATTACCGAGCCGGGCGTGGGGATGGCAGTAAAAATAACTGAGCCGGGGGTGATGCAGGAGGTAAAAATCACCGAGCCGGGTGGTGGTGCTGAGGGCGGTAAAAATCACCGAGTCGGGTGCTGGTGCTGAGGGCGGTAAAAATCACCGAGCCGGGTGGTACTGGGGGTAAAACCTGCTGATGAGCCCCCAGCTACACCCAAGCACAGCTGTACATGAATCCACCCCCGACTCGTTTCCTCATCTGCCGGCAGGTTACGTGCTCTGTGCCCCCCCGTCCGCTTGCTCTGAAAGGGCAGTTTTCTCTTCCTATTTGCTTAGCCTGTGTCTGAGTGCTGGCATCCCCGAGCCCGTGTCCCCCGGGAAGGACAGTGCTCCCCAGATAACGAGCCCGTCCAGCTCCGTGTCACATGCTTCTGTTCATGTCTGTAACCAGCAGCTGCTTCACGAAGCTCTAAGATAGTGTGGGTCTCTTTGACGGACAATTCTGTCCATTTGCTCTCCTTTGAAATAATACAATATAAAGAATAACGTCAATGAATTAAACATCCCTCCATTTAACGTCAATGCATGCAACATCACTGCATTTCTCAAAGGCAAAAGCAAGAAGTTAGGGGCGATGGTGTGCAACAGAGTTTGATATTGTGGGGGGGGGGGCACAGCGAAATAATACAGAAGCAAAGGTCTATTGGTAGCATGGACGAATTATGTCAAAATGAAATATCGGGATGGATGTATTTGTCGACAAAGACTGCAGCAAATGCCCTGGACCTCCCAGGCTGGTGGGGGGGCAGCTCAGGCATGGTCGTCCCCTGTCCTGGGGCCTCTGCTTCTGCAGAAACAGGCTGGGCATGGCGGGGATGCCGTTTGGAAACAGCTATCAAACTCCACTGATAGGATTACAGGAATCATTATTGTACGGAACACAGAGCAGGGAGCTGTGTCACTCTCCCTATCGATCCATCTATCTAAATGAAATATTTCTGGCATTGTCATGGTTTAAATAGATAATAATTTAAATAGAGGAGCTAATGGAGAACATGTCTACTCGCTACGCTCTGATAAGATGTTAAACAGTTTGTTCAGAGGCCCTGCCAGCTGCTTCCTTGAGCTTCCCGTTCCGGAAACTCCCTACAGTTAGACGTAAATTGGCCTGTTTTGAAAATAGCCTTATTTTGCACGTGCACAGAATGTCCATCGCCATGAGGGTTCATATTCCAAAAGTACAATACATACATTCTTCAGTTGGTGCTTTCTTCAATTATACATCTAAAACTGCAGTTTCAATACAGAATGTCTTCCGAAAGCATCTTGGAACAACGGTACAGCGCTGCACAGTGCTTTTTTTCATTATCTTTGTGTAAATTTGACACTAAATAACAGAACCTGCATGAACTTCTGTCCTTTTAAGATGAGTCCTCCTATCCTCATCCACTGCTCTCTAAGTTTAAGGTTAACAAACATATCGGGAAGAGCTTCATAACTCCATGCGCTTTAGCGTGAATTCAGGCGGAATTCTGGGAATTCTTAGCGAAAGGCCAGAATATGTCAAAGGAAACATTGCGGTCTGTGGCGCAGTGGGTCGAACATACAGATAAATCGATGGCAGTCATGGTGTCCTACACGCTGATGGGCCCTTGAGTCGGAGCCACACGTTTGCTCAGGGCATCACGCCAGAGGCAATTAGTGAAATAATTTATTCACTAGGGAATAATTCAGTGTGGTTCAGGATGCGGAGTCTGTGCGGCACAGTGATGTCAACCCTGGGCCCTTGAGCAAGACCCTTAGCCCCCACATCCCCCCAGGACTGGCTGGCCCTGTTTTCACGATTGCCTGTCGCTCTGGATAAAAGCATCGACTCAATATTAAAAAAAAAACGTAAACGTGAACAGAAAAGTCCTAATGAAAAGGAACAGAAAGCCAAGCTACGGAGAGTGCTGGGGTAGGGGATCTCCCAGGGGTCTCCATAGCCGGCAGCCCCCAGTGGGAGACGTGGCTGGATGGGAGTGAGAATCAGAGGACACTCGCCCCCACCCCCCCCCAGGACAAGAGACCCTGAGCCGCCCTGGCAGAGCGGAACAACGACAAAGTGTTTAAAAAGGTTCATATGTTCTGCAGGTGTTTTTAATCATTGCAATATGACATTGTAAAGACTAATTTATTAGCCTTTTTACTACAGGACATACTGCACATCTGGTGGGATTTGGGGTTTTGGGGTGCTGTCCCCAGTGCTGCTCAAAGCCCATCTGCTGCCCTAGGCCAGTTTCACGGCCGTCGCCCCCTGTCTGAGACAAAGTGAAATCGCCTGGCTAAGTCAGCGCCCCCTCAGAAGATGGTGCCCTAGGCCAGCTTCACCGCTGGCGCCCCCTGTCTGAGACAAAGTGAAATGGCAGGGTAATTGGCACAGGGTGAAAACACCACGGTTACGTGTCACCATGGTCACATGTCACCACTGGCATATGTACACGGATGCAGCGAAATGCAAACCACACAAGAAGAGAGATGATACCAATGCAGTCCTCACAAACACAGAGGCAAAGTTACTCCTAGGTACCGTCACACTGACAGAAAGTGTGTCTATGGGATATTCCTGAAGATCCACGATATTCCTGAGAAATGAGCGTCTGATGTGTCCCTCAGAGGGCTGGAAGGTGCCAGGTGCCCTGTACTGTTTCACTTTGTCTGGCTCCTGCATGGCCATGTTTGAACAGCCCAAGTCAAGCGAGTGTGAGAGTCACGCGAGCTTTTGTGTGCTCAAATGTCAGCAGTTGGCTGCAGCTCTCTCTTGAAAGGTTACCTTACACTCTTGGAGTGTGCGTCTAACGCTCTGGGCGGCCAGGCAGCATTAAGACACTACAACAGCAAAGGGTTGCTTTAGTGCTTTTAGTGTAATAATGGTGCTATTTTGCACCCAGCTTTTGAGCAGTCTTTTTGTACATAGAATTTTATCTTTTATTCATCCTTTGTTTTTATCCTACTACCCCCTCCTAATTTTACTGAATTAAATTAAATTAAATGAAATTTTATTTATCAGTAACACTTTTCTTGAGGGGGCACAAATTATGTAGTAGTACACTCTTACTTAATGTATTAATTAACCAGTAACTAAGTGTTACTTATGTACTGATCCCATGTTCGTTAATCAGTAATCAATCATGACGATTCATGTATTTCATGTGGGAAACATATTAGCTCCCAACTTGTTCTAGAGTAGTAACTGAGTAACTAAGGTATTTGTATCCCCTCAAGTAAAGTGTTACCGATTTATCTACGTGCTCTTTTTTTTGCACAGTCACAGCAGTCGGACGGATTTTCCTTTCACCGTGAGTCGCGGCAGTATAACTGTGCAAACCTTGAATCTTTGGTGCACGAACGGTCAGACAACGTTAGTAAAATGTGTTCCCGTGTTGTCTGCCTGACTATGCTGATTACCTGCTGGGAAGGAAGCATCTCGTGGTCTCCTCAGTCTGTAATAGGTGCCTAAGACACCGGAACAGAAACCAGAAATGTGGCAGACTGGCCTGAAATTCCCCAATCCTGTCGCTGGCCGTGAGTCTGATGGAGGGTGGGGGGGGGGGGAGGGGGGGGGAGCACAAGCCCACAAACAGCGGTGAGTCTGTTACTCATTTGACAGAAACAATACAGAGAAACCAAGAATGTAGAGTCCAAGGAAAATCAATAATGGTTGAAGAAACGCTTAGAAACACGGTCATAAATGCACCTCTGTGTGACATAAAGCAGAGCCTTATACTCGCTACATTAGCATGCGAAGCCATGGAATGTGTAAAAACCCCTTTCAAGCACATCTCACTACCCCGAAGCCTTCATTGCCTATTCTGTTAATTTAAATATAATTAATATATAGTATTTATGAGTAGCACAAATCCACGTGACCCTTTTGTTTATAAATTCCTCTGCATTTGTGTGTTATGGCCCAACGTCAGCAGTGCAAACAGGCAGCAGATAGAAGATTCAATGACTCCATGGGAGATATTTAACTGATGCATTCTTTCTATAATGGTGAAAAAGAAGCATATAATGTATGTAAGACTGAGCTACATTTGTGTTGCTAAGGGCACATCTTTGTGTCGCCATAACAACGGCTCTGAGGTTTATTTATAGTTGGCGACGATGCAGTTTCCTAGACCACGCACACGGGGACCGCTGAAATCTAGGTGATAATTCTTTTGAGAGACAGAGAATTGACACCAGATCGGATTAACCAGAAACTGGGGCAATCCCTAGAGTATTCTGTACTTCTGGGTTTCAGTTCACACCGTCGCCCACTGCGTGGTTTTTCGCAGCAATGCATGTAATTGCACTTTTGTTTTCAGTATGCGTGCGTGTCGTGTACGCGCAACATCAAATCACGACTTTCATTCTTCAATCTCATATTTTACATAATCAAAACCTGAAAAACTATATTGGTCCTCAGTGGACGAGCAGAATCATCTGAAGACCTAGTCTGCTGGTCTACTATTTATTTATTGTAATTAGACATGATTGTCAGAGGAGACCGATCTGAATCCAATAGTCCTGTCCTACATTTTTGTTTTAGTTCTCATAGTCCCAAAAGATTGGTTTCCCACTGTCATCCGTGGAAGTATTTTGCATGTCAGAGCGTGCAAATATCTGATATTGGCAACAATTAATCACACCCTTCAAAATCCATGTGTTTGACTCATATATTGATGTTATGCAAGGCTAAATTAGATAGATAGATAGATAGATAGATGGATGGATGGATGGATGGATGGATGGATGTTCAGCATTCTTATCCTAATCTCAGGACAGACATTGATGTCTGATTCCGGTCCCTGTCACATGTCCCCGAGTCTAAAACTCTCCAGGCTGGTGACACACTCTTAATGTCCTGTGTGACAGACAAGATGCACATGACACATCATTAAGGGGACAAAGGGGGGGGGGGGGGGACGTCACCCGCCTGGCTCTGCGTTCCGGGTCTCCCTCACAGCCAGGTCACACAAACTGACAGGTCTGATGAGACCGGAGTCGAGAATCACAGGCAAACGGAGACGCAAAGCATCCTCAGCCACCCCCCTCTGGCTTCCTGCAGGCCCCACATTCCATAATTCATAACCTATATTCTGGGTTTTATTGTCCATGGTTGCCAGGTTAAGGTCAGGTTGCCACGCTATTCACATTTTTCACTCCCTTTTGCACGTTTGCTATTTCCGCATAGTCCTACTTTGGGATGGTGGAGGTGATCTTGTCTCTATATGCTGAACACTATGAGAAGCAATTCTGGCTGTCAGCTCATTTAGTTCTGATCAGTTTTCAGTACAGCAGAGTTATAGCAGTACTGCATGCTCAGAGGGCCGGGAAGATTCCCTGTCGGGAGGCCATTACAGGGTAGGCGCTCGTGCACACAGTCCCACAATAAAGGGAACTCAGGGTCAGTCACGCACCAAAATGCATGTTTTCTGAGCAGAAGTTGGAAAATGGAGTTTCCAGGGAAACCTTTGGAAAACATGCAAAGACGCATCAGACAGTCAGAGCCGAAGTCTGGATTGCACAGCCCGCCCCCCTGAAAATGCTGAGAGGCGTGGAATGAAGCGTTCCTCCAAGGAGCTACAGGAGAGTCCGGTGTCCCTGCCCAGCTCGGAAAGGCAGAATCCAACATCAGACTCTATTAGGCTCCAGGAAAGTCCATAATTTACACCTTCATCCGAGGATAAGGGATGGATTTGACCTCATGGCCACATTTCCGGTGTAAATGTGCTTTTCCTCAGCAGTAGGAGACACGTAGGAGTGCAAACAGACAGAGCTGCTGCACGTCTCACCTAAAACTTCCAAAAGTAGCTGAAGTGAACTGAAACATACAGCTACAGTAATTAATAAAGAGAGAGAGCAGGCGGCGATGATGCTTCGCAAACGAGGTACAGTGTTATCTCCTCTGCACCGATACAATTAGCATGTGACACAATTGAGTGAAATACAAGGTATTTATATAATAACCTGGACTCATCTAGACCAGGAACTACACCATAAGAAGGATGACAGTAGTATGGTGCTTCCAGTGTAAAACCAAGAGAACTGATGTATTTATCCAATGAACGTCCGCTTCTGGAACAGGCCAGTGGTGAATGATGCACTTTTTATCAGCTTCAGATGCAGTCCAAGTCCAGGACGGGTATATTTAGATGTGAGGGCGGCTGCCCTGACCACACTCTGGGGTTCTGTCCTAGAATCCGGGAAAAGATGAAAAAAGGCAGGAAATATAGCAGAATCTTTTTTGGGACTCTAAAGAAGTAGTTTTCTGAAGAACATCAAGCCATAGATCTTAGGTTTAAACAAAAATCTAAGCGTTCCGCAAATATCCAGACAAGAGCGGCGTTTTGCCTTAATTTAGCTACGAAATTCCACCCCGAGGAGACTCGTCATCAAGATCCCCCTCCCGCGTTTGAGCATAAGGCCCTCGCCTGTTTACATTGGGGAGTTTTCATTTATCCCTATTTGCAGGGTACGTCTGTCTTTAAGCTTGCCAGGTTATTAGACTAAGCCCTACAGAGCAGACAGGTGGGGGCTCGCAGGAAAACCAATAGTTAATATTTGCACAGACAAATGGGCTTTTTTTTTATCCGCAGTGGGATTCATCTTTGACGGATGGCTGGTGCCATTGATACCAGTTTACATTGCAGATGCTGCCGCGCTTTTGGAATCGGGGGGGGCTGAAGCGCCTGGCCGGGTTTGATGGCCGCGCTGAGGGCCCGATTGGCTGTCCCGCTTCATTTGCCTGGATGCACTCATAAATGGTTCCATCGGGGGGGGCTGCTCCGGAAACGTGAGTGAATGAGCGTGAACCATAAGGGAGAGGACACAGAGATCAATTCTATAGCTGTGTGTGTGTGTGTGTGGGGAGGGGGGGGGGTTTGTAACATGACACAGCGAGTCGGTCTGGTCCTGGTCGCTGTCGTGCCAGAACCCAATAAACAAGCAGAAACCGGCCCACAGAATCACATCACATTTCTTCAGCTTGTCATCCCGTTAAACGCAGGCTGGATCATCCCCAGCGACAAAGCGTTTTGTGTGGCCGCGTTCCTGCATCCCTAATGCCATTTCCTTTCTCATTTCCTTTCCGGGACACAATATTTCCTGTGGGATTTCGGCGTGGTGGAATTAGGGATGAGCGTGCATCGGGAGAAGACCACAACATCGGCACTGCAACGTCATGCGGAAGAATCGGCATGGAAACAGGAAGGCCTAGAATTGTTTTCCCTGCGATGAATTATGGATCGCAGGGATCGGACGACAGTAATATTTGTCCTGACAGAATCCACACTATATTATTTTAAAGCCATCATGCTTTTGAAATCCTGTATTTCCTTCTGAAAGATATACCATATGTTAATACACTGCAAGCTTGAACTGCACTCGTACTTTGCTAATTCACGGTGCTCATATATGGCACATTAATCATCCCTGGTTAATTCTGTACGACCGGAGCTCGGCTGGCACAAAGTGGGGACCCCGGCTTCTCTCTGGCAGGATGAAGGGCGTCGAGGAGCTCGGCTGGTGGCAGGGGGCACAGTGAGAAGCCGCCGACTCCCAGTCGCACGTCACGCCTCTTTGAAAATGAGCTCTCACTCTGTGCGATAAAAATCCGGCACATTCCGTCACTCCACCGTCTCTAGGTCACCTACATATTTCTATACTCAGTACCGGACAAAACCCATGTGGCGCCCTAGGCCAGCTTCACCGCCGGCGCCCCCTGTCTGTGACAAAGTGAAATCGTCTGGCTAAGTCGGCGCCCCCTCAGAAGATGGTGCCCTAGGCCAGCTTCACCGCCGGCGCCCCCTGTCTGAGACAAAGTGAAGCTAGCCTTCTAAGTGCGAGCTCCTGCAAAGATGGCGCCCTAGGCGACCGCCTATGTCACCCAATGGGTCACTTGCCCTGGTTATAGTGTATTTATGTTACCTGAACACTATATATCCTAACTAAACTGTAGATAGGTTTATTTCTTTATAACAGCTATGGCGTTTTAATGACCTAGATGCCACAGAGAGCTGTGTATAATTAAGAGCAATGCCGGGTACACCTTGCTAAGAATACCTCTGCTGGCCTGACAACTCACCACAGTCCCTGGATGCTCTTAATGTTGCAATTTCTGCTTATTTAAATAGTTCCCTTATTAGGTTCTTGCTTTGTTTGGTAGATGTTCTGCAGCTCCTACTGCAATCCTGCTGACACTTGGGCATTGAGAAGAAGCTCCGCCTAGCTGCACTCACGCCTGGCCGACAGCATGTATGTCTGTAGTTTGCTATTTGCCTCACTTGTGCATCGTTTCGGACAAAAACGTCTCCTAAATAAGAGTGTAAATGAATGTAAGAGACAGGCTCTGTGGGGGAAGTCATTGTAAAAGACTGATAAGGCTAAGGCAGAGGTTCTGAAAAAGGTTCATTATACATGTATCAGGACACAAAGTTTGCCTCTGCTGTGGCCGAATGAAAATGGTGGACGTGCCGAATGAACGAGCTCTGTTACTGCAACAGCTTTCACCCCCGTGAAGGATTTTGAGAATTTTCTTGGGTCGGGACAGAAATCGTTGGGCTTCAGCTGACTGTTTTGGTCTAGTTACCTTACCTTTAGATATAATTTCACATGCATTTCATGGAGAATATTCCAGAATATGGATGACTGAAGTTCATAACATGAATTTTTGAAGGTTGTTTAGATGATGTTCCCATACATCCAGAGGAATCAAACCAGCTCCATCCTGAACGAATGAAGAGCCTGCGACCTCCACAGCCTTTGCCACTGTCTCCACGGCCAGCAGTCCCACTGTCCATGGGCCCCTCTGTTCGGATCAGAACATCCCAAAGGAGGGAATCCATCGTCCCGCCCTGACAGCCAGGGTTGGACCTTCCTCTGCATTTCAAGCTAAGACCTACAAGTTAATGTTATTAGCAATTAACAGCCACACAGCACATAGATCTAGCTAATTATAACAGTAGTAGTCAATGCTGAATAATATCCATGCAATAGTGTGGTATGGATATAGGGTGATATTTTAAGAAAATGTCGTGGCTTCTTCAACGCAACACAGCACAGCAGAGACCTTCAAACTTGCCAAGGTTTTCAAAACTTCGCTAATTGAGTTCCTTAGGATGACATGAGGTGTTCCTGGTCTTCACTCATCCTCTGCAAAGCCTGGTAGACATCAGGCAGAGCCTGTAGGAGCAATGGGTGGGTAATATACAGCTACCACTCATGGCCTTGTCTTACCACATTGTTCATGTATCTGTAATACTTCACTGACTGTTCTCATGACTTTGGGATGTAGAAGTTAAAAGGAAAGAGGTTCTTTAGATGCTGTTTTCAGTGCAACACAGACAAAGGGATCATCTGTATGGGATTTCTGACCTTTAGGAGAAATTTACTGGTTTTAATTTTAATTTGTTTACGACACAGTATAAATATAAGCATAAAAGTGTCTTGCAAAAGTATTGAACCCCCTTAAAATAATCAGATTTGCCTGAATTACAAATCATACAAACACATATTCTTCCTGTCAGTATTTTTATTGCAAACTCTTAGTTTCTCACAGTAAATTTTCAAAGTAAAAATCAATTGTCAGCAAATTATCTGTCACAAATCTTCAGCTCATTGTCCTGTGCATGAGCACAATGACAATAAACTTGATGTTGACTATAGAAAATCAAAAAACTGAAAAATGCAGTTTGCATTTATACTTTTTTTGTATTTTAAAGGGGGTCTGAAGGTCGCCATTTTGAAAGAAGGATCCCTGCTCTGACGACGGCTCCGTCTGTCTTATTTATTTGGAGAAAAGGTGCCAGTGGAAAACATGACTGACCAGCAGCTGCACCAGTGCGACGCAGTGAGATCCTGGCCTCTCTCTGCATGCCAGGAAGAGCAGAGTCCCTGACGTGATTACTCAGCTGGCGAGGGGGGGGCGAACACTCTTGTCTGTTGCCGGGGGGGGTGGGGGGTGGTATGTGGCCTCTCAGTCAGACGACGACAGAGATTAGAGCACCGACTGTCTGACAGGGCGAGAAAAAGCTAAAGTTTTGCACGTGTCTAGGAAGGTGAGGAAAGTTTCCACACAGCAACCAGAATTTTCCCCCCAGAACGAGGAGATACGGAATCGCGCAGAGATTAAAAGTAGAGGCGCGCACAGCGTGGGCAGCAGGACAGAAGCCGTACACCGCTGTGTGCCACCTGTCGCTACAGTCTGTTCACGCTTCCTCCTGTCTGACGGAGAGCTTCTCCTTGGCACGTCGGCGACGTGCCGCTGGCTGCCACGTTGCTAGGCAGCCGACCAATGCGCCGCCACGCCAGGGCCCGGCCCATGTCCCTCGCCATCGACCATTTCCGATTCTGACTCGGAGCGCAGCTGTAGCGACTCAGCTGGAAACCAGTGGATCCTCATTGTGTCAATAAACAAAAAAGAGAGATAATGGAAAGCAAAGAAGCGACAGTGACGACAAGGGTGATATTATCCAGACTCTGTTACATTACAGGACCCTGTTCCTGGCAGATCCTTCAAAAAGAGCCAAGGGAAGCTCATCTTTGGTGAATCAGACGTTGGAAACAAGCAAAGCAAAGTTCAGAGACGTTTGGAGCCAGACCAGTGAACCCAGATCTTCTAGCATTTTCTGGCTCTACAGTCTATCTGCAGTATTGCCTGCTGTTATCCATGTATGTTGTACAAACCATATTCATACTGTTATTCATTTTTATACTTAATTAACTACATTTTTCTACCTAAATGTTATCCATTGTTCTAAGTGTTTGTGTTGAATTGCCCAGTCTGCAGGAAACAAGTAAGCTTCTCATTATACTCAGTGCTTGTACAAGTATAAATGGCAGTAAACGTCTGGAATCCTCGAATCGAAAGGCAAACAGAGGAGCTGGAAGCCTGCAGTCGATGGGGCCTGTCAGGTGAAGCACATCTCAGAGGCTTACAGAAAGCCTTTGGTGGAATGAGGTGGCAGACCATCAATGTCATTCAGATCGACGTGCTTTGGGAGGTTCATGCTTTGCAGCACTGTTGATAGCCGTGTCAGTCAACGTATTGGGAGACATAGGCGGCCGCCTAGGGCACCATCTTCTGAGGGGGCGCCGACTTAGCCAGCCGATTTCACTTTGTCTCAGACAGGGGGTGCCGGCGGTGAAGCTGGCCTAGGGCGCCACATGGGCCTCAGCACTGCATGGTAGATCAAAAGTTGAGCTGGATAGACTGAGAGTCTTACCACGATCTAGCGGACTTGAGCAGCAATGGGGCTGAACATTATATGGAAGCTGCTGAGTACATTTCCACCAGCAATCTGCTGAGCTTTAAAAATTAATGCTTTATGAATGAGTTGAATGTCAACATGATTAAGAAAGACAAAAATAAACTGCATGTACAGTAATAGCCAACAGGGTGAACGTGATCTTGTTTTAGCTCAAAGACACTGGTGTAAACTGGCTGAATGAGGGGACATTCTATAGAGATCGGTGCCCTATTTTCGCGCGTGGATTTGGAGAGAGCAGTTAAAAAATGGCCATCTGGTAATAAAACATAGGAAGAGCAGCCATGTGAGGGATCTTCTGCGGCTGTCTGCTGTCCATCCACAGTCGCTATGAACTGCTGACCTGATTTCCATTACTGTGTCAATTTACCCACCAAAGTGTCCTGCAATGTGAAGCTGTCAAAATCAGCCGTATTAACCAGCCCTTGCTTACTGGGTGGAATTATTTACACGCAAGTCCCCCACAAATGGCCTGGACTTTCTGACCGTCTCAACAATTGTATGTTTCCCAGTCCTGAACATACAACACATTGAAATTCTGCTTTTTAAGATTCTTGCTAAGTTGATGCCACAGCCGTCTCTAATGAGCGTGAGAGGAGACCCTTGCACAGTCTGGTGAGTTCTGTTCTGTTAACATGGTTAGCAAGACGGATGTTTTAACAACATTGAATAACATTGCATCTATGTATTAAACATGTATCAAAACATAAATAATAAATACACGTTTTCCCCATGCGTTGCTTTCATTTATGGAAATACGAGCCCACTGTGACCGGTGCCTGATAAACACGCAGATTAGCGGCGTGTCCATCAATAAATGATGCTCTCACCTGCAGAATCACGTCGCAGGTGCTGCTGTTCCGGAGCTGGGGGCTTTGTGGGGCCCCCGGGGGTGTCGCTGTGTGCCGGCACACCATCCCCGTGAGCCGTATCAAACGCCCACCCAAACACCTTCCGGCGCTGTCCGCTTTAATCCCATCGGCAGCTGAAAGGTCAAGGCTTGTAGGAGCTTTAAAGGAAATCCTTCCCCTGCAAGAGGTGACATCACTGAGGTTGGTTTTTGGGTCCTTTCCAAGCCTTCAGTGCGATGCTTCGAAATAACAGCCCACGGACGCCGATCCAGCGCTTCATAAATATAACAATCCGAATATGAGCTGGTGAGGTTGAGTGATATGGATGGTTTGGCCCTTAATTACCCCTTAAGGATGCTGGTCAACCATCAAACATCATCTGTCATGTTTAGCGGAAAGGAGAAGCGCGGCGACAGACAAACCGTCCTCGATAACACCGAATGCTTTAATCTCAACACATTAGCCTCATGCCGACGTTAGAAGCTTGTTGTTTGCAGAAGGTCAATAAACATCCGCGGCATCGTCTGACATCCACAGAGATCCATAGTGAAGAGAATATACAGAAACGCAAAGAAAAAGTAAACAATTAGCAGACAAATATCCAACTGCGAGTGGCTGGAGGGGGCTCTGAGGTACGGTGATTTATTTGGGGGGGAGCTCTCATATTACCACAGCAATTAATAACCAGCTGTGTGCCTGCGAGTGCCCCAGGTAATGAGGTACAGCTGACTGGGCTAAATGTGGTCAGTGCTGGGATGGGGGGGGCAGTACAGTTTTGGGGGTGTTGGTGTGGAACCTTATGTAGGTCACAGCGTTTATTTTGTTCCTCTCAGCTGATTTTCTTAAAGGAGACCAGACTATGTCACGTGTTTGGCTAATAAAACCCCTGGGTGGGATCTTCAATGGAACAAGACCGGAAATCTATACAGTGCAGATTCCTCACGCAGGAAGCAGCAGCCGCAAACCCCCGAGGCTGTAAATCGCTCGTGAAAATGCGGGATTCGTTGCTGAATATCAGCACCTTTGTATCCCTGCCAAAGACCAAGTGAGTTACCCGCCGTGGGCCCCCAAATGCCGCCGGGGGCCCCCACACGCCGCCGCGGGCCCCCACACGCCGCCGGGGGCCCCCACACGCCGCTGCGGGCTCACGGGGCACCGGGCTCCGCCGGCCGCTTCAGTAACCTCAGTCGGGATACAAAAGGGACAAAGAAACTGCTTGCAACACCATTAAAGTGGAACTTACATGACTATAAGTGAAGGAAAATTTTGGGTGCTTAAAAAGAGATTTTCATATCAAAGAAGAAGGACAACAAGGATATCAATGCCACTGAACGTTTGAATTATTATTATTATTATTATTATTATTGTACTATTGTAGTATGAGTATCTGAGTATCTGAGTGAGATGTTTGCCCATTGAGTAAAACATTCCATGCCAGCCTGTGGGCTCAGATCAGGTCCTTCACCGTCCGCCTGTCTGGAGAAAAGGGCCTGAATGTGTGCAAATGACAGTGAGGTGCTGCGAGCACCGTGAGGGCTCTGGTGCTGGCGTGCGGAGGAGGTGTGGGAGGAGCTACGGGAGGAGGTGAAAGAGCGCACAGGCTTGCTTAATGAGGTGGACGTGTCTATTAGCGGCAGATGGCCGCGCCGCACGGGCCGGGTCGGGGGATTTCGCACATTCCGACCGGTTAGTCCTTAAATTTCCTGTCGGCTCCAGTCCATTTATCATCCGTGTCTCGCCAGCAGACTGACGAAGGCGCTGAGGGATGCGGCCGATCTCAGAACCAGAAGAGGCTCTTTACCGTTTCCGCGCACATGAGCACAGGTACCTTGGAACTTGCCTTTTTCCAGACCCCATCACGCTCTCTTTAGAGCAGCGACACACACATACTGAGGTGCGAGTAAAACAGAGGGACAGCTGTCCTCCAGCACCCCGGAACATTTTTTTTGGGGGGGGGGGGGAGTTAGGGCCTTTTGCAAGGGGCTGGCGGAGATGCAGCTACTCTGCCAAACATGGGCTTTGAACCAGCAACCTTCTGCAGCGGCCTCACCAGCTCAGCCCCACGCGGCCCTCCCCCCCCATCCTTGTGTGATTTTCTTCTGCTCTTCTTGTTCCCCTTTTCATGCATTTCACTCTGCCCCGGATACGAAGGCCTCTTTTTCGACCTGCCACTTTTCAATGAGGCTATTTTTTAATCCTTTTTCTTTCTTTTTTTTTTTAACAAAAGCCCGGTTTCACACCTGACCTACAATTTCCTCTGCAGTCCACGATCGAGTGGCACCTCCTTTCATTGGTTGAAGGCGTCCAGCACGTTATTCGCATGCAGGAACTGACCTCTTCATGTCAGCACAAGGGCGAATGCAACCCCAACCCCCCTGAGCGATACAGAGGAGAGCATTCAGAAAGGAGCTGCTCTGCCGACATCATGCATTACCCTCAAATGCTGGGGTGTGGAGGAGTTTTACCGTGGTTATTATTCACGCGCTCCCTCAGACTCCGAGGAAAAGGGCACGTTTCTGTCTGTACCGACTCTATTAGACCGGCGCTTCAAACCTTGAAGGGTTATGAGTTTGACTCCCCACCGTACGAGGTGCTGAATGTAGACGTTCAGCGATCGATCGCAAACATCATGTAGCACTCTGTAATATATCGAGAACATCAATTTGTTATGTTAAGCTCTGCACGACATTCCCCGGCATTTGCTTTGGATGTGGACAGTTTGGTCTCACACCTCTGGGGTCCTGGGGTCTGCTCCCTTCCCGTTTACGTAATTATCAACAATCGAGGCCTTCGACGTGAAAGATTAAGAAAACGAACAGAATAGCAGCCTCTCTTTGTGTTTCCCTTACTGTCACCCCTATTCAGCATGGCAGACTCTTGCTGCATATTAATACCGAAATCTTTAAGAACAGCTTATATCGACCTGCTTTGTTTGCCTTAAATCGGAGCTGCGATCGAGTCAGATTAGCGGTTTGAGCAGTTTCGCTAATCTCGCACCCCCTCAGAGTTCTGCCGCGTGCTGCCTGCTAATGACCTGTCATCTCTGTTCCAGGTTGTGCCGGTACTCTGTCGAGTCACTTACAGGGGCACCGCTTACACTTCCTGTCATCCTGTCACTGCGGAGAAAGTGCAAAATACCACGGTAATCTCCCACTAACCTCACTGTTTGATGTTTTCTGGTGTGTGAGAGTTTGGGAGGTTGGGAAGTTCATATAAATAAAAGACTGTGCAGCAAAAACCGATATTGACGCGAATAAAAAGGATCGTATACAGAGCTTATTGGAATGTACTTACTGAGTACCCACACTGAAGCCCAGGTAATCATTACTCAGATTAGGAATGGACTCATTCAGCTGAGTACCCACACTGAAGCCCAGGTAATCATTACTCAGATTAGGAATGGACTCATTCAGCTGAGTACCCACACTGAAACCCAGGTAATCATTACTCAGATTAGGAATGGACTCATTCAGCTGAGTACCCACACTGAAGCCCAGGTAATCATTACTCAGATTAGGAATGGACTCATTCAGCTGAGTACCCACACTGAAGCCCAGGTAATCATTACTCAGATTAGGAATGGACTCATTCAGCTGAGTACCCACACTGAAACCCAGGTAATCATTACTCAGATTAGGAATGGACTCATTCAGCTGAGTACCCACACTGAAGCCCAGGTAATCATTACTCAGATTAGGAATGGACTCATTCAGCTGAGTACCCACACTGAAGCCCAGGTAATCATTACTCAGATTAGGAATGGACTCATTCAGCTGAGTACCCCATGATGGACAGTGACTCTGCCTCCCCCTCCCTCACCAAATTATCACAAAAGGGACATTCAGGCCTGTCGGCTTTTTTGAAGCCGGCTGCCAAGAGGGAAAAAAAAATGAGGCAGGAGAGGGAAATCTAGCAAGCGTGAAAATGATTGGCTCGTGGTTATTAAATGAGACGCACAAGGTGCCGTTTCGCTGCCTGTCCCTGTGACCTGACAGCTTGGTCACCGGGGCTAATCAGTTAGCCATTCTCACCAGGAAAACCTTCACCCCTGGTGAACTGAATTTAAAAAGTTTACTGCTTCGGGGGGGCAAAGAATTCATTTCGAACATTTAAATTTGTTATATTTAAAAAAAAAAAAAAATCAGAAGGTAGGCTTTCAAAATGAAGGCATCATGAAATGCTTGTTTGTGAGAGGCTCCAAGGCCACATGCCCAGCTCATGGAGCAGAAGAAGGTATCACAGAACCTCCTACTTCTGTGTGTGTGTCACGACTCGGGAAGGAGGGAGGCGAAGGCAGGCATGGGGGAAAAACTAAGGGGCTTTATTCCAACGAAACACAATACAAAAGGGCAAAAGGAAACAGACCACGAGGGGTCAAAACAAGGCTGGGAGAGCAGGGGAGGAACTCGGGGGCGCAGGGTAACCGGAGGGGTACCTCAGGACGAGGAGGCACTATATACACCACAGATGAGGGAGCAGACGAGAGGCACCTGGGATCATCCACACGAGGGCTGAAATGAGAGGCAGGTTTAAATGAGGAAGAGGTGTGGCTCATTAGCACCACACCGCGGAGAGCACAGGGGATAAAAGGCATGTAGGGCGTGACAGTATGGTCACGTCCTACACGTCTACACGTCCTACACGTCTACACGTCTACTACACGGCATGCTCCGTCTTCCCGCCTCCTCCATCCAGATATCGATGGAAATGAGCAAGTAGCCTGAAGCTTTCTGAAGCTACTAGACACCTCACATTTAACATAAAACGGGAAGCTGACAACAGCACAATCCAGCAGCCATTCAACACACAGCACTCTTTTTACCGTGTCCTTACTCCGGGAAAAATAGCTTAAGTGTTAATAGTAAACCACTGGTAAAGATTGTTCTGGTTTTGCCTCAAAAAACTGTACTTTGAAGGTCAGATATCAATGCATATTGCCTTTTAAAAATTGTGATAACTAAGAGCGTTATGTTGTGCAGTGCATGTAAATCTATCTACAGTCGCATCCAATCCTCCCGTAAATCCTCCTACTACAGCCATTAATGAAGTTACGTTTGTAATGTGCTGTTTGTCTCACTTGTAAGTCGCTTTGGGCAAAAACGTCTGTCAAATAAAATGAAATATAAATTTAGGATTTCTACCCCACAGAGATCAAGTCCCTGTAAAATCCGTCCATGATTTTAACGAACACCAACTGCTGTGGATTACATGGGTGTCAAGTCTAACGTTTTACCCGTGTGTCTCCCGGAGCTTTGTCTTTTGTCTGTCTCATGGCCACGAGATGTAAATCTCAGCGATTGTTATGCATTTAAACCAAACAGAAAAGGTTACTTCAGCATCAGTAGTGACCTACTGCATTCAATTCCAGGTTATAAACGAATGCTTCGGGGAGGGGGGTCTCTGCAGCGACTCCGGGGGAGTAAAGTAGTTTTACAACACTTTGCTGTCAGTTGCGCCCAAAATGGCTGAAAGAAGTCAACCAGATGCGAAACGCCCCCGACAATATTAGCAGAACCTCTGGCGGTGAGGGGAAGAGCTAACCGAAGCATTAGCTTCAATAACCGCTAATCTGCTATCTCCAAAGATTAATTTGATAACGCTAAACCGATAAACAACTAAAAAATTTTGGAGAAGCTAATGATAACCACTACCCACTAACTTTTATCATAAGAATTTAGCTTCGCTTTGGTTTTGGGCTCTGAAACCCTTTAAAACAAACCTAGAGAGGTAAAAATTCTATACTGTTAAGCAATTTAGTTCCGCAGAACTGGAGTGATTACTTTAGGATTTACCCAGCTGGGGATCACTGGATTCTGTAGAGTCTCCTGAATAAATTTTCTTTCAATGATATAAGTGATTTTGTCAGAGCAGTCCTATTCCCCGACTGGCTCATGCTGACATTTTGCCCTCAGTGAAGCTGCTTGCGGACTACAAACATGGTGGCATTTACCCAGAACAACGAAGGAGGGTCTCAGCTTTTTATTGGTCTAAAGCTGTGTCAATCAGAACTGGAAAATGAAAGAAAATAACCACGGGCCGAAGCAGGATTTCTTGCTTAGCCAGATAACTTGTCATATTTAAGGTAGTTTGGGGTAAATGCTGTGGGAGACCCCTGGCCCCCAGTCAGTAAAATGAACTGTGGGAGACCCCTGCCTCCGGTCAGCAAAATATACCATAGGGCCTGGGGGGAGGGGGCACCAAATCTTCCCAAGTTACACGTCGTTCCAAATGCATCATTCGATGGAGCACTAGTACAGCAAGACCCTCCAAATACTCACATTAACATTCAAATTAAGGACAAAAGCCCAACCTGCTGTTTGATGGTCTGGAGTCTGATTTTAGAAGCTGCCTAGCCAAAGAGAGCAAACGTTATCGGAGAGGACATTGTCCAGTCGTCCAGGAGCGTCATGCAGATCAGTGGAGCCGTGATACTCCAGCTGCGATGCTGTTTATACCTCTGCCTGCGCTTTGATATGCCAGCTGAACCTTCACAGCACAGACACTCTCCTGATGCCCCGGTGAAAAGTGGAAGATCAGAGCCGGATGTGTCATTGTATGCGGCTCGGCCATCAGGATATAAAGGTTATCTCTGTTAATTTCACCTGTGCATCAATGACTGCCTACATAGGATTCTACTAAACAACAGGGACGCAGAATTTATTAGAAATATTCATTAACTGCACATGCAACTTACGGAATAATCACATACTACTAATCACTAGATCTGAAGGTTCTTAGCATTCTAAGGGGTGAAAGTCATGCTGCTGTCGCTGGATTTCAGTCTAAAAGAGGCTCAAGTGACGATTATCGGCAATATATGCAAGACTTTCGACACCCAGATAAGTGAGAAGATTCCCGTTGGAGAGCTTGTAGCATGACAGAAGGGTGCAGAATGACACGCAGTGCAGATCTGATGTGCGCACGGTGACACAGGCACTGGAGACATCAACCGGACTAAGCTATACCCCCAGTAAACTGTGGGTTACGATTAACACTCCCAGTGTGAAGATAACCCAACCGTTTTTGTGGTGCTTGGATCCATCAGCCATCCTGGGTGAAAATAGAGTCCGTTGGTAGACATAAATGTTCACGCTATGGAAATATTTTCTTTCATGAGATTTTGATACCTACATTTTCTCTTAGCCCATCCAGTCATACTCCTGAACCACTCGCATCAGGTTAAACAGAAGTTAAATTTACGATTTGACAATATTTACTGCCTAGTTTACCGTTGCCCCCCATAGATAGTCTTGTGGCCCATTCAGCAATTCGGATCTGGAGCCGAGCCTGTCCCTATGACCTGCTACAACACGCAAGCTCTGGAACACAAGAGTTAATGGTACATTTAAGCTATAGCAGCCGCCATGACGGGGCACGGGTACGTTGAGGTGACATTTCTGTAAGTCACTAACTTACACCAGGACCATGGGGCAAATTTGGAAACTGTCCTGGAAACAGCTTCAGCAAAGCCCTTGAAAGCAGTAGGGAGATCAAACCAAGGGACCCCCCCCCCCCACTACGGAGAAACTCCCGTCGCAGGTTTAGGTAAACGAAGAGGGGTGACTCATACCGTATACCATATCCCCGCTCTCTAATTAGATTCAGCTCAAACAAAATAGTAGAAATTACTAATTAATTCAGATTCATCAGTCATTTGGCTACTTAATTGTTTAAAGGCTAGAAAACCAAGCTAGTGGTTACTAAAGAATGTTATCATCAATTAATCATTAAAGGAACATGATAAAGGGATATGAATGAAAATCACTTTTGTGAGGTACTATGAGACATTATTACCGGTACAAACCAGCCTACAAACTTACCTCTGAAGGGCTGATAGAAATTCTGAGATGTGGCAGAAGATCGAAAAATCAACCAGCAGCACAATCATTTATGCCGCGTACAACAGGGTCCCCAGAAGAAACGTTTCAAAAGCGGCGTCTGTCCGCACTGCGAGCCAGGCTTAGTGATTGCTTAGGGCAGCAGCGCCTTTTGCACACAGCTGAATATCGGCTTTATTTTTACACACACTGACATGCTCACCCCGTTATCCAAGGTCTCCTCAAATCGGGGGGGGGGGGCTAGAGATTTTGGGCCCCAGGAAACCATATCATATTGGACCCTCAACTGGGTCTGGAAAATTCTGAGGGGGGTTCAGACTTCTCATTTTAATTCCTGGCTACGTGTCTGGTTGGGATCAAACAAATATTGGGGGGGGGAGGGGGTTCATAATTGTATTTTTACTAACTTCTGATGAGGTCTCTCATGGGTCTTAAAACTGAACCATTGCATCGAGTTTCCCGTTTCCTGGGCAGTGTTTGGTGTTTCTTTATTTAATGAGCTATGCCAGAGAACATTGGGATATTTGAGGTAGAATCTGATTTTTCTCTTATTCATGTGTATAGCTTAAGCTGGGATATGACTGTAGGTCCATTCTGAGCATGACTCATCAATGACTGATGTAATGTGCGTGATTTATGGAGGGTATTTGTGATGAAATTTTATATTGAATACATAGTGTACTCAAACAGACTCAAGCCGTTTCTCTGCACCACAGCAACGAAGTGAAGTTCTTTGTCCGGAAATGGACAGCTTCCTTTATGCTATAGAATTTTTTTTTTACAGCAAACACTAATTATCCGCCTTTCGATATCAGTTAGGATGTTTATGTTTGATATTAAACACTGACAAATCAATGAGAGCAAAATCTATTTTCATTCATGTCACCAAAATGTCACACCGAAGAAGACTCTTCGATTTAATCACTGTAATATTGCCACAGTCTCGTTCCATTAAACAATAAAGTGATAGCGGTGGAATGGATCATTTCACACCGGTCTGCTAATACTTCTTGATAAGTGACTCCTTTCTTTTTAGAGGAACCCCTTAATAAGCAGTTAATTCTGAGCCCTGCAGACCTACAGTACAGCTCACAGTGGCATTTTTGATTCCAGCCATTGCTTTGTGCTGTAATTAGGTGGCAGACATTGTCTCCGTATTCAGAAAGAAAATATCAGAGCCCATTTGCAGGTCGTTCCCAAGGGGCCACAGGTGACTCCCAGATCGATAATGACTCCCCTCCTGTTGTCATGCTCATTCTCACCCACCATGGCGTTAAAAAGCTTGCAGCCTCCCACTGGGAGCTGAGCCAGTCTGAGGTATCAAGAGATACACAAATATTATTAAGGGAAAAGCTTTAAGTCCGTGGATGTGAACATCTACAGAAGCAATAGGGCCTAAGTTTAACTACTAAACCGATAAGACAGATTAATAAATATTTCTTAAGCGATTTCGGTGATTGTTCATTTGGTCTTGTGCCCTTTTAAAATCTAAAATAAATGTCCCATCTATATGGAACCAGCACACTGCAAATAAGTACACATAAGGATAAGTAGGTATAGAAAATGGATGGATGGATGGATGGATGGATGGATGGATATATGGATAATCCTGACCAGTACTTTCATTATATGAAAAAGGACATGATTTAAAAAATATGTGGTCCTGACAATCAGAGTAAATCAGAATGAAACATTACATGTCTGAATGCTTTGCAGATTATATTCATATGCAGCATCTCTCTGCCCACATAATGGCTTTATTCTGTGTAACTCCTGCAGTCATTAAAATCTTGATAAATCCTCCCTCCCAGAAAATATGACAGAAGCTAACTGACTGTATCTCAGCGCCTGCACTGTGCTGCAGGGTCAGAGTCAGCGTTATTGCACAGGCACTGGGAACAGCACTCAGCTGTCCGTGCCTGCTGAACAAACATGGCAACTCACAGAGAAATTGCCGGAAAAATGCACCTCAGAAAACGGTCCACAGGCCACAGCGTAACAGTGACATTTTAAAGTGTTCTGTTACGGCGATTAGCAAGTCACAAGAACACTCCATATTTAAAAAACTGACATTAACTGCCCTCTAGTTGATTCATTGGTTATTTTTTAATTGGTGTTTGGTCCTTGCGATATTTCAGCTTCTCGCACTAAATTGCAGGCAGCTCATTGGGCCTCCATCTCGCTAGATCCTGCACCAGCTCGTTATGCTAATTGCTAGGCAGATTTGTCTCGGCAGCAGATTAATAATTGATTAATTGCCCGATATAAGATAGTGCAGATCTGGTTTGCTAGCCTCCATTAATTTTAAATTAATCACTACCGGGACCACATGGAACAAAGCCGGTTTGGAAAGGTGACGATGATGTGATGTGAACAGAAATGACTGATGTGATGTGGATGTGATGTGGTCTAACAGAAGGACCCAGGATGGATGGGTGCTCAGCCCCACAAAGAGGACTCTGAATCAGAGCCACATTAATACATATTGACACATATTCAGTTGTTTCCAGCCACACTGTTTACCCCCCCTCAAACCACGCATGTCTCTGTTGGCCAAAAATAGCCACTACACTAAATATTAAATTAACACAGCATTTGCTAAATAGTCCTTATTTAGGAGATGGTAAAGCAGCATGTTCTGTTCACCAACTACGATCTTCTTAATCTACTCAGTACGTATTGAGTTTGTGAAACATCTGAGGAGATCAGGGGGCCCAACTTTCTGAGACGGGCCCCTGAGACCGAAACCCGCCCCTGGCTGTGTCCCTGGGACACCCTGTAGCACTAGACTGTTCTCCTCTGCGATGCTCATCCATGATGTCCTGCTTTTCCAGTCTCCTCCTCCACACGTGAAGCTTCTTGAGAACATCCTCCTTCCTACTGTCTCCCTTCAGTGATTAATAACGTCTTTGTTTTTCTAACCTTTAAGACGCTTCCTACGTGGGCTAAGTGTTGACAAAACATAGAGGCCATTACAACCCCAAAGCACAAGGCCAGCTCAAACATAAAGACATATATCTGAGACACACACTTCACTCCAAACACCGCACTGTTTTCTAAAAGACACTTTGCCTGCTACAGCTTCCACGTGCTACAGTGTCTGTAAAATCAACTGGAAAATTCACACTGTCTCCCAAGTCTGATGTAAGAGATAAAAGGGAATGGAAGACGTGATGCAGAACAAAGGACTGGGGATCCAAGGAACCAGAGGAGCGGCAGGTAATTCCTGAGGTGACGCTGGGAAGAGGACGAAGACAGAGCCGAACTCCACAGGCCTCTGGTTCAAATCAGCCCTCTGTGGCACTTCAGGGCGGGTTAATTCCCTGTCCTCAATGCTGTCATGCGTTTCCTGTCATTGATGTTGTGCCGTGGCTCCAGGATGGCCGTTATTTCTATACATGGCTTAGATGACAATAAACTTCACTTGACTTTAGCTTTAGCTGTTAGCATTAACATATAAATACCCCAGAAGGCAGAGCATATAAGCATAAAAAAAGCTGAGTGATTTTCCAAGCATAATGATGACTGATATTCTATATTCATTTTATTTCTATAAAGTGTGTAATAAGCACACCCAACCCAGAATGTGCCACAGCCAGGGACTCTAAGCGGGACCCTCACCCAGGTAGGCTGGATGGATGGATGGATATTATAAACCAGTTATTATGGATGAAAAAATTACATTCACTTATAAGTGAAAAACATTGTGATTGAAGACGCTACTCCAGTTTCTTTGTTCCATGAAGACCAAGAAAAAAAATTAGATTTAATTAAACTTCATTTAAGGATCATTAGCATCAAGGCTTCATTTGGCCACTGCGACATCATCAATACTGTTTCTAAACTCATTAAACATTTGAAAAGCTAGATTTGGATCATATACGAATTTTATGTAACTGTGGAGCTTTTTTTCTGTTTTCATGATTTCTTTGTATCTATTTACTGCAGGAAATGGTCCAAAAACCTGTGCACACATGGCTGTAATGTTCAGTGTGTACAGGCTTTTAGAATAATTCACACCCCCCTGTTAATGCTCATAAGTCTGCTTCCATGCCCCCACCAGTTGGGCGGTTTACTGTTTTTCTTTTGTCTGTTTTAATGCCCGTGTCTTAGAATGTAATGTTCGTGTTGTTCATGTTTCTATATTCATATTCTCTTTATTACTTTCTCATTCGCACTATGACAGACAGGAACAATATTTCGCCTGACTTTGCACTTCATATATGTGCAGAGATGGAAAGTTCTGTTTCAGAAAGTACAAATCCAGACCAAGATTTTGTTTCAACCAACCAGCTGTGTATAAAGAGTCACAATCTCAGAGTACTCAGCTGGTTGGTTGAAACAAAATCTTGGTCTGGATTTATACTTTCTGAACCTGAACTTTCACATATGATGTGTGAAGCTCACAATGAAGGTACCTTGACTTACACTCACCTAAAGGATTATTAGGAACACCATACTAATACGGTGTTTGACCCCCTTTCGCCTTCAGAACTGCCTTAATTCTATGTGGCATTGATTCAACAAGCTGCTGAAAGCATTCTTTAGAAATGTTGGCCCATATTGATAGGATAGCATCTTGCAGTTGATGGAGATTTGTGGGATGCACATCCAGGGCACGAAGCTCCCGTTCCACCACATCCCAAAGATGCTCTATTGGGTTGAGATCTGGTGACTGTGGGGGCCATTTTAGTACAGTGAACTCATTGTCATGTTCAAGAAACCAATTTGAAATGATTCAAGCTTTGTGACATGGTGCATTATCCTGCTGGAAGTAGCCATCAGAGGATGGGCACATGGTGGTCATAAAGGGATGGACATGGTCAGAAACAATGCTCAGGTAGGCCGTGGCAATTAAAACGATGCCCAATTGGCACTAAGGGGCCTAAAGTGTGCCAAGAAAATATCCCCCACACCATTACACCACCACCACCAGCCTGCACAGTGGTAACAAGGCATGATGGATCCATGTTCTCATTCTGTTTACGCCAAATTCTGACTCTACCATTTGAATGTCTCAACAGAAATCGAGACTCATCAGACCAGGCAACATTTTTCCAGTCTTCAACTGTCCAATTTTGGTGAGCTCGTGCAAATTGTAGCCTCTTTTTCCTATTTGTAGTGGAGATGAGTGGTACCCGGTGGGGTCTTCTGCTGTTGTAGCCCATCCGCCTCAAGGTTGTGCGTGTTGTGGCTTCACAAATGCTTTGCTGCATACCTCGGTTGTAACGAGTGGTTATTTCAGTCAAAGTTGCTCTTCTATCAGCTTGAATCAGTCGGCCCATTCTCCTCTGACCTCTAGCATCAACAAGGCATTTTCGCCCACAGGACTGCCACATACTGGATGTTTTTCCCTTTGCACACCATTCTTTGTAAACCCTAGAAATGGTTGTGCGTGAAAATCCCAGTAACTGAGCAGATTGTGAAATACTCAGACCGGCCCGTCTGGCACCAACAACCATGCCACGCTCAAAATTGCTTAAATCACCTTTCTTTCCCATTCTGACATTCAGTTTGGAGTTCAGGAGATTGTCTTGACCAGGATCACACCCCTAAATGCATTGAAGCTACTGCCATGTGATTGGTTGATTAGATAATTGCATTAATGAGAAATTGAACAGGTGTTCCTAATAATCCTTTAGGTGAGTGTATTAGGCCCTGCAGGAGCAGAAGCAAACTGACCTTCCCACTGATAGCAGCAGGGTGTCAGCTGGTTGTGCATGCAGGGCACAATGACACATTGCAGAGCGCGCGGACACACTGCAGAGCACACTGACAAACTGCAGAGCACACTGACACACTTCAGAGCACACTGCAGAGCGCACTGACACACTGCAGAGCACGCTGACACACTGCAGAGCACACTGACACACTGCCTAAGCCTGGTCACAGACCATTCTCCTAAACCATTTAACTCTGTAATAATTCATAGGCTCACAGAAAACTAAAAAACATATGCTATTTTAAACACATCCGTGTTTCCTGGGGCTGTCATTTCATTGTAACTGGATTCTGCACCTTAAAAAGCTAAAGCTCTCATTTTGAAATCAATGTTACCTTCGTGAAACTGTATTATTTGTGACACACCATCCCAGTAGCTGATTGAAGTTTCCATGGCAACTAAAATATTCTAGCTTTCGCCAACAAGAGGGTTCAGATCATTTAATTCATTTCCACTTTAGTAAAGACATGATCCTTGATATTGTGTCATATCTTTCTATTTCCAAATAACTATTACTGCCATTCAGTGCGTTTCATTGTAACACATTAAGGAAGTAAATTAAAGTGCAAATTGTACAGTGCTTTTCATATTCTTTGGAAAGTTCTTTTTTGCTCCTTTCAACTGCCATATTGTTCCACTTGTGCATCACAATATGCATCGATTTTGTTAAGAAATGTAAGGGAAGCCAGGTTGAGAAAAACAGCACTTGTTGTCAGCATAAATGATTGTATGTCATTTTCAGGTCAGCATACCGTAGACGAAGCGGTATAACGCATTTTGGCTGTAATAAACTCAGCTTGCGTCATTCTCTTCGTGTTGCTCAGTGCCGACGTCTTGTTTCGGTAGCAGAGCAGTGCCGCTGTTTTCATAACGGTCGGCGTCACTTTAGAAAGCAGCTGTGCTGCTTTTCAGACTGTAACCAGGTCGCTGCAGTGAGCTCTCAGTTCTGCAGTGAGCTCTCTGGTCTGCAGTGAGCTTGAATGAGCGTGGAGGACAGATAAACACAAGATGAAAACGACAGAGAGACTCACACACGCCATCTTAGCGTGTCCCTGACAAGCACGTCGGCAAGATGCAGTCATGTGTGTTTTTTTTTTATTTCACTTGGAGGGGTTTGGAGGGGTGACCAGACACCAAGCATCTCCTGTCTGGTGCTTCCAGCACAGACCATCCACCTGACTTTAACATCCCATAATTAACCTCTAGGTGAAATGGGAAATGTCCGTCTCAGGAATTGCTCGATCAGCGCATGGCCTGAATGTGGGATTATCCCCAAGGACCCGAGGCCGGTCTCTGCGTGTGCGGTAATCTTTAGCGGGTGTGACATTCATTAACACTCGCAGACCGAAAACGTCCCCCACCCAGGTGCCAGATCTCATTCCTGGTGGGTCAAACAGCATGCAAACTCGCGCTAAATGTGTAATCGGCAATCATACTGAGTCATGGTACCAAAAATACTCCTGCAAGTTATGCATAAGGTGCTTTGCCTTGACTTTCTCCCTCAAACAATCCCCACTAAAGTATATAAATATACTTAATATAAATAAAACCCAATCACCTACATTCATATATATATATATATATATATAACATTTTTATTCTTTGTGCAGGGACTGTGCAAAAAATGTATCACCAAAAAGATTGTCAACAACAAAAACAACAAGAGCATTAATAATACAGTTTACTGCACTCAGAGGCTTCTGGACAGTGTCTCACAGCACTGACCCTGGCTTTCAGTGCCAGCTGCATGGTACTGATGATGGAAGCCCCACATGTTAACCTGTGCTGCTGGGATTCCCTTTTTCCATCTTTATGTGCCTTGGCTGGTAATAAGCGGCGGCATCTTGAGACAAATAAAGCCGACCGATGCGGAAATTAAAATACCCCCACATCCTCTAATCGCTTGCTCTGGACTGGGTCACAGAAGGCTTGGAGCCTGTCCTAGGCAGCACAGGGCAAATGGGGGGGGGGGGCGGGGGGCACCAGTCCAGCCAAATAGCCTGACTGCATGTTCCTGACCCGAGAGAGGAAAGCGGAGCGGCAGGACGAGGCCAGTGTGACACAGGGAGAACTCCACACACACAAAGGTGGGATTCGAACCCCCGACCCTGGAGGTGTCATGTTATAGCGCCACCTACTGGGTCACTGCGAAAATACATGCAGCATTAATTCTAAAGCAGAAGGTCCATGGGTTTAAATTGAATGATCCCAGAGTGGGTGTATGATAGAAGACACTAATGCTAAACCCCCTAATAATTCAAATAATTAAGTACTTGCCTTGTTCAGGAGGACATTAATTAGTCACATCATATGGCTGGTTGCTGTTTTTGCCTTGGTTATAAGCAACCTGTGGATATGTGTCCATGCGAGCAGTGATGACGCATCATGGTCAAAAGCTTTAAAATCGCATTCAGTGGAAGTTTTAAAGTGTACAAATATCCAGCCTCATCAATGTCAACACACAAGTAAATCATTTTAAGAAATATGAATTATGAGCATACAGTGAATCACAAAACCTCAGAACTGTAAGAATCTTAACAAAATAATAATTTGAATGTCGGCTGCTCACCACGACTACCCTGTCCATCCATCCATCCATCCATCTTCCATCCATCCATCCATCTATCCATCCATCCATCCATCTTCCAAATACTCATCACCAAACAACAAGGAATTTATTTTATTTACAGTTTTCATTAGAGCTGAAGCCTTATACCTCAAAGGAGATGGTCGGTTGTGCATCAGTTTTTTGATGACAAAAAGAGGCTAGTTACAGTGTGAGAGGCAGCAAGATGGATCACTGCAGAGATCTGAGACGGTTCACTGGACAATCTCAAGTGTCAAGCAAGTAACTGCTATGAATGTAAGCAGACAGCCTACGGAGAATATTTAATCATGTCATCAGCATCACCTCAGGTCAAGGGAACGACATGGAGATGATTTTTTGAACAGCTGAACTTGTACAATCTATGTGTTTGACATTGCAGTACAGACAGGATAAAGCAGACATGATGTGAACTGAAATTCTCCTCTAGCCGAAGAATGATTAGCAAAACGGCACAGAATGAAATGTCACCACTGACAGCATCATCGGTCACTAGGACAGAAATAAACAATCGGCATTAGTGTAGGGCGTTGGCATCGAACTATAAGGAGCAAACATTATTTTTCTCAGCCTGAAGAGAGGAATCCTTTCATGAATTCCATTCTCATGAATGCACAATAATTATTGTAATCTTGCTTTCATGCAGAAAGAAGAGAGGCACCATTTTAACCCAACAGCTGAGAAAGTAAAAGGAAACACTTTGCAGAAATGTTCTCAGTGACATTTGCTTGGGGGATTAATGGCGTTTCTCTACCTCTTGGCTGTTCAGTAGCATGTGGAGTGTTAAACAATTAACAGGAATTTGAAGCACCCTAAGTCTGAAAGAAAATGTTTTTCCAGATATTTCCAAGACTTCAGGCCAACTGATAACAATTTGTTCACACGGAGACTGCCCAGGAAACACAGGGTCTCCGAGCGTTAATGCCCAAAAGCTGCCAGCTCCCATTTGTATGAAAGCATTTCTTCTGGTAGAATATTTGTTTCATCATCCAATTATTTGTATCCTGCCCTTCGTAGTAAACATATCATCTGTATCTAGTAGCAGAAGATCAACAATCAGGAAAAGAAAACTCAGAAGAGCTTCTATTGCAATATTTGGACTCACATAATATTTTATTAGAAATACATAGAAAAGATGCAGAATCACAGAGCAACGGAATGTATCGCCGGATCATTTAGCCACAAAACTGTGCATGTAGTGCGGATGAGGGCTTCCGTTGTCTTAAAGTGACGTGATTATCTCTCGGTAGACAAGGTTCTCACCCCGGAGGTGAGTAAGATACAGACCAGGAAACATCTTATTCTACACAGAAAGAGAAGCTTGGCAAAGGCAGAACAAACAGTTCCATTAATCAGCCAATGGAAGGCAGAGGGTGGCATTGCTACAGTGTCAATCTACATTCAGATGAAAATGTAGCTATTTGTAGCTGTGGTCCTTTAATTAGTGACAGCAGCATCTGATTGGATGGGAGCAGAACAAGTGAAAATGCGGGAGAATTACTCTAAAATTAGTTTAAACTTTTTGCATTTTGGCGTTTTTGTTACAGATGATTATTTTGTGGCTTTCAGCTGTTTCCGTTGTAATTACATACGAGTTAAAGGTTTGCTGAAGAAAACACTCACAGCCACAATCTCATACAGATACACTAAACATCATATCTTACACTTAAAGACATATTATAGTCAATCTGTTCATATAAATAACGTGGCTATATCGATAATATCCTGGGTTCACCTCTTAACATTGATTCCAGTATAATTATAGCTTCTATCTTATCTTAACTGATTATAGATTTTAGTTTTATCTTAATTGAACAACTGGAGGCGCAAATGGTATAAAATCCATTTTTGCATCTGGAGAACGTTTGGTATTCATGTAGTCAATGAAAAACACCAAAATCGCCTCAATCAGCATGTATGTATGTGCAGATCAAAGTATGTACTCATCCGGTTGATTTTAATACACTGCAAACTGTTAAAATGTGAGAAAGGTTACAGTGTGTTTTGGGTGTTTATCAATAGCCAGGAAATGAAAAAGGTGGTATGCAAAATAAGTACAAAATAGGGATGATAAAAAGAAAGAACATAATAGTGATATTTTCATTGCATTTTATTCAGAAAGAGTCCCCAAAAATAAACCACACGTATCACAGATTTCATTTACAATATTTCAGGAATTGCTCTGAATTTCAGTCAAACACCTGTTTGTAATTTATAACGAGACAGTAAACGCTAAAATTAGTACGTTTATGCCGCCCTTCGTATATCTGCAATTCAGTCATGTGGTTTATTTACTGTAGATACAAAATGATTATGTAAGTCCTAAACAGCCTTTTAAAAGCGTTAAGTGACCTTGACTGTTTTTAAAACTCAAGACATAATTAAAGAAGTACGTTTCACAAATTTAGAAATATCTAAGCGTTTTATTTTTCCATTCCAGGTTGAAATAGCCGTCTGTGTCCATCTCTATCCATTCATTTAAACTTCCGATAACAGCAACATAATAGCGCCATTACTGGTCAAACAGATACAAAAACAAGCCGGGAGAGTTTGTCCTCAAAGTGATAGTATATTTAAAACACTTCCTGTTTGTGGTACCAAGAACCATATCCATCATATATATAATGTCAAATCAGAGAATGAGGCTGTGTGTGTGTGTGTGTGTATATATATATATATATATATATATATATATATATATATATATATATATATATATATATATATATGCTTCAATGTAGTCGTATATGATGTCTACATATACTAAAAATAGGGAATATTTAAACTATGTTCACTTGGATGGTGGTGACAGATATCTTTCGACCTAAACCTCTGGATGTAAATTTATATGCCTTATCTGGCATCTTGGAACAAGCTTTGAGCTGTTATTTTAATCCGTTTGCCTTATTCAAAAAGAGATCGTGCCCATTTGTGTTCCCCTGCATTTACACACAAATTGCTGTTAGATTACAGTTTGTGAAGCTGTTACCCTGATCTTTGCCCAGAAAATTGAAATATAAGGACAACACACCTCACACTTCCTAAAAACTAACGAAATAAAAGAAAAGGTTATAACAGCATCACAATATAAAGAACTTACACTTTTACAAATAAAACCATGAGAAAAGAACTTATTTCAAATGTCAAGCATTGAGTACCTCTTATATCAACACCATATGTTAAAGAATAAGATACACAGGAAGATTATAACAGGAATAAATTACACGATTTAAACATTATACCTCAATTAGCATGAACATATTTGGAATAATACCAATATGAATTTGGTAAAACCTAAAGCCTTTTTTACATCCTCACAGATCATATAGTCAACTAATATGGAAGCAAGTTTATTTAAAAGCCGTTCTGTTTGTGAAAATACATAAAAATATTTTTGGGTATTTTTATTTGAATTTTCTTAGAAAAAAGAAAAAAAACACATCTCGATGCAAATGAAGTCAAGTGTGCTTAAGTCAGTATGGGTCCTGGATTAAACGACGATGGCCACGCAAAAAAATGGACGCACTGCCTCGACAATGATTTTTTTTCAGCTGAGACTCATGGTGCTTCCAACAACAGCTGTGCATGTCGATTGGAGTAGACAGAAAAGGCGGGACGATGTCATCAGCTGTG